>NC_083453.1:8362472-8662472 GCF_020745735.1 Hemiscyllium ocellatum | reverse complement strand
TCAGTGTGTGCATGGGATCCCATACCCCGGTGAGAGTCAGCGTGTGTGCTTGGGACCCCCTACCCAGTGAGAGTCAGTGTGTGTGTGGGATCCCATACCACAGTGAGAGACAGTGCGTGTGTGGGACCCTGTACCCCAGTGAGAGTCAGTGTGTGTGCGCGACCCTTACCCCAGTGAGAGTCAGTGTGTGTGTGGGACCCCATACGCCAGTGAGAGTCAGACTGTGCGTGGGACCCCATAACCCAGTGAGAGTCAGTGTGTGTGTGGGATCCCATACCCCAGTGAGAGTCAGTGTGTGAGTGGGACCCCATACCCCAGTGAGAGTCTGTGTGTGTGTGTGTGGGACCTCGGATCCCAGTGAGAGTCAGTGTGTGTGTGGTACCCCGTAGCCCAGTGAGAGTCAGTGTGTGTGTGGGATCCCATACCCCAGTGAGAGTCAGTGCGTGTGTGATCCCATACCCCATTGAGAGTCAGTGTGTGTTTGGGCCCTGTACCCCAGTGAGAGTCAGTGTGTGTGTGGGATCCCGTAGCCCAGTGAGAGTCAGTGTGTGTGTGGGATCCCATACCCCAGTGAGAGTCAGTGTGCGTGTGTGATCCCATACCCCATTGAGAGTCAGTGTGTGTTTGGGCCCTGTACCCCAGTGAGGGTCAGTATGTGTGTGGGGGACCCCAGTGAGAGTCAGTGTGTGTGTGGGATCCCATACCCCAGTGAGAGTCAGTGTGCGTGTGTGACCCCATACCCCAGTGAGAGTCAGTGTGTGTGTGTGACCCCATACCCCAGTGAGAGTCAGTGTGTGTGTGTGACCCCATACCCCAGTGAGAGTCAGTGTGTGGGGGACCCTGTACCCCAGTGAGAGTCAGTGTGTGTGTGGGACCCCATACCCCAGTGAGAGTCAGTGTGTGTGCTTGTGACCCCCTACCCCAGTGAGAGTCAGTGTGTGTGTGGGATCTCATACCCCAGTGAGAGACAGTGCGTGTGTGGGACCCCATACCCCAGTGAGAGTCAGTGTGTGTGTGGGATCCCATACCCCAGTGAGAGTCAGTGTGTGTGTTGGACCCAATACCCCAGTGAGAGTCAGTGTGTGTGTGGGATCCCATACCCCAGTGAGAGTCAGTGTGTGTGTGGGACCCCATACCCCAGTGAGGGTCAGTGTGTGTGTGGGACCCCATACCCCAGTGAGAGTCAGTGTGTGGGGTACCCCGTACCCCACTGAGAGTCAGTGTGTGTGAGACCCGATACCGCAGTTTGTGTCAGTGTGTGTGGGACCCCATACCCCAGTGAGAGTCTGTGTGTGTGTGTGTGTGTGTGTGTGTGTGTGTGTGTGTGTGTGTGTGTGTGTGTGTGTGTGTGTGTGTGTTTGTGTGTGTGTGTGACCCCATACCCCAGTGAGAGTCAGTGTGAGTGTGGGACCCCATACCCCAGTGAGAGTCAGTGTGTGTGTGGGACCCCATACCCGAGTGAGAGTCAGTGTGTGTGTGGGATTCCATACCCTAGTGAGAGTCAGTGTGTGAGTGGGACCCCATACCCCAGTGAGAGACTGTGTGTGCGTGTGTGTGGGACCCCATACCCCAGTGAGAGTCAGTGTGTGTGCTTGGGACCGACTAACCCAGTGCGAGTCAGTGTGTGTGTGGGATCCCATACCCCAGTGAGAGACAGTGCGTGTGTGGGATCACATACCCCAGTGAGAGTCTGTGTGTGTGTGGGATCCCATAACCCAGTGAGAGACAGTGCGTGTGTGGGACCCCATACCCCAGTGAGAGTCAGTGTGTGTGTGGGACCCCATACCGCAGTGAGAGTCAGTGTGTGTTTGGGCCCTGTACCCCAGTGAGAGTCAGTGTGTGTGTTGGCCCCATACCCCAGTGAGAGTCAATGTCTGTGTGGGACCCCATACCCCAGTGAGTGTCAGTGTGTGCATGGGATCCCATACCCCGGTGAGAGTCAGCGTGTGTGCTTGGGACCCCCTACCCCAGTGAGAGTCAGTGTGTGTGTGGGATCCCATACCACAGTGAGAGACAGTGCGTGTGTGGGACCCTGTACCCCAGTGAGAGTCAGTGTGTGTGCGCGACCCTTACCCCAGTGAGAGTCAGTGTGTGTGTGGGACCCCATACGCCAGTGAGAGTCAGACTGTGCGTGGGACCCCATAACCCAGTGAGAGTCAGTGTGTGTGTGGGATCCCATACCCCAGTGAGAGTCAGTGTGTGAGTGGGACCCCATACCCCAGTGAGAGACAGTGCGTGTGTGGGATCACATACCCCAGTGAGAGTCTGTGTGTGTGTGGGATCCCATAACCCAGTGAGAGACAGTGCGTGTGTGGGACCCCATACCCCAGTGAGAGTCAGTGTGTGTGTGGGATCCCATACCCCAGTGAGAGTCAGTGTGTGTGTGGGATCCCATACCCCAGTGAGAGTCACTGTGTGTGTGGGACCCCATACGCCAGTGAGAGTCAGTGTGAGTGTGTGGGAACCCACAGCCCAGTGAGAGTCAGTGTGAATGCTTGGGTCCCCCTACCCCAGTGAGAGTCAGTGTGTGTGTGGGACCCCATACCCCAGTGAGAGTCAGTGTGTGTGTGGGATCCCATACCCCAGTGAGAGTCATTGTGTATGTGGGACCCCATACGCCAGTGAGAGTCAGTGTGTGTGCTTGGTTCCCCTACCCCAGTGAAAGTCAGTGTGTGTGTGGGATCCCATACCCCAGTGAGAGACAGTGTGTGTATGTGTGTATGTGTGTGTGTGTGTGTGTGTGTGTGGGACCCCATTCCCCAGTGAGAGTCAGTGTGTGTGCTTGGGACCCCCTACCCCAGTGAGAGTCAGTGCGTGTGTGGGATCCCATACCCCAGTGAGAGTCAGTGTGTGTGTGGGCACCATACCCCGTTGAGAGTCAGTGTGTGTGTGAGGGACCCCATACCCCAGTGAGAGTCAGTGTGTGTGTGGGACCCCATACCGCAGTGAGAGTCAGTGTGTGTTTGGGCCCTGTACCCCAGTGAGAGTCAGTGTGTGTGTTGGCCCCATACCCCAGTGAGAGTCAATGTCTGTGTGGGACCCCATACCCCAGTGAGTGTCAGTGAGTGCATGGGATCCCATACCCCGGTGAGAGTCAGCGTGTGTGCTTGGGACCCCCTACCCCAGTGAGAGTCAGTGTGTGTGTGGGATCCCATACCACAGTGAGAGAAAGTGTGTGTGTGAGGGACCCCGTATCCCAGTGAGAGTCAGTGTGTGTGTGTGGGACCCTCTACCACAGTGAGAGTCTGTGTGTGTGTGGGATCCCATACCCCTGTGAGAGTCAGTGTGTGTGTGGGACCCCTTACCCAAGTGAGAGTCAGTGTGTGTGGGAATCATACCCCAGTGAGAGTCAGTGTGTCAGTGGGACCCCATACCCCAGTGAGAGACACTGTGTGGGGGAACCCGTACCCCAGTGAGAGTCAGTGTGTGTGAGACCCGATACCGCAGTGAGTGTCAGTGTGATTGGGACCCCATACCCCAGTGAGAGTCAGTAGGTGTGTGGTACCCCACACCCCAGTGAGAGTCAGTGTGCATGTGTGACCCCATACCGCAGTGAGAGTCAGTGTGTGTGAGACCCCATACCTCAGTGAGAGTCAGTGTGTGTGTGGGACCCCATACCCCAGTGAGAGACAGTGTGTGGGGGAACCCGTACCCCAGTGAGAGTCAGTGTGTGTGTGTGTGTGTGTGTGTGTGTTTGTGGGACCCCATACCCCAGTGAGAGTCAGTGTGTGTGCTTGGGACCCCCTACCCCAGTGAGAGTCAGTGTGCGTGGGATCCCATACCCCAGTGAGAGACAGTGCATGTGTGGGACCCCATACCCCAGTGAGAGTCAGTGTGTGTGTGGGACCCCATACGAAAGTGAGAGCCAGTGTGTGTGTGTGGGACCCCATACCCCAGTGAGGGTCAGTGTGTGTGTTGGACCCATACCCCAGTGAGAGTCAGAGTGTGTGTGGGACCCCAGTGAGAGTCAGTGTGTGTGTGGGACCCCACACCCCAGTGAGAGTCAGTGTGTGAGTGGGACCCCATACCCCAGTGAGAGTCAGTGCGTGTGTGGCACCCCATACCCCAGTGAGAGTCAGTGTGTGTGTGGGACCCCATACCCCAGTGAGAGTCAGTGTGTGGGGTACCCCGTACCACACTGAGAGTCAGTGTGTGTGAGACCCGATACCGCAGTGTGTGTCAGTGTGTGTGGGACCCCATACCCCAGTGAGAGTCTGTGTGTGTGTGTGTGTGTGTGTGTGTGTGTGTGTGTGTGTGTGTGTGTGTGTTTGTTTGTGTGTGTGTGCGACCCCATGCCCCAGTGAGAGTCAGTGTGTGTGCTTGTGACCCCCTTCCCCAGTGAGAGGCAGTGTGTGTGTGGGACCCCATACCCGAGTGAGAGTCAGTGTGTGTGTGGGATCCCATACCCCAGTGAGAGTCAGTGTGTGAGTGGGACCCCATACCCCAGTGAGAGTCTGTGTGTGTGTGTGTGTTTGGGACCCCATACCCCAGTGAGAGTCAGTGTGTGTGCTTGGGACCAACTAACCCAGTGAGAGTCAGTGTGTGTGTGGGATCCCATACTCCAGTGAGAGACAGTGCGTGTGTGGGATCACATACCCCAGTGAGAGTCTGTGCGTGTGTGGGACCCCGTAGCCCAGTGAGAGTCAGTGCGTGTGTGGGATCCCATACCCCAGTGAGAGTCAGTGTGTGTGTGGGACCCCATACCCCATTGAGAGTCAGTGTGTGTGTGGGACCCCATACCCCAGTGAGGGTCAGTATGTGTGTGGGGGACCCCAGTGAGAGTCAGTGTGTGTGTGGGATCCCATACCCCAGTGAGAGTCAGTGTGTGTGTGGGATCCCATACCCCAGTGAGAGCCAGTGTGCGTGTGTGACCCCATACCGCAGTGAGAGTCAGTGTGTGTGTGTGACCCCATACCCCAGTGAGAGTCAGTGTGTGTTTGGGCCCTGTACCCCAGTGAGAGTCAGTGTGTGTGTTGGCCCCATACCCCAGTGAGAGTCAATGTCTGTGTGGGACCCCATACCCCAGTGAGTGTCAGTGTGTGCATGGGATCCCATACCCCGGTGAGAGTCAGCGTGTGTGCTTGGGACCCCCTACCCCAGTGAGATTCAGTGTGTGTGTGGGATCCCATACCACAGTGAGAGACAGTGCGTGTGTGGGACCCTGTACCCCAGTGAGAGTCAGTGTGTGTGTGCGACCCTTACCCCAGTGAGAGTCAGTGTGTGTGTGGGACCCCATACACCAGTGAGAGTCAGACTGTGCGTGGGACCCCATAACCCAGTGAGAGTCAGTGTGTGTGTGGGACCCCACACCCCAGTGAGAGTCAGTGTGTGTATGAGACCCCATACCCCTGTGAGTGTCAGAGTGTGTGTGGGACCCCTTACCCAAGTGAGAGTCAGTGTGTGTGGGAATCATACCCCATTGAGAGTCATTGCGTGTGTGAGACCCCATACCCCAGTGAGAGTCAGTGTGTCAGTGGGACCCCATACCCCAGTGAGAGACACTGTGTGGGGGACCCCGTACCCCAGTGAGAGTCAGTGTGTGTGAGACCCGATACCGCAGTGAGTGTCAGTGTGTGTGTGGTACCCCACACCCCAGTGAGAGTCATGTGCGTGTGTGTGTGTGTGTGTCTGTGTGTTTGTGGGACCCCATACCCCAGTGAGAGTCAGTGTGTGTGTGGGACCCCATACCTCAGGGAGAGAAAGTGTGTGTGTGTGGGACCCCATACCCCAGTGAGATTCAGTGTGTGTGTGTGACCCCATACCGCAGTGAGAGTCAGTGTGTGTTTGGGCCCTGTACCCCAGTGAGAGTCAGTGTGTGTGTGGGATCCCATACCCCAGTGAGAGTCAGTGTGTGTGAGACCCCATACCCCTGTGAGTGTCAGAGTGTGTGTGGGACCCCTTACCCAAGTGAGAGTCAGTGTGTGTGGGACCCCTTACCCAAGTGAGAGTCAGTGTGTGTGTGGGACCCCATACCCCAGTGAGAGACAGTGTGTATGTGAGACCCCATACCCCAGTGAGAGTCAGTGTGTGTGTGGGACCCCATACCCCAGTGAGAGCCAGCGTGTGTGAGACCCGAAACCGCAGGGAGTCTCAGTGTGTGTGGGACACCATACCCCAGTGAGAGTCAGTGTGTGTGTTGGATCCCATACCCCAGTGAGAGTCAGTGTGTGTCTGGGACCCCATACCCCAGTGAGAGAAAGTGTGTGTGTGAGGGACCCTGTATCCCAGTGAGAGTCAGTGTGTGTGTGTGGGACCCTCTACCACAGTGAGAGTCTGTGTGTGTGTGGGATCCCATACGCCAGTGAGAGTCAGTGTGTGTGTGGGATCCCATACCCCAGTGAGAGTCAGTGTGTGTATGGGACCCCATACCTCAGTGAGAGAAAGTGTGTGCGCGTGGGACCCCATACCCCAGTGAGAGTCAGTGTGTGTGTGGGCACCATACCCCGTTGAGAGTCAGTGTGTGTATGAGGGACCCCATACCCCAGTGAGAGTCAGTGTGTGTGTGGGACCCCATACCGCAGTGAGAGTCAGTGTGTGTTTGGGCCCTGTACCCCAGTGAGAGTCAGTGTGTGTGTTGGCCCCATACCCCAGTGAGAGTCAATGTCTGTGTGGGACCCCATACCCCAGTGAGTGTCAGTGTGTGCATGGGATCCCATACCCCGGTGAGAGTCAGCGTGTGTGCTTGGGACCCCCTACCCCAGTGAGAGTCAGTGTGTGTGTGGGATCCCATACCCCAGTGAGAGACAGTGCGTGTGTGGGACCCTGTACCCCAGTGAGAGTCAGTGTGTGTGCGCGACCCTTACCCCAGTGAGAGTCAGTGTGTGTGTGGGACCCCATACGCCAGTGAGAGTCAGACTGTGCGTGGGACCCCATAACCCAGTGAGAGTCAGTGTGTGTGTGGGATCCCATACCCCAGTGAGAGTCAGTGTGTGAGTGGGACCCCATACCCCAGTGAGAGTCTGTGTGTGTGTGTGTGGGACCTCGGATCCCAGTGAGAGTCAGTGTGTGTGTGGTACCCCGTAGCCCAGTGAGAGTCAGTGTGTGTGTGGGATCCCATACCCCAGTGAGAGTCAGTGCGTGTGTGATCCCATACCCCATTGAGAGTCAGTGTGTGTTTGGGCCCTGTACCCCAGTGAGAGTCAGTGTGTGTGTGGGATCCCGTAGCCCAGTGAGAGTCAGTGTGTGTGTGGGATCCCATACCCCAGTGAGAGTCAGTGTGCGTGTGTGATCCCATACCCCATTGAGAGTCAGTGTGTGTTTGGGCCCTGTACCCCAGTGAGGGTCAGTATGTGTGTGGGGGACCCCAGTGAGAGTCAGTGTGTGTGTGGGATCCCATACCCCAGTGAGAGTCAGTGTGCGTGTGTGACCCCATACCCCAGTGAGAGTCAGTGTGTGTGTGTGACCCCATACCCCAGTGAGAGTCAGTGTGTGTGTGTGACCCCATACCCCAGTGAGAGTCAGTGTGTGGGGGACCCCGTACCCCAGTGAGAGTCAGTGTGTGTGTGGGACCCCATACCCCAGTGAGAGTCAGTGTGTGTGCTTGTGACCCCCTACCCCAGTGAGAGTCAGTGTGTGTGTGGGATCTCATACCCCAGTGAGAGACAGTGCGTGTGTGGGACCCCATACCCCAGTGAGAGTCAGTGTGTGTGTGGGATCCCATACCCCAGTGAGAGTCAGTGTGTGTGTTGGACCCAATACCCCAGTGAGAGTCAGTGTGTGTGTGGGATCCCATACCCCAGTGAGAGTCAGTGTGTGTGTGGGACCCCATACCCCAGTGAGGGTCAGTGTGTGTGTGGGACCCCATACCCCAGTGAGAGTCAGTGTGTGGGGTACCCCGTACCCCACTGAGAGTCAGTGTGTGTGAGACCCGATACCGCAGTTTGTGTCAGTGTGTGTGGGACCCCATACCCCAGTGAGAGTCTGTGTGTGTGTGTGTGTGTGTGTGTGTGTGTGTGTGTGTGTGTGTGTGTGTGTGTGTTTGTGTGTGTGTGTGACCCCATACCCCAGTGAGAGCCAGTGTGAGTGTGGGACCCCATACCCCAGTGAGAGTCAGTGTGTGTGTGGGACCCCATACCCGAGTGAGAGTCAGTGTGTGTGTGGGATTCCATACCCTAGTGAGAGTCAGTGTGTGAGTGGGACCCCATACCCCAGTGAGAGACTGTGTGTGCGTGTGTGTGGGACCCCATACCCCAGTGAGAGTCAGTGTGTGTGCTTGGGACCGACTAACCCAGTGCGAGTCAGTGTGTGTGTGGGATCCCATACCCCAGTGAGAGACAGTGCGTGTGTGGGATCACATACCCCAGTGAGAGTCTGTGTGTGTGTGGGATCCCATAACCCAGTGAGAGACAGTGCGTGTGTGGGACCCCATACCCCAGTGAGAGTCAGTGTGTGTGTGGGATCCCATACCCCAGTGAGAGTCAGTGTGTGTGTGGGATCCCATACCCCAGTGAGAGTCACTGTGTGTGTGGGACCCCATACGCCAGTGAGAGTCAGTGTGAGTGTGTGGGAACCCACAGCCCAGTGAGAGTCAGTGTGAATGCTTGGGTCCCCCTACCCCAGTGAGAGTCAGTGTGTGTGTGGGACCCCATACCCCAGTGAGAGTCAGTGTGTGTGTGGGATCCCATACCCCAGTGAGAGTCATTGTGTATGTGGGACCCCATACGCCAGTGAGAGTCAGTGTGTGTGCTTGGTTCCCCTACCCCAGTGAAAGTCAGTGTGTGTGTGGGATCCCATACCCCAGTGAGAGACAGTGTGTGTATGTGTGTATGTGTGTGTGTGTGTGTGTGTGGGACCCCATTCCCCAGTGAGAGTCAGTGTGTGTGCTTGGGACCCCCTACCCCAGTGAGAGTCAGTGCGTGTGTGGGATCCCATACCCCAGTGAGAGTCAGTGTGTGTGTGGGCACCATACCCCGTTGAGAGTCAGTGTGTGTGTGAGGGACCCCATACCCCAGTGAGAGTCAGTGTGTGTGTGGGACCCCATACCGCAGTGAGAGTCAGTGTGTGTTTGGGCCCTGTGCCCCAGTGAGAGTCAGTGTGTGTGTTGGCCCCATACCCCAGTGAGAGTCAATGTCTGTGTGGGACCCCATACCCCAGTGAGTGTCAGTGAGTGCATGGGATCCCATACCCCGGTGAGAGTCAGCGTGTGTGCTTGGGACCCCCTACCCCAGTGAGAGTCAGTGTGTGTGTGGGATCCCATACCACAGTGAGAGAAAGTGTGTGTGTGAGGGACCCCGTATCCCAGTGAGAGTCAGTGTGTGTGTGTGGGACCCTCTACCACAGTGAGAGTCTGTGTGTGTGTGGGATCCCATACCCCTGTGAGAGTCAGTGTGTGTGTGGGACCCCTTACCCAAGTGAGAGTCAGTGTGTGTGGGAATCATACCCCAGTGAGAGTCAGTGTGTCAGTGGGACCCCATACCCCAGTGAGAGACACTGTGTGGGGGAACCCGTACCCCAGTGAGAGTCAGTGTGTGTGAGACCCGATACCGCAGTGAGTGTCAGTGTGATTGGGACCCCATACCCCAGTGAGAGTCAGTAGGTGTGTGGTACCCCACACCCCAGTGAGAGTCAGTGTGCATGTGTGACCCCATACCGCAGTGAGAGTCAGTGTGTGTGAGACCCCATACCTCAGTGAGAGTCAGTGTGTGTGTGGGACCCCATACCCCAGTGAGAGACAGTGTGTGGGGGAACCCGTACCCCAGTGAGAGTCAGTGTGTGTGTGTGTGTGTGTGTGTGTTTGTGGGACCCCATACCCCAGTGAGAGTCAGTGTGTGTGCTTGGGACCCCCTACCCCAGTGAGAGTCAGTGTGCGTGGGATCCCATACCCCAGTGAGAGACAGTGCATGTGTGGGACCCCATACCCCAGTGAGAGTCAGTGTGTGTGTGGGACCCCATACGAAAGTGAGAGCCAGTGTGTGTGTGTGGGACCCCATACCCCAGTGAGGGTCAGTGTGTGTGTTGGACCCATACCCCAGTGAGAGTCAGAGTGTGTGTGGGACCCCAGTGAGAGTCAGTGTGTGTGTGGGACCCCACACCCCAGTGAGAGTCAGTGTGTGAGTGGGACCCCACACCCCAGTGAGAGTCAGTGCGTGTGTGGCACCCCATACCCCAGTGAGAGTCAGTGTGTGTGTGGGACCCCATACCCCAGTGAGAGTCAGTGTGTGGGGTACCCCGTACCACACTGAGAGTCAGTGTGTGTGAGACCCGATACCGCAGTGTGTGTCAGTGTGTGTGGGACCCCATACCCCAGTGAGAGTCTGTGTGTGTGTGTGTGTGTGTGTGTGTGTGTGTGTGTGTGTGTGTGTGTGTGTGTGTGTGTGTGTTTGTGTGTGTGTGCGACCCCATGCCCCAGTGAGAGTCAGTGTGTGTGCTTGTGACCCCCTTCCCCAGTGAGAGGCAGTGTGTGTGTGGGACCCCATACCCCAGTGTGAGTCAGTGTGAGTGTGGGACCCCATACCCCAGTGAGAGTCAGTGTGTGTGTGGGACCCCATACCCGAGTGAGAGTCAGTGTGTGTGTGGGATCCCATACCCCAGTGAGAGTCAGTGTGTGTGTGGGACCCCATACGCCAGTGAGAGTCAGACTGTGCGTGGGACCCCATAACCCAGTGAGAGTCAGTGTGTGTGTGGGATCCCATACCCCAGTGAGAGTCAGTGTGTGAGTGGGACCCCATACCCCAGTGAGAGTCTGTGTGTGTGTGTGTGTGACCTCGGATCCCAGTGAGAGTCAGTGTGTGTGTGGTACCCCGTAGCCCAGTGAGAGTCAGTGTGTGTGTGGGATCCCATATCCCAGTGAGAGTCAGTGCGTGTGTGATCCCATACCCCATTGAGAGTCAGTGTGTGTTTGGGCCCTGTACCCCAGTGAGAGTCAGTGTGTGTGTGGGATCCCGTAGCCCAGTGAGAGTCAGTGTGTGTGTGGGATCCCATACCCCAGTGAGAGTCAGTGTGCGTGTGTGATCCCATACCCCATTGAGAGTCAGTGTGTGTTTGGGCCCTGTACCCCAGTGAGGGTCAGTATGTGTGTGGGGGACCCCAGTGAGAGTCAGTGTGTGTGTGGGATCCCATACCCCAGTGAGAGTCAGTGTGCGTGTGTGACCCCATACCCCAGTGAGAGTCAGTGTGTGTGTGTGACCCCATACCCCAGTGAGAGTCAGTGTGTGTGTGTGACCCCATACCCCAGTGAGAGTCAGTGTGTGGGGGACCCCGTACCCCAGTGAGAGTCAGTGTGTGTGTGGGACCCCATACCCCAGTGAGAGTCAGTGTGTGTGCTTGTGACCCCCTACCCCAGTGAGAGTCAGTGTGTGTGTGGGATCTCATACCCCAGTGAGAGACAGTGCGTGTGTGGGACCCCATACCCCAGTGAGAGTCAGTGTGTGTGTGGGATCCCATACCCCAGTGAGAGTCAGTGTGTGTGTTGGACCCAATACCCCAGTGAGAGTCAGTGTGTGTGTGGGATCCCATACCCCAGTGAGAGTCAGTGTGTGTGTGGGACCCCATACCCCAGTGAGGGTCAGTGTGTGTGTGGGACCCCATACCCCAGTGAGAGTCAGTGTGTGGGGTACCCCGTACCCCACTGAGAGTCAGTGTGTGTGAGACCCGATACCGCAGTTTGTGTCAGTGTGTGTGGGACCCCATACCCCAGTGAGAGTCTGTGTGTGTGTGTGTGTGTGTGTGTGTGTGTGTGTGTGTGTGTGTGTGTGTGTGTTTGTGTGTGTGTGTGACCCCATACCCCAGTGAGAGTCAGTGTGAGTGTGGGACCCCATACCCCAGTGAGAGTCAGTGTGTGTGTGGGACCCCATACCCGAGTGAGAGTCAGTGTGTGTGTGGGATTCCATACCCTAGTGAGAGTCAGTGTGTGAGTGGGACCCCATACCCCAGTGAGAGACTGTGTGTGCGTGTGTGTGGGACCCCATACCCCAGTGAGAGTCAGTGTGTGTGCTTGGGACCGACTAACCCAGTGCGAGTCAGTGTGTGTGTGGGATCCCATACCCCAGTGAGAGACAGTGCGTGTGTGGGATCACATACCCCAGTGAGAGTCTGTGTGTGTGTGGGATCCCATAACCCAGTGAGAGACAGTGCGTGTGTGGGACCCCATACCCCAGTGAGAGTCAGTGTGTGTGTGGGATCCCATACCCCAGTGAGAGTCAGTGTGTGTGTGGGATCCCATACCCCAGTGAGAGTCACTGTGTGTGTGGGACCCCATACGCCAGTGAGAGTCAGTGTGAGTGTGTGGGAACCCACAGCCCAGTGAGAGTCAGTGTGAATGCTTGGGTCCCCCTACCCCAGTGAGAGTCAGTGTGTGTGTGGGACCCCATACCCCAGTGAGAGTCAGTGTGTGTGTGGGATCCCATACCCCAGTGAGAGTCATTGTGTATGTGGGACCCCATACGCCAGTGAGAGTCAGTGTGTGTGCTTGGTTCCCCTACCCCAGTGAAAGTCAGTGTGTGTGTGGGATCCCATACCCCAGTGAGAGACAGTGTGTGTATGTGTGTATGTGTGTGTGTGTGTGTGTGTGGGACCCCATTCCCCAGTGAGAGTCAGTGTGTGTGCTTGGGACCCCCTACCCCAGTGAGAGTCAGTGCGTGTGTGGGATCCCATACCCCAGTGAGAGTCAGTGTGTGTGTGGGCACCATACCCCGTTGAGAGTCAGTGTGTGTGTGAGGGACCCCATACTCCAGTGAGAGTCAGTGTGTGTGTGGGACCCCATACCGCAGTGAGAGTCAGTGTGTGTTTGGGCCCTGTACCCCAGTGAGAGTCAGTGTGTGTGTTGGCCCCATACCCCAGTGAGAGTCAATGTCTGTGTGGGACCCCATACCCCAGTGAGTGTCAGTGAGTGCATGGGATCCCATACCCCGGTGAGAGTCAGCGTGTGTGCTTGGGACCCCCTACCCCAGTGAGAGTCAGTGTGTGTGTGGGATCCCATATCACAGTGAGAGAAAGTGTGTGTGTGAGGGACCCCGTATCCCAGTGAGAGTCAGTGTGTGTGTGTGGGACCCTCTACCACAGTGAGAGTCTGTGTGTGTGTGGGATCCCATACCCCTGTGAGAGTCAGTGTGTGTGTGGGACCCCTTACCCAAGTGAGAGTCAGTGTGTGTGGGAATCATACCCCAGTGAGAGTCAGTGTGTCAGTGGGACCCCATACCCCAGTGAGAGACACTGTGTGGGGGAACCCGTACCCCAGTGAGAGTCAGTGTGTGTGAGACCCGATACCGCAGTGAGTGTCAGTGTGATTGGGACCCCATACCCCAGTGAGAGTCAGTAGGTGTGTGGTACCCCACACCCCAGTGAGAGTCAGTGTGCATGTGTGACCCCATACCGCAGTGAGAGTCAGTGTGTGTGAGACCCCATACCTCAGTGAGAGTCAGTGTGTGTGTGGGACCCCATACCCCAGTGAGGGACAGTGTGTGGGGGAACCCGTACCCCAGTGAGAGTCAGTGTGTGTGTGTGTGTGTGTGTGTGTGTGTGTGTTTGTGGGACCCCATACCCCAGTGAGAGTCAGTGTGTGTGCTTGGGACCCCCTACCCCAGTGAGAGTCAGTGTGCGTGGGATCCCATACCCCAGTGAGAGACAGTGCATGTGTGGGACCCCATACCCCAGTGAGAGTCAGTGTGTGTGTGGGACCCCATACGAAAGTGAGAGCCAGTGTGTGTGTGTGGGACCCCATACCCCAGTGAGGGTCAGTGTGTGTGTTGGACCCATACCCCAGTGAGAGTCAGAGTGTGTGTGGGACCCCAGTGAGAGTCAGTGTGTGTGTGGGACCCCACACCCCAGTGAGAGTCAGTGTGTGAGTGGGACCCCACACCCCAGTGAGAGTCAGTGCGTGTGTGGCACCCCATACCCCAGTGAGAGTCAGTGTGTGTGTGGGACCCCATACCCCAGTGAGAGTCAGTGTGTGGGGTACCCCGTACCACACTGAGAGTCAGTGTGTGTGAGACCCGATACCGCAGTGTGTGTCAGTGTGTGTGGGACCCCATACCCCAGAGGGAGTCTGTGTGTGTGTGTGTGTGTGTGTGTGTGTGTGTGTGTGTGTGTGTGTGTGTGTGTGTGTGTGTGTGTGTTTGTGTGCGACCCCATGCCCCAGTGAGAGTCAGTGTGTGTGCTTGTGACCCCCTTCCCCAGTGAGAGGCAGTGTGTGTGTGGGACCCCATACCCCAGTGTGAGTCAGTGTGAGTGTGGGACCCCATACCCCAGTGAGAGTCAGTGTGTGTGTGGGACCCCATACCCGAGTGAGAGTCAGTGTGTGTGTGGGATCCCATACCCCAGTGAGAGTCAGTGTGTGAGTGGGACCCCATACCCCAGTGAGAGTCTGTGTGTGTGTGTGTGTGTGGGACCCCATACCCCAGTGAGAGTCAGTGTGTGTGCTTGGGACCAACTAACCCAGTGAGAGTCAGTGTGTGTGTGGGATCCCATACTCCAGTGAGAGACAGTGCGTGTGTGGGATCACATACCCCAGTGAGAGTCTGTGCGTGTGTGGGACCCCGTAGCCCAGTGAGAGTCAGTGCGTGTGTGGGATCCCATACCCCAGTGAGAGTCAGTGTGTGTGTGGGACCCCATACCCCATTGAGAGTCAGTGTGTGTGTGGGACCCCATACCCCAGTGAGGGTCAGTATGTGTGTGGGGGACCCCAGTGAGAGTCAGTGTGTGTGTGGGATCCCATACCCCAGTGAGAGTCAGTGTGTGTGTGGGATCCCATACCCCAGTGAGAGCCAGTGTGCGTGTGTGACCCCATACCGCAGTGAGAGTCAGTGTGTGTGTGTGACCCCATACCCCAGTGAGAGTCAGTGTGTGTTTGGGCCCTGTACCCCAGTGAGAGTCAGTGTGTGTGTTGGCCCCATACCCCAGTGAGAGTCAATGTCTGTGTGGGACCCCATACCCCAGTGAGTGTCAGTGTGTGCATGGGATCCCATACCCCGGTGAGAGTCAGCGTGTGTGCTTGGGACCCCCTACCCCAGTGAGATTCAGTGTGTGTGTGGGATCCCATACCACAGTGAGAGACAGTGCGTGTGTGGGACCCTGTACCCCAGTGAGAGTCAGTGTGTGTGTGCGACCCTTACCCCAGTGAGAGTCAGTGTGTGTGTGGGACCCCATACGCCAGTGAGAGTCAGACTGTGCGTGGGACCCCATAACCCAGTGAGAGTCAGTGTGTGTGTGGGACCCCACACCCCAGTGAGAGTCAGTGTGTGTATGAGACCCCATACCCCTGTGAGTGTCAGAGTGTGTGTGGGACCCCTTACCCAAGTGAGAGTCAGTGTGTGTGGGAATCATACCCCATTGAGAGTCATTGCGTGTGTGAGACCCCATACCCCAGTGAGAGTCAGTGTGTCAGTGGGACCCCATACCCCAGTGAGAGACAGTGTGTGGGGGACCCCGTACCCCAGTGAGAGTCAGTGTGTGTGAGACCCGATACCGCAGTGAGTGTCAGTGTGTGTGTGGTACCCCACACCCCAGTGAGAGTCATGTGCGTGTGTGTGTGTGTGTGTCTGTGTGTTTGTGGGACCCCATACCCCAGTGAGAGTCAGTGTGTGTGTGGGACCCCATACCTCAGGGAGAGAAAGTGTGTGTGTGTGGGACCCCATACCCCAGTGAGATTCAGTGTGTGTGTGTGACCCCATACCGCAGTGAGAGTCAGTGTGTGTTTGGGCCCTGTACCCCAGTGAGAGTCAGTGTGTGTGTGGGATCCCATACCCCAGTGAGAGTCAGTGTGTGTGAGACCCCATACCCCTGTGAGTGTCAGAGTGTGTGTGGGACCCCTTACCCAAGTGAGAGTCAGTGTGTGTGGGACCCCTTACCCAAGTGAGAGTCAGTGTGTGTGTGGGACCCCATACCCCAGTGAGAGACAGTGTGTATGTGAGACCCCATACCCCAGTGAGAGTCAGTGTGTGTGTGGGACCCCATACCCCAGTGAGAGCCAGCGTGTGTGAGACCCGATACCGCAGGGAGTCTCAGTGTGTGTGGGACACCATACCCCAGTGAGAGTCAGTGTGTGTGTTGGATCCCATACCCCAGTGAGAGTCAGTGTGTGTCTGGGACCCCATACCCCAGTGAGAGAAAGTGTGTGTGTGAGGGACCCTGTATCCCAGTGAGAGTCAGTGTGTGTGTGTGGGACCCTCTACCACAGTGAGAGTCTGTGTGTGTGTGGGATCCCATACGCCAGTGAGAGTCAGTGTGTGTGTGGGATCCCATACCCCAGTGAGAGTCAGTGTGTGTATGGGACCCCATACCTCAGTGAGAGAAAGTGTGTGCGCGTGGGACCCCATACCCCAGTGAGAGTCAGTGTGTGTGTGGGCACCATACCCCGTTGAGAGTCAGTGTGTGTATGAGGGACCCCATACCCCAGTGAGAGTCAGTGTGTGTGTGGGACCCCATACCGCAGTGAGAGTCAGTGTGTGTTTGGGCCCTGTACCCCAGTGAGAGTCAGTGTGTGTGTTGGCCCCATACCCCAGTGAGAGTCAATGTCTGTGTGGGACCCCCTACCCCAGTGAGAGTCAGTGTGTGTGTGGGATCCCATACCACAGTGAGAGACAGTGCGTGTGTGGGACCCTGTACCCCAGTGAGAGTCAGTGTGTGTGCGCGACCCTTACCCCAGTGAGAGTCAGTGTGTGTGTGGGACCCCATACGCCAGTGAGAGTCAGACTGTGCGTGGGACCCCATAACCCAGTGAGAGTCAGTGTGTGTGTGGGATCCCATACCCCAGTGAGAGTCAGTGTGTGAGTGGGACCCCATACCCCAGTGAGAGTCTGTGTGTGTGTGTGTGGGACCTCGGATCCCAGTGAGAGTCAGTGTGTGTGTGGTACCCCGTAGCCCAGTGAGAGTCAGTGTGTGTGTGGGATCCCATACCCCAGTGAGAGTCAGTGCGTGTGTGATCCCATACCCCATTGAGAGTCAGTGTGTGTTTGGGCCCTGTACCCCAGTGAGAGTCAGTGTGTGTGTGGGATCCCGTAGCCCAGTGAGAGTCAGTGTGTGTGTGGGATCCCATACCCCAGTGAGAGTCAGTGTGCGTGTGTGATCCCATACCCCAGTGAGAGTCAGTGTGTGTTTGGGCCCTGTACCCCAGTGAGGGTCAGTATGTGTGTGGGGGACCCCAGTGAGAGTCAGTGTGTGTGTGGGATCCCATACCCCAGTGAGAGTCAGTGTGCGTGTGTGACCCCATACCCCAGTGAGAGTCAGTGTGTGTGTGTGACCCCATACCCCAGTGAGAGTCAGTGTGTGTGTGTGACCCCATACCCCAGTGAGAGTCAGTGTGTGGGGGACCCCGTACCCCAGTGAGAGTCAGTGTGTGTGTGGGACCCCATACCCCAGTGAGAGTCAGTGTGTGTGCTTGTGACCCCCTACCCCAGTGAGAGTCAGTGTGTGTGTGGGACCCCATACCCCAGTGAGGGTCAGTGTGTGTGTGGGACCCCATACCCCAGTGAGAGTCAGTGTGTGGGGTACCCCGTACCCCACTGAGAGTCAGTGTGTGTGAGACCCGATACCGCAGTTTGTGTCAGTGTGTGTGGGACCCCATACCCCAGTGAGAGTCTGTGTGTGTGTGTGTGTGTGTGTGTGTGTGTGTGTGTGTGTGTTTGTGTGTGTGTGTGACCCCATACCCCAGTGAGAGTCAGTGTGAGTGTGGGACCCCATACCCCAGTGAGAGTCAGTGTGTGTGTGGGACCCCATACCCGAGTGAGAGTCAGTGTGTGTGTGGGATTCCATACCCTAGTGAGAGTCAGTGTGTGAGTGGGACCCCATACCCCAGTGAGAGACTGTGTGTGCGTGTGTGTGGGACCCCATACCCCAGTGAGAGTCAGTGTGTGTGCTTGGGACCGACTAACCCAGTGCGAGTCAGTGTGTGTGTGGGATCCCATACCCCAGTGAGAGACAGTGCGTGTGTGGGATCACATACCCCAGTGAGAGTCTGTGTGTGTGTGGGACCCCGTATCCCAGTGAGAGTCAGTGTGTGTGTGGGACCCCGTAGCCCAGTGAGAGTCAGTGTGTGTGTGGGATCCCATACCCCAGTGAGAGTCAGTGTGTGTGTGGCACCCCATACCCCAGTGAGAGTCAGTGTGTGTGTGTGACCCCATACCCCAGTGAGAGTCAGTGTGTGTGGGACCCCATACCTCAGTGAGAGTCAGTGTGTGTGCGGGACCCCATACCTCAGTGAGAGTCAGTGTGTGTGTGTGTGTATGTGTGGGACCCCGTACCCCAGTGAGAGTCAGTGTGTGTGTGGGATCCCATACCCCAGTGAGAGTCAGTGTGTGTGTGGGACCCCATACCCCAGTGAGAGTCAGTGTGTGTGTGGGATCCCATACCCCAGTGAGAGTCAGTGTGTGTATGGGACCCCATACGCCAGTGAGAGTCAGTCTGTGTGTGGGAACCAATAGCCCAGTGAGAGTCAGTGTGTGTGTGGGACCCCATACGCCAGTGAGAGTCAGTGTGTGTGAGACCCCATTCCCCAGTGAGAGTCAGTGTGTGCATGGGATCCCATACCCCGGTGAGAGTCAGCGTGTGTGCTTGGGACCCCCTACCCCAGTGAGAGTCAGTGTGTGTGTGGGATCCCATACCACAGTGAGAGACAGTGCGTGTGTGGGACCCTGTACCCCAGTGAGAGTCAGTGTGTGTGTGCGACCCTTACCCCAGTGAGAGTCAGTGTGTGTGTGGGACCCCATACGCCAGTGAGAGTCAGACTGTGCGTGGGACCCCATAACCCAGTGAGAGTCAGTGTGTGTATGAGACCCCATACCCCTGTGAGTGTCAGAGTGTGTGTGGGACCCCTTACCCAAGTGAGAGTCAGTGTGTGTGGGATTCATACCCCATTGAGAGTCAGTGTGTGTGTGGGACCCCATACCCCAGTGAGAGTCATTGCGTGTGTGAGACCCCATACCCCAGTGAGAGTCAGTGTGTCAGTGGGACCCCATACCCCAGTGAGAGACACTGTGGGGGGGACCCCATACCCCAGTGAGAGTCAGTGTGTGTGAGACCCGATACCGCAGTGAGTGTCAGTGTGTGTGTGGTACCCCACACCCCAGTGAGAGTCAGTGTGCGTGTGTGTGTGTGTGTGTGTCTGTGTGTTTGTGGGACCCCATACCCCAGTGAGAGTCAGTGTGTGTGTGGGACCCCATACCTCAGGGAGAGAAAGTGTGTGTGTGTGGGATCCCATACGCCAGTGAGAGTCAGTGTGTGTGTGTGACCCCATACCTCAGTGAGAGAAAGTGTGTGCGCGTGGGACCCCATACCCCAGTGAGAGTCAGTGTGTGTGTGGGCACCATACCCCGTTGAGAGTCAGTGTGTGTATGAGGGACCCCATACCCCAGTGAGAGTCAGTGTGTGTGTGGGACCCCATACCGCAGTGAGAGTCAGTGTGTGTTTGGGCCCTGTACCCCAGTGAGAGTCAGTGTGTGTGTTGGCCCCATACCCCAGTGAGAGTCAATGTCTGTGTGGGACCCCATACCCCAGTGAGTGTCAGTGTGTGCATGGGATCCCATACCCCGGTGAGAGTCAGCGTGTGTGCTTGGGACCCCCTACCCCAGTGAGAGTCAGTGTGTGTGTGGGATCCCATACCACAGTGAGAGACAGTGCGTGTGTGGGACCCTGTACCCCAGTGAGAGTCAGTGTGTGTGCGCGACCCTTACCCCAGTGAGAGTCAGTGTGTGTGTGGGACCCCATAACCCAGTGAGAGTCAGTGTGTGTGTGGGATCCCATACCCCAGTGAGAGTCAGTGTGTGAGTGGGACCCCATACCCCAGTGAGAGTCTGTGTGTGTGTGTGTGGGACCTCGGATCCCAGTGAGAGTCAGTGTGTGTGTGGTACCCCGTAGCCCAGTGAGAGTCAGTGTGTGTGTGGGATCCCATACCCCAGTGAGAGTCAGTGCGTGTGTGATCCCATACCCCATTGAGAGTCAGTGTGTGTTTGGGCCCTGTACCCCAGTGAGAGTCAGTGTGTGTGTGGGATCCCGTAGCCCAGTGAGAGTCAGTGTGTGTGTGGGATCCCATACCCCAGTGAGAGTCAGTGTGCGTGTGTGATCCCATACCCCATTGAGAGTCAGTGTGTGTTTGGGCCCTGTACCCCAGTGAGGGTCAGTATGTGTGTGGGGGACCCCAGTGAGAGTCAGTGTGTGTGTGGGATCCCATACCCCAGTGAGAGTCAGTGTGCGTGTGTGACCCCATACCCCAGTGAGAGTCAGTGTGTGTGTGTGACCCCATACCCCAGTGAGAGTCAGTGTGTGTGTGTGACCCCATACCCCAGTGAGAGTCAGTGTGTGGGGGACCCCGTACCCCAGTGAGAGTCAGTGTGTGTGTGGGACCCCATACCCCAGTGAGAGTCAGTGTGTGTGCTTGTGACCCCCTACCCCAGTGAGAGTCAGTGTGTGTGTGGGATCTCATACCCCAGTGAGAGACAGTGCGTGTGTGGGACCCCATACCCCAGTGAGAGTCAGTGTGTGTGTGGGATCCCATACCCCAGTGAGAGTCAGTGTGTGTGTTGGACCCAATACCCCAGTGAGAGTCAGTGTGTGTGTGGGATCCCATACCCCAGTGAGAGTCAGTGTGTGTGTGGGACCCCATACCCCAGTGAGGGTCAGTGTGTGTGTGGGACCCCATACCCCAGTGAGAGTCAGTGTGTGGGGTACCCCGTACCCCACTGAGTGTCAGTGTGTGTGAGACCCGATACCGCAGTTTGTGTCAGTGTGTGTGGGACCCCATACCCCAGTGAGAGTCTGTGTGTGTGTGTGTGTGTGTGTGTGTGTGTGTGTGTGTGTGTGTGTGTGTGTTTGTGTGTGTGTGTGACCCCATACCCCAGTGAGAGTCAGTGTGAGTGTGGGACCCCATACCCGAGTGAGAGTCAGTGTGTGTGTGGGACCCCATACCCGAGTGAGAGTCAGTGTGTGTGTGGGATTCCATACCCTAGTGAGAGTCAGTGTGTGAGTGGGACCCCATACCCCAGTGAGAGACTGTGTGTGCGTGTGTGTGGGACCCCATACCCCAGTGAGAGTCAGTGTGTGTGCTTGGGACCGACTAACCCAGTGCGAGTCAGTGTGTGTGTGGGATCCCATACCCCAGTGAGAGACAGTGCGTGTGTGGGATCACATACCCCAGTGAGAGTCTGTGTGTGTGTGGGACCCCGTATCCCAGTGAGAGTCAGTGTGTGTGTGGGACCCCGTAGCCCAGTGAGAGTCAGTGTGTGTGTGGGATCCCATACCCCAGTGAGAGTCAGTGTGTGTGTGGCACCCCATACCCCAGTGAGAGTCAGTGTGTGTGTGTGACCCCATACCCCAGTGAGAGTCAGTGTGTGTGTGGCACCCCATACCCCAGTGAGAGTCAGTGTGTGTGTGTGACCCCATACCCCAGTGAGAGTCAGTGTGTGTGCTTGGGACCGACTAACCCAGTGCGAGTCAGTGTGTGTGTGGGATCCCATACCCCAGTGAGAGACAGTGCGTGTGTGGGATCACATACCCCAGTGAGAGTCTGTGTGTGTGTGGGACCCCGTATCCCAGTGAGAGTCAGTGTGTGTGTGGGACCCCGTAGCCCAGTGAGAGTCAGTGTGTGTGTGGGATCCCATACCCCAGTGAGAGTCAGTGTGTGTGTGGCACCCCATACCCCAGTGAGAGTCAGTGTGTGTGTGTGACCCCATACCCCAGTGAGAGTCAGTGTGTGTGGGACCCCATACCTCAGTGAGAGTCAGTGTGTGTGCGGGACCCCATACCTCAGTGAGAGTCAGTGTGTGTGTGTGTGTATGTGTGGGACCCCGTACCCCAGTGAGAGTCAGTGTGTGTGTGGGATCCCATACCCCAGTGAGAGTCAGTGTGTGTGTGGGACCCCATACCCCAGTGAGAGTCAGTGTGTGTGTGGGATCCCATACCCCAGTGAGAGTCAGTGTGTGTATGGGACCCCATACGCCAGTGAGAGTCAGTCTGTGTGTGGGAACCCATAGCCCAGTGAGAGTCAGTGTGTGTGTGGGACCCCATACGCCAGTGAGAGTCAGTGTGTGTGAGACCCCATTCCCCAGTGAGAGTCAGTGTGTGCATGGGATCCCATACCCCGGTGAGAGTCAGCGTGTGTGCTTGGGACCCCCTACCCCAGTGAGAGTCAGTGTGTGTGTGGGATCCCATACCACAGTGAGAGACAGTGCGTGTGTGGGACCCTGTACCCCAGTGAGAGTCAGTGTGTGTGTGCGACCCTTACCCCAGTGAGAGTCAGTGTGTGTGTGGGACCCCATACGCCAGTGAGAGTCAGACTGTGCGTGGGACCCCATAACCCAGTGAGAGTCAGTGTGTGTATGAGACCCCATACCCCTGTGAGTGTCAGAGTGTGTGTGGGACCCCTTACCCAAGTGAGAGTCAGTGTGTGTGGGATTCATACCCCATTGAGAGTCAGTGTGTGTGTGGGACCCCATACCCCAGTGAGAGTCATTGCGTGTGTGAGACCCCATACCCCAGTGAGAGTCAGTGTGTCAGTGGGACCCCATACCCCAGTGAGAGACACTGTGGGGGGGACCCCATACCCCAGTGAGAGTCAGTGTGTGTGAGACCCGATACCGCAGTGAGTGTCAGTGTGTGTGTGGTACCCCACACCCCAGTGAGAGTCAGTGTGCGTGTGTGTGTGTGTGTGTGTCTGTGTGTTTGTGGGACCCCATACCCCAGTGAGAGTCAGTGTGTGTGTGGGACCCCATACCTCAGGGAGAGAAAGTGTGTGTGTGTGGGACCCCATACCCCAGTGAGAGTCAGTGTGTGTGTGTGACCCCATACCGCAGTGAGAGTCAGTGTATGTTTGGGCCCTGTACCCCAGTGAGAGTCAGTGTGTGTGTGGGATCCCATACCCCAGTGAGAGTCAGTGTGTGTGAGACCCCATACCCCTGTGAGTGTCAGAGTGTGTGTGGGACCCCTTACCCAAGTGAGAGTCAGTGTGTGTGGGACCCCTTACCCAAGTGAGAGTCAGTGTGTGTGTGGGATCCCATACCCCAGTGAGAGTCAGTGTGTGTGAGACCCCATACCCCTGTGAGTGTCAGAGTGTGTGTGGGACCCCTTACCCAAGTGAGAGTCAGTGTGTGTGGGACCCCTTACCCAAGTGAGAGTCAGTGTGTGTGTGAGACCCCATACCCCAATGAGAGTCAGTGTGTGTGTGGGACCCCATACCCCAGTGAGAGTCAGCGTGTGTGAGACCCGATACCGCAGGGAGTCTCAGTGTGTGTGGGACACCATACCCCAGTGAGAGTCAGTGTGTGTGTGGGACCCTCTACCACAGTGAGAGTCTGTGTGTGTGTGGGATCCCATACGCCAGTGAGAGACAGTGCGTGTGTGGGACCCCATACCACAGTGAGAGTCAGTGTGTGTGTGGGATCCCATACCCCAGTGAGAGTCAGTGTGTGTATGGGACCCCATACCTCAGTGAGAGAAAGTGTGTGTGCGTGGGACCCCATACCCCAGTGAGAGTCAGTGTGTGTGTGGGCACCATACCCCGTTGAGAGTCAGTGTGTGTGTGAGGGACCCCATACCCCAGTGAGAGTCAGTGTGTGTGTGGGACCCCATACCGCAGTGAGAGTCAGTGTGTGTTTGGGCCCTGTCCCCCAGTGAGAGTCAGTGTGTGTGTTGGCCCCATACCCCAGTGAGAGTCAATGTCTGTGTGGGACCCCATACCCCAGTGAGTGTCAGTGTGTGCATGGGATCCCATACCCCGGTGAGAGTCAGCGTATGTGCTTGGGACCCCCTACCCCAGTGAGAGTCAGTGTGTGTGTGGGATCCCATACCACAGTGAGAGACAGTGCGTGTGTGGGACCCTGTACCCCAGTGAGAGTCAGTGTGTGTGCGCGACCCTTACCCCAGTGAGAGTCAGTGTGTGTGTGGGACCCCATACGCCAGTGAGAGTCAGACTGTGCGTGGGACCCCATAACCCAGTGAGAGTCAGTGTGTGTGTGGGACCCCACACCCCAGTGAGAGTCAGTGTGTGTATGAGACCCCATACCCCTGTGAGTGTCAGAGTGTGTGTGGGACCCCTTACCCAAGTGAGAGTCAGTGTGTGTGGGAATCATACCCCATTGAGAGTCAGTGTGTGTGTGGGACCCCATACCCCAGTGAGAGTCATTGCGTGTGTGAGACCCCATATCCCAGTGAGAGTCAGTGTGTCAGTGGGACCCCATACCCCAGTGAGAGACACTTTGTGGGGGACCCCGTACCCCAGTGAGAGTCAGTGTGTGTGAGACCCGATACCGCAGTGAGTGTCAGTGTGTGTGTGGTACCCCACACCCCAGTGAGAGTCAGTGTGCGTGTGTGTGTGTGTGTGTGTGTGTGTGTGTGTGTGTTTGTGGGACCCCATACCCCAGTGAGAGTCAGTGTGTGTGCTTGGGACTCCCTACCCCAGTGAGAGTCAGTGTGCGTGGGATCCCATACCCCAGTGAGAGACAGTGCATGTGTGGGACCCCATACCCCAGTGAGAGTCAGTGTGTGTGTGTGACCCCATACCCCAGTGAGAGTCAGTGTGTGTGTGGGACCCCATACGAAAGTGAGAGCCAGTGTGTGTGTGGGACCCCATACCCCAGTGAGAGTCAGTGTGTGTGTGGGACCCCATACCCCAATGAGGGTCAGTGTGTGTGTTGGACCCCATACCCCAGTGAGAGTCAGAGTGTGTGTGGGACCCCAGTGAGAGTCAGTGCGTGTGTGGGACCCCATACCCCAGTGAGAGTCAGTGTGTGTGTGTGTGTGTGTGTGTGTGTTTGTGTGTGTGTGTGACCCCATACCCCAGTGAGAGGCAGTGTGTGTGTGTGACCCCATACCCCAGTGAGAGTCAGTATGTGTGTGTGTGTGTGTGTGTAGAGTGTGTGTGTGGGATCTCATACCCCAGTGAGAGACAGTGCGTGTGTGGGACCCCATACCCCAGTGAGAGTCAGTGTGTGTGTGTGTGTGTGTGTGTGTTTGTGTGTGTGTGTGACCCCATACCCCAGTGAGAGGCAGTGTGTGTGTGTGACCCCATACCCCAGTGAGAGTCAGTATGTGTGTGTGTGTGTGTGTGTAGAGTGTGTGTGTGGGATCTCATACCCCAGTGAGAGACAGTGCGTGTGTGGGACCCCATACCCCAGTGAGAGTCAGTGTGTGTGTGGGATCTCATACCCCAATGAGAGACAGTGTGTGTGTGGGACCCCATACCTCAGTGTGAGTCAGTGTGAGTGTGGGACCCCATACCCCAGTGAGAGTCAGTGTGTGTGTGGGACCCCATACATGAGTGAGAGTCAGTGCGTGTGTGGGATCCCATACCCCAGTGAGAGTCAGTGTGTGAGTGGGACCCCATACCCCAGTGAGAGTCTGTGTGTGTGTGTGTGTGTGGGACCCCATACCCCAGTGCGAGTCAGTGTGTGTGTGGGATCCCATACCCCAGTGAGAGTCTGTGTGTGTGTGGGACCCCGGATCCCAGTGAGAGTCAGTGTGTGTGTGGGACCCCGTAGCCCAGTGAGAGTCAGTGTGTGTGTGTGACCCCATACCCCAGTGAGAGTCAGTGTGTGTGTGTGACCCCATACCCCAGTGAGAGTCAGTGTGTGGGGGACCCCGTACCCCAGTGAGAGTCAGTGTCTGTGAGACCCTATACCGCAGTGAGTGTCAGTGTGTGTGGGACCCCATACCCCAGTGAGAGTCAGTGTGTGTGTGTGACCCCATACCCCAGTGAGAGTCAGTATGTGTGTGTGTGTGTGTGTAGAGTGTGTGTGTGGGATCTCATACCCCAGTGAGAGACAGTGCGTGTGTGGGACCCCATACCCCAGTGAGAGTCAGTGTGTGTGTGGGATCTCATACCCCAATGAGAGACAGTGTGTGTGTGGGACCCCATACCCCAGTGAGAGTCAGTGTGTGTGTGGGACCCCATACCCGAGTGAGAGTCAGTGCGTGTGTGGGATCCCATACCCCAGTGAGAGTCAGTGTGTGAGTGGGACCCCATACCCCAGTGAGAGTCTGTGTGTGTGTGTGTGTGTGTGTGTGTGTGTGTGTGTGTGTGTGTGTGTGTTTGTGTGTGTGTGTGACCCCATGCCCCAGTGAGAGTCAGTGTGTGTGCTTGTGACCCCCTTCCCCAGTGAGAGGCAGTGTGTGTGTGGGACCCCATACCTCAGTGTGAGTCAGTGTGAGTGTGGGACCCCATACCCCAGTGAGAGTCAGTGTGTGTGTGGGACCCCATACCCGAGTGAGAGTCAGTGCGTGTGTGGGATCCCATACCCCAGTGAGAGTCAGTGTGTGTGTGTGTGTGTGGGACCCCATACCCCAGTGCGAGTCAGTGTGTGTGTGGGATCCCATACCCCAGTGAGAGTCTGTGTGTGTGTGGGACCCCGGATCCCAGTGAGAGTCAGTGTGTGTGTGGGACCCCGTAGCCCAGTGAGAGTCAGTGTGTGTGTGGGATCCCATACCCCAGTGAGAGTCAGTGTGCGTGTGTGATCCCATACCCCATTGAGAGTCAGTGTGTGTGTGGGACCCCATACCCGAGTGAGAGTCAGTGCGTGTGTGGGATCCCATACCCCAGTGAGAGTCAGTGTGTGAGTGGGACCCCATACCCCAGTGAGAGTCTGTGTGTGTGTGTGTGTGTGTGTGTGTGTGTGTGTGTGTGTGTGTGTGTGTGTGTTTGTGTGTGTGTGTGACCCCATGCCCCAGTGAGAGTCAGTGTGTGTGCTTGTGACCCCCTTCCCCAGTGAGAGGCAGTGTGTGTGTGGGACCCCATACCTCAGTGTGAGTCAGTGTGAGTGTGGGACCCCATACCCCAGTGAGATTCAGTGTGTGTGTGGGACCCCATACCCGAGTGAGAGTCAGTGCGTGTGTGGGATCCCATACCCCAGTGAGAGTCAGTGTGTGTGTGTGTGTGTGGGACCCCATACCCCAGTGCGAGTCAGTGTGTGTGTGGGATCCCATACCCCAGTGAGAGTCAGTGTGTGTGTGGGACCCCGTAGCCCAGTGAGAGACAGTGCGTGTGTGGGACCCCATACCCCAGTGAGAGTCAGTGTGTGTGTGGGATCTCATACCCCAATGAGAGACAGTGTGTGTGTGGGACCCCATACCTCAGTGTGAGTCAGTGTGAGTGTGGGACCCCATACCCCGGTGAGAGTCAGTGTGTGTGTGGGACCCCATACATGAGTGAGAGTCAGTGCGTGTGTGGGATCCCATACCCCAGTGAGAGTCAGTGTGTGAGTGGGACCCCATACCCCAGTGAGAGTCTGTGTGTGTGTGTGTGTGTGGGACCCCATACCCCAGTGCGAGTCAGTGTGTGTGTGGGATCCCATACCCCAGTGAGAGTCTGTGTGTGTGTGGGACCCCGGATCCCAGTGAGAGTCAGTGTGTGTGTGGGACCCCGTAGCCCAGTGAGAGTCAGTGTGTGTGTGTGACCCCATACCCCAGTGAGAGTCAGTGTGTGTGTGTGACCCCATACCCCAGTGAGAGTCAGTGTGTGGGGGACCCCGTACCCCAGTGAGAGTCAGTGTCTGTGAGACCCTATACCGCAGTGAGTGTCAGTGTGTGTGGGACCCCATACCCCAGTGAGAGTCAGTGTGTGTGTGTGACCCCATACCCCAGTGAGAGTCAGTATGTGTGTGTGTGTGTGTGTAGAGTGTGTGTGTGGGATCTCATACCCCAGTGAGAGACAGTGCGTGTGTGGGACCCCATACCCCAGTGAGAGTCAGTGTGTGTGTGGGATCTCATACCCCAATGAGAGACAGTGTGTGTGTGGGACCCCATACCCCAGTGAGAGTCAGTGTGTGTGTGGGACCCCATACCCGAGTGAGAGTCAGTGCGTGTGTGGGATCCCATACCCCAGTGAGAGTCAGTGTGTGAGTGGGACCCCATACCCCAGTGAGAGTCTGTGTGTGTGTGTGTGTGTGTGTGTGTGTGTGTGTGTGTGTGTGTGTGTGTGTGTGTGTGTGTGTTTGTGTGTGTGTGTGACCCCATGCCCCAGTGAGAGTCAGTGTGTGTGCTTGTGACCCCCTTCCCCAGTGAGAGGCAGTGTGTGTGTGGGACCCCATACCTCAGTGTGAGTCAGTGTGAGTGTGGGACCCCATACCCCAGTGAGAGTCAGTGTGTGTGTGGGACCCCATACCCGAGTGAGAGTCAGTGCGTGTGTGGGATCCCATACCCCAGTGAGAGTCAGTGTGTGTGTGTGTGTGTGGGACCCCATACCCCAGTGCGAGTCAGTGTGTGTGTGGGATCCCATACCCCAGTGAGAGTCTGTGTGTGTGTGGGACCCCGGATCCCAGTGAGAGTCAGTGTGTGTGTGGGACCCCGTAGCCCAGTGAGAGTCAGTGTGTGTGTGGGATCCCATACCCCAGTGAGAGTCAGTGTGCGTGTGTGATCCCATACCCCATTGAGAGTCAGTGTGTGTGTGGGACCCCATACCCCAGTGAGGGTCAGTATGTGTGTGGGGGACCCCAGTGAGAGACAGTGTGTGTGTGGGATCCCATACCCCAGTGAGAGTCAGTGTGCGTGTGTGACCCCATACCCCAGTGAGAGTCAGTGTGTGTGTGTGACCCCATACCCCAGTGAGATCAGTGTGTGGGGGACCCCGTACCCCAGTGAGAGTCAGTGTCTGTGAGACCCTATACCGCAGTGAGTGTCAGTGTGTGTGGGACCCCATACCCCAGCGAGAGTCAGTATGTGTGTGTGTGTGTGTGTGTGTGTGTAGAGTGTGTGTGTGGGATCTCATACCCCAGTGAGAGACAGTGCGTGTGTGGGACCCCATACCCCAGTGAGAGTCAGTGTGTGTGTGGGATCTCATACCCCAATGAGAGACAGTGTGTGTGTGGGACCCCATACCCCAGTGAGTGTCAGTGTGTGTGTGGGACCCCATACCCGAGTGAGAGTCAGTGCGTGCGTGGGATCCCATACCCCAGTGAGAGTCAGTGTGTGAGTGGGACCCCATACCCCAGTGAGAGTCTGTGTGTGTGTGTGTGGGACCCCGGATCCCAGTGAGAGTCAGTGTGTGTGTGGGACCCCGTAGCCCAGTGAGAGTCAGTGTGTGTGTGGGATCCCATACCCCAGTGAGAGTCAGTGTGCGTGTGTGATCCCATACCCCATTGAGAGTCAGTGTGTGTGTGGGACCCCATACCCCAGTGAGGGTCAGTATGTGTGTGTGGGACCCCAGTGAGAGTCAGTGTGTGTGTGGGATCCCATACCCCAGTGAGAGTCAGTGTGCGTGTGTGACCCCATACCCCAGTGAGAGTCAGTGTGTGTGTGTGACCCCATACCCCAGTGAGAGTCAGTGTGTGGGGGACCCCGTACCCCAGTGAGAGTCAGTGTGTGTGTGTGACCCCATACGCCAGTGAGAGTCAGTATGTGTGTGTGTGTGTGTGTGTGTGTGTGTGTGTGACCCCATACCCCAGTGAGAGTCAGTGTGTGTGCTTGGGAACCCCTATCCCAGTGAGAGTCAGTGTGTGTGTGGGATCTCATACCCCAGTGAGAGACAGTGCGTGTGTGGGATCCCATACCCCAGTGAGAGTCAGTGTGTGTGTGGGACCCCATACCCCAGTGAGGGTCACTGTGTGTGTGGGACCCCATACCCCAGTGAGAGTCAGTGTGTGGGGTACCCCGTACCCCACTGAGAGTCAGTGTGTGTGAGACCCGATACCGCAGTGTGTGTCAGTGTGTGTGGGTCCCCATACCCCAGTGAGAGTCTCTGTGTGTGTGTGTGTGTGTGTGTGTGTGTGTGTGTGTGTGTGTGTGTGTTTGTGTGTGTGTGTGACCCCATACCCCAGTGAGAGTCAGTGTGAGTGTGGGACCCCATACCCCAGTGAGAGTCAGTGTGTGTGTGGGACCCCATACCCGAGTGAGAGACAGTGTGTGTGTGGGATTCCATACCCTAGTGAGAGTCAGTGTGTGAGTGGGACCCCATACCCCAGTGAGAGACTGTGTGTGCGTGTGTGTGGGACCCCATACCCCAGTGAGAGTCAGTGTGTGTGCTTGGGACCGACTAACCCAGTGCGAGTCAGTGTGTGTGTGGGATCCCATACCCCAGTGAGAGACAGTGCGTGTGTGGGATCACATACCCCAGTGAGAGTCTGTGTGTGTGTGGGACCCCGTATCCCAGTGAGAGTCAGTGTGTGTGTGGGACCCCGTAGCCCAGTGAGAGTCAGTGTGTGTGTGGGATCCCATACCCCAGTGAGAGTCAGTGTGTGTGTGGCACCCCATACCCCAGTGAGAGTCAGTGTGTGTATGTGACCCCATACCCCAGTGAGAGTCAGTGTCTGTGCGACCCTATACCGCAGTGAGTGTCAGTGTGTGTGGGACCCCATACCTCAGTGAGAGTCAGTGTGTGTGTGGGACCCCATACCCCAGTGAGAGTCAGTGTGTGTGTGTGTGTATGTGTGGGACCCCGTACCCCAGTGAGAGTCAGTGTGTGTGTGGGACCCCATACCCCAGTGAGAGTCAGTGTGTGTGTGGGACCCCATACCCCAGTGAGAGTCAGTGTGTGTGTGGGATCCCATACCCCAGTGAGAGTCAGTGTGTGTATGGGACCCCATACGCCAGTGAGAGTCAGTCTGTGTGTGGGAACCCATAGCCCAGTGAGAGTCAGTGTGTGTGTGGGACCCCATACGCCAGTGAGAGTCAGTGTGTGTGAGACCCCATTCCCCAGTGAGAGTCAGTGTGTGTGTGCGACCCAGTACCCCCGTGAGAGTTAGTGTGTGTGTGGGTCCCATACCCCAGTGAGAGTCAGTGTGTGTGTGTGAGACCCCATACCCCAGTGAGTATCAGTGTGTGTGGGACCCCATACACCAGTGAGAGACAGTGCATGTGTGGGTCCCCATACCCCAGTGAGAGTCAGTGTGTGTGGGACCCCATACCCCAGTGAGAGACAGTGCGTGTGTGGGTCCCCATACCCCAGTGAGAGCCAGTGCGTGTGTGGGTCCCCATACCCCAGTGATAGTCAGTGCGTTTGTGGGTCCGCATACCCCAGTGAGAGCCAGTGCGTGTGTGTGGGACTCCATACCCCAGTGAGACTCATTGTGTGTGTGGGACTGTACCCCAGTGAGAGTCATTGTGTGATGGAGGGAGTACAGCAAAGGTTTCCCAGACTGATTTCTGGGATGGCAGGACTGATGCAAAAAGAGGGACTGGATCAGTTTGGATTATATTCACTGGAGTTTAGGAGAATGAGGGGGGAATCTCATGGGACCCTATAAAATTTGAACAGGACTAGACAGGGTAAACACAGGACCTATGTCCCAATGATGATGGAGTGCCGAAGCGCAGATCACAGTGTCAGGGGGAAGCCATTTCAGACTGAGATGAGGCGAAATGTCTTCACTCAGAAACTGGGGAGTCTGTGGAATTCATTACCACAGAAAGTAACTGAGGACAAAACATTGAATGCTTCTCATGAGTTCGATGTAATCCTTCCAGCTGAAGGGAATCCAATAATATTTGAGAGAAAGAAGGGACAGGGGACTGTGTTGGATGATCAGAGATGATCATATTGAATGGCAGAGTAGGCCGAACTGCCCACTCCTGCCTCTACTGTCTGTATTCCTCTGTAACAGGAAGGGTGAACATGCCCAGTCACAGAGGATGCTGACATGAGACTCGTGACCTGTGTCAGTGAGCAGGCGGTGAGATGACAGGAAGGCAGGGAGACTGTGCTGTGCTCAAGGGAAGATAAGACATATCAACTGGTTGAGTGTCAGAGCCATTATTCTGCTTCTCTGTTCGGTTACTCCCAGTTGCTTGTGTGAAGGCTCACACTATCAACAAATCTTTCTGTTACCTCGCAGCTTCCAGATCCCACTCCGACTCCAGGCAGAAGATGGAGTTTAATTTCGATAAATGCGAGGTGCTGCATTTTGAAAAGGCAAATCAGGGCATGACTTATCCACTCAATGGTAAGGTCCTGGGGGAGTGTTGCTGAACAAAGAGACCTTGGAGTGCAGGTTCATAGCTCCTTGAAAGTGGAGTCGCAGGTAGATAGGATAGTGAAGAAGGTGTTTGGTATGTTTTCCTTTATTGGTCAGAGTATTGAGTACACAAGTTGGGAGGTCATGTTGCGGCTGTACAGGACATCGGTTAGGCCACTGTTGGAATATTGTGTGCAATTCTGGTCTCCTTCCTATCGAAAAGATGTTGTGAAACGTGTGTGTGTGTGTGTGTGTGTGTGTGTGTGTGTGTGTGTGTGTGTGTGTGTGTGTGTGTGTGTGTGTGTGTGTGTGTGTGTGTGTGTGTGTTTGTGTGTGTGTGCGACCCCATGCACCAGTGAGAGTCAGTGTGTGTGCTTGTGACCCCCTTCCCCAGTGAGAGGCAGTGTGTGAGTGGGACCCCATACCCCAGTGAGAGTCTGTGTGTGTGTGTGTGGGACCCCGGATCCCAGTGAGAGTCAGTGTGTGTGTGGGACCCCGTAGCCCAGTGAGAGTCAGTGTGTGTGTGGGATCCCATACCCCAGTGAGAGTCAGTGTGCGTGTGTGATCCCATACCCCATTGAGAGTCAGTGTGTGTGTGGGACCCCATACCCCAGTGAGGGTCAGTATGTGTGTGTGGGACCCCAGTGAGAGTCAGTGTGTGTGTGGGATCCCATACCCCAGTGAGAGTCAGTGTGCGTGTGTGACCCCATACCCCAGTGAGAGTCAGTGTGTGTGTGTGACCCCATACCCCAGTGAGAGTCAGTGTGTGTGTGTGACCCCATACCCCAGTGAGAGTCAGTGTGTGGGGGACCCCGTACCCCAGTGAGAGTCAGTGTGTGTGTGTGACCCCATACGCCAGTGAGAGTCAGTATGTGTGTGTGTGTGTGTGTGTGTGTGTGTGTGTGACCCCATACCCCAGTGAGAGTCAGTGTGTGTGCTTGGGAACCCCTATCCCAGTGAGAGTCAGTGTGTGTGTGGGATCTCATACCCCAGTGAGAGACAGTGCGTGTGTGGGATCCCATACCCCAGTGAGAGTCAGTGTGTGTGTGGGACCCCATACCCCAGTGAGGGTCACTGTGTGTGTGGGACCCCATACCCCAGTGAGAGTCAGTGTGTGGGGTACCCCGTACCCCACTGAGAGTCAGTGTGTGTGAGACCCGATACCGCAGTGTGTGTCAGTGTGTGTGGGTCCCCATACCCCAGTGAGAGTCTCTGTGTGTGTGTGTGTGTGTGTGTGTGTGTGTGTGTGTGTGTGTGTGTGTTTGTGTGTGTGTGTGACCCCATACCCCAGTGAGAGTCAGTGTGAGTGTGGGACCCCATACCCCAGTGAGAGTCAGTGTGTGTGTGGGACCCCATACCCCAGTGAGAGACAGTGTGTGTGTGGGATTCCATACCCTAGTGAGAGTCAGTGTGTGAGTGGGACCCCATACCCCAGTGAGAGACTGTGTGTGCGTGTGTGTGGGACCCCATACCCCAGTGAGAGTCAGTGTGTGTGCTTGGGACCGACTAACCCAGTGCGAGTCAGTGTGTGTGTGGGATCCCATACCCCAGTGAGAGACAGTGCGTGTGTGGGATCACATACCCCAGTGAGAGTCTGTGTGTGTGTGGGACCCCGTATCCCAGTGAGAGTCAGTGTGTGTGTGGGACCCCGTAGCCCAGTGAGAGTCAGTGTGTGTGTGGGATCCCATACCCCAGTGAGAGTCAGTGTGTGTGTGGCACCCCATACCCCAGTGAGAGTCAGTGTGTGTATGTGACCCCATACCCCAGTGAGAGTCAGTGTCTGTGCGACCCTATACCGCAGTGAGTGTCAGTGTGTGTGGGACCCCATACCTCAGTGAGAGTCAGTGTGTGTGTGGGACCCCATACCCCAGTGAGAGTCAGTGTGTGTGTGTGTGTATGTGTGGGACCCCGTACCCCAGTGAGAGTCAGTGTGTGTGTGGGACCCCATACCCCAGTGAGAGTCAGTGTGTGTGTGGGACCCCATACCCCAGTGAGAGTCAGTGTGTGTGTGGGATCCCATACCCCAGTGAGAGACAGTGTGTGTATGGGACCCCATACGCCAGTGAGAGTCAGTCTGTGTGTGGGAACCCATAGCCCAGTGAGAGTCAGTGTGTGTGTGGGACCCCATACGCCAGTGAGAGTCAGTGTGTGTGAGACCCCATTCCCCAGTGAGAGTCAGTGTGTGTGTGCGACCCAGTACCCCCGTGAGAGTTAGTGTGTGTGTGGGTCCCATACCCCAGTGAGAGTCAGTGTGTGTGTGTGAGACCCCATACCCCAGTGAGTATCAGTGTGTGTGGGACCCCATACACCAGTGAGAGACAGTGCATGTGTGGGTCCCCATACCCCAGTGAGAGTCAGTGTGTGTGGGACCCCATACCCCAGTGAGAGACAGTGCGTGTGTGGGTCCCCATACCCCAGTGAGAGCCAGTGCGTGTGTGGGTCCCCATACCCCAGTGATAGTCAGTGCGTTTGTGGGTCCGCATACCCCAGTGAGAGCCAGTGCGTGTGTGTGGGACTCCATACCCCAGTGAGACTCATTGTGTGTGTGGGACTGTACCCCAGTGAGAGTCATTGTGTGATGGAGGGAGTACAGCAAAGGTTTCCCAGACTGATTTCTGGGATGGCAGGACTGATGCAAAAAGAGGGACTGGATCAGTTTGGATTATATTCACTGGAGTTTAGGAGAATGAGGGGGGAATCTCATGGGACCCTATAAAATTTGAACAGGACTAGACAGGGTAAACACAGGACCTATGTCCCAATGATGATGGAGTGCCGAAGCGCAGATCACAGTGTCAGGGGGAAGCCATTTCAGACTGAGATGAGGCGAAATGTCTTCACTCAGAAACTGGGGAGTCTGTGGAATTCATTACCACAGAAAGTAACTGAGGACAAAACATTGAATGCTTCTCATGAGTTCGATGTAATCCTTCCAGCTGAAGGGAATCCAATAATATTTGAGAGAAAGAAGGGACAGGGGACTGTGTTGGATGATCAGAGATGATCATATTGAATGGCAGAGTAGGCCGAACTGCCCACTCCTGCCTCTACTGTCTGTATTCCTCTGTAACAGGAAGGGTGAACATGCCCAGTCACAGAGGATGCTGACATGAGACTCGTGACCTGTGTCAGTGAGCAGGCGGTGAGATGACAGGAAGGCAGGGAGACTGTGCTGTGCTCAAGGGAAGATAAGACATATCAACTGGTTGAGTGTCAGAGCCATTATTCTGCTTCTCTGTTCGGTTACTCCCAGTTGCTTGTGTGAAGGCTCACACTATCAACAAATCTTTCTGTTACCTCGCAGCTTCCAGATCCCACTCCGACTCCAGGCAGAAGATGGAGTTTAATTTCGATAAATGCGAGGTGCTGCATTTTGAAAAGGCAAATCAGGGCATGACTTATCCACTCAATGGTAAGGTCCTGGGGGAGTGTTGCTGAACAAAGAGACCTTGGAGTGCAGGTTCATAGCTCCTTGAAAGTGGAGTCGCAGGTAGATAGGATAGTGAAGAAGGTGTTTGGTATGTTTTCCTTTATTGGTCAGAGTATTGAGTACACAAGTTGGGAGGTCATGTTGCGGCTGTACAGGACATCGGTTAGGCCACTGTTGGAATATTGTGTGCAATTCTGGTCTCCTTCCTATCGAAAAGATGTTGTGAAACGTGTGTGTGTGTGTGTGTGTGTGTGTGTGTGTGTGTGTGTGTGTGTGTGTGTGTGTGTGTGTGTGTGTGTGTGTGTGTGTGTGTGTGTGTGTGTGTTTGTGTGTGTGTGCGACCCCATGCACCAGTGAGAGTCAGTGTGTGTGCTTGTGACCCCCTTCCCCAGTGAGAGGCAGTGTGTGTGTGGGACCCCATACCCCAGTGTGAGTCAGTGTGTGTGTGGGACCCCATACCCCAGTGTGAGTCAGTGTGAGTGTGGGACCCCATACCCCAGTGAGAGTCAGTGTGTGTGTGGGACCCCATACCCGAGTGAGAGTCAGTGTGTGTGTGGGATCCCATACCCCAGTGAGAGTCAGTGTGTGAGTGGGACCCCATACCCCAGTGAGAGTCTGTGTGTGTGTGTGTGTGTGGGACCCCATACCCCAGTGAGAGTCAGTGTGTGTGCTTGGGACCAACTAACCCAGTGAGAGTCAGTGTGTGTGTGGGATCCCATACTCCAGTGAGAGACAGTGCGTGTGTGGGATCACATACCCCAGTGAGAGTCTGTGCGTGTGTGGGACCCCGTAGCCCAGTGAGAGTCAGTGCGTGTGTGGGATCCCATACCCCAGTGAGAGTCAGTGTGTGTGTGGGACCCCATACCCCATTGAGAGTCAGTGTGTGTGTGGGACCCCATACCCCAGTGAGGGTCAGTATGTGTGTGGGGGACCCCAGTGAGAGTCAGTGTGTGTGTGGGATCCCATACCCCAGTGAGAGCCAGTGTGCGTGTGTGACCCCATACCGCAGTGAGAGTCAGTGTGTGTGTGTGACCCCATACCCCAGTGAGAGTCAGTGTGTGTTTGGGCCCTGTACCCCAGTGAGAGTCAGTGTGTGTGTTGGCCCCATACCCCAGTGAGAGTCAATGTCTGTGTGGGACCCCATACCCCAGTGAGTGTCAGTGTGTGCATGGGATCCCATACCCCGGTGAGAGTCAGCGTGTGTGCTTGGGACCCCCTACCCCAGTGAGATTCAGTGTGTGTGTGGGATCCCATACCACAGTGAGAGACAGTGCGTGTGTGGGACCCTGTACCCCAGTGAGAGTCAGTGTGTGTGTGCGACCCTTACCCCAGTGAGAGTCAGTGTGTGTGTGGGACCCCATACGCCAGTGAGAGTCAGACTGTGCGTGGGACCCCATAACCCAGTGAGAGTCAGTGTGTGTGTGGGACCCCACACCCCAGTGAGAGTCAGTGTGTGTATGAGACCCCATACCCCTGTGAGTGTCAGAGTGTGTGTGGGACCCCTTACCCAAGTGAGAGTCAGTGTGTGTGGGAATCATACCCCATTGAGAGTCATTGCGTGTGTGAGACCCCATACCCCAGTGAGAGTCAGTGTGTCAGTGGGACCCCATACCCCAGTGAGAGACACTGTGTGGGGGACCCCGTACCCCAGTGAGAGTCAGTGTGTGTGAGACCCGATACCGCAGTGAGTGTCAGTGTGTGTGTGGTACCCCACACCCCAGTGAGAGTCATGTGCGTGTGTGTGTCTGTGTGTTTGTGGGACCCCATACCCCAGTGAGAGTCAGTGTGTGTGTGGGACCCCATACCTCAGGGAGAGAAAGTGTGTGTGTGTGGGACCCCATACCCCAGTGAGATTCAGTGTGTGTGTGTGACCCCATACCGCAGTGAGAGTCAGTGTGTGTTTGGGCCCTGTACCCCAGTGAGAGTCAGTGTGTATGTGGGATCCCATACCCCAGTGAGAGTCAGTGTGTGTGAGACCCCATACCCCTGTGAGTGTCAGAGTGTGTGTGGGACCCCTTACCCAAGTGAGAGTCAGTGTGTGTGGGACCCCTTACCCAAGTGAGAGTCAGTGTGTGTGTGGGACCCCATACCCCAGTGAGAGACAGTGTGTATGTGAGACCCCATACCCCAGTGAGAGTCAGTGTGTGTGTGGGACCCCATACCCCAGTGAGAGCCAGCGTGTGTGAGACCCGATACCGCAGGGAGTCTCAGTGTGTGTGGGACACCATACCCCAGTGAGAGTCAGTGTGTGTGTTGGATCCCATACCCCAGTGAGAGTCAGTGTGTGTCTGGGACCCCATACCCCAGTGAGAGAAAGTGTGTGTGTGAGGGACCCTGTATCCCAGTGAGAGTCAGTGTGTGTGTGTGGGACCCTCTACCACAGTGAGAGTCTGTGTGTGTGTGGGATCTCATACGCCAGTGAGAGTCAGTGTGTGTGTGGGATCCCATACCCCAGTGAGAGTCAGTGTGTGTATGAGGGACCCCATACCCCAGTGAGAGTCAGTGTGTGTGTGGGACCCCATACCGCAGTGAGAGTCAGTGTGTGTTTGGGCCCTGTACCCCAGTGAGAGTCAGTGTGTGTGTTGGCCCCATACCCCAGTGAGAGTCAATGTCTGTGTGGGACCCCATACCCCAGTGAGTGTCAGTGTGTGCATGGGATCCCATACCCCGGTGAGAGTCAGCGTGTGTGCTTGGGACCCCCTACCCCAGTGAGAGTCAGTGTGTGTGTGGGATCCCATACCACAGTGAGAGACAGTGCGTGTGTGGGACCCTGTACCCCAGTGAGAGTCAGTGTGTGTGCGCGACCCTTACCCCAGTGAGAGTCAGTGTGTGTGTGGGACCCCATACGCCAGTGAGAGTCAGACTGTGCGTGGGACCCCATAACCCAGTGAGAGTCAGTGTGTGTGTGGGATCCCATACCCCAGTGAGAGTCAGTGTGTGAGTGGGACCCCATACCCCAGTGAGAGTCTGTGTGTGTGTGTGTGGGACCTCGGATCCCAGTGAGAGTCAGTGTGTGTGTGGTACCCCGTAGCCCAGTGAGAGTCAGTGTGTGTGTGGGATCCCATACCCCAGTGAGAGTCAGTGCGTGTGTGATCCCATACCCCATTGAGAGTCAGTGTGTGTTTGGGCCCTGTACCCCAGTGAGAGTCAGTGTGTGTGTGGGATCCCGTAGCCCAGTGAGAGTCAGTGTGTGTGTGTGATCCCATACCCCAGTGAGAGTCAGTGTGCGTGTGTGATCCCATACCCCATTGAGAGTCAGTGTGTGTTTGGGCCCTGTACCCCAGTGAGGGTCAGTATGTGTGTGGGGGACCCCAGTGAGAGTCAGTGTGTGTGTGGGATCCCATACCCCAGTGAGAGTCAGTGTGCGTGTGTGACCCCATACCCCAGTGAGAGTCAGTGTGTGTGTGTGACCCCATACCCCAGTGAGAGTCAGTGTGTGTGTGTGACCCCATACCCCAGTGAGAGTCAGTGTGTGGGGGACCCCGTACCCCAGTGAGAGTCAGTGTGTGTGTGGGACCCCATACCCCAGTGAGAGTCAGTGTGTGTGCTTGTGACCCCCTACCCCAGTGAGAGTCAGTGTGTGTGTGGGATCTCATACCCCAGTGAGAGACAGTGCGTGTGTGGGACCCCATACCCCAGTGAGAGTCAGTGTGTGTGTGGGATCCCATACCCCAGTGAGAGTCAGTGTGTGTGTTGGACCCTCTACCACAGTGAGAGTCTGTGTGTGTGTGGGATCCCATACGCCAGTGAGAGACAGTGCGTGTGTGGGACCCCATACCACAGTGAGAGTCAGTGTGTGTGTGGGATCCCATACCCCAGTGAGAGTCAGTGTGTGTATGGGACCCCATACCTCAGTGAGAGAAAGTGTGTGTGCGTGGGACCCCATACCCCAGTGAGAGTCAGTGTGTGTGAGACCCGATACCGCAGTGAGTGTCAGTGTGTGTGTGGTACCCCACACCCCAGTGAGAGTCAGTGTGCGTGTGTGTGTGTGTGTGTGTGTGTGTTTGTGGGACCCCATACCCCAGTGAGAGTCAGTGTGTGTGCTTGGGACTCCCTACCCCAGTGAGAGTCAGTGTGCGTGGGATCCCATACCCCAGTGAGAGACAGTGCATGTGTGGGACCCCATACCCCAGTGAGAGTCAGTGTGTGTGTGTGACCCCATACCCCAGTGAGAGTCAGTGTGTGTGTGGGACCCCATACGAAAGTGAGAGCCAGTGTGTGTGTGGGACCCCATACCCCAGTGAGAGTCAGTGTGTGTGTGGGACCCCATACCCCAATGAGGGTCAGTGTGTGTGTTGGACCCCATACCCCAGTGAGAGTCAGAGTGTGTGTGGGACCCCAGTGAGAGTCAGTGCGTGTGTGGGACCCCATACCCCAGTGAGAGTCAGTGTGTGTGTGTGTGTGTGTGTGTGTGTTTGTGTGTGTGTGTGACCCCATACCCCAGTGAGAGGCAGTGTGTGTGTGTGACCCCATACCCCAGTGAGAGTCAGTATGTGTGTGTGTGTGTGTGTGTAGAGTGTGTGTGCGGGATCTCATACCCCAGTGAGAGACAGTGCGTGTGTGGGACCCCATACCCCAGTGAGAGTCAGTGTGTGTGTGTGTGTGTGTGTGTGTTTGTGTGTGTGTGTGACCCCATACCCCAGTGAGAGGCAGTGTGTGTGTGTGACCCCATACCCCAGTGAGAGTCAGTATGTGTGTGTGTGTGTGTGTGTAGAGTGTGTGTGTGGGATCTCATACCCCAGTGAGAGACAGTGCGTGTGTGGGACCCCATACCCCAGTGAGAGTCAGTGTGTGTGTGGGATCTCATACCCCAGTGAGAGACAGTGTGTGTGTGGGACCCCATACCTCAGTGTGAGTCAGTGTGAGTGTGGGACCCCATACCCCAGTGAGAGTCAGTGTGTGTGTGGGACCCCATACATGAGTGAGAGTCAGTGCGTGTGTGGGATCCCATACCCCAGTGAGAGTCAGTGTGTGAGTGGGACCCCATACCCCAGTGAGAGTCTGTGTGTGTGTGTGTGTGTGGGACCCCATACCCCAGTGCGAGTCAGTGTGTGTGTGGGATCCCATACCCCAGTGAGAGTCTGTGTGTGTGTGGGACCCCGGATCCCAGTGAGAGTCAGTGTGTGTGTGGGACCCCGTAGCCCAGTGAGAGTCAGTGTGTGTGTGTGACCCCATACCCCAGTGAGAGTCAGTGTGTGTGTGTGACCCCATACCCCAGTGAGAGTCAGTGTGTGGGGGACCCCGTACCCCAGTGAGAGTCAGTGTCTGTGAGACCCTATACCGCAGTGAGTGTCAGTGTGTGTGGGACCCCATACCCCAGTGAGAGTCAGTGTGTGTGTGTGACCCCATACCCCAGTGAGAGTCAGTATGTGTGTGTGTGTGTGTGTAGAGTGTGTGTGTGGGATCTCATACCCCAGTGAGAGACAGTGCGTGTGTGGGACCCCATACCCCAGTGAGAGTCAGTGTGTGTGTGGGATCTCATACCCCAATGAGAGACAGTGTGTGTGTGGGACCCCATACCCCAGTGAGAGTCAGTGTGTATGTGGGACCCCATACCCGAGTGAGAGTCAGTGCGTGTGTGGGATCCCATACCCCAGTGAGAGTCAGTGTGTGAGTGGGACCCCATACCCCAGTGAGAGTCTGTGTGTGTGTGTGTGTGTGTGTGTGTGTGTGTGTGTGTGTGTGTGTGTGTGTGTGTGTGTGTGTTTGTGTGTGTGTGTGACCCCATGCCCCAGTGAGAGTCAGTGTGTGTGCTTGTGACCCCCTTCCCCAGTGAGAGGCAGTGTGTGTGTGGGACCCCATACCTCAGTGTGAGTCAGTGTGAGTGTGGGACCCCATACCCCAGTGAGAGTCAGTGTGTGTGTGGGACCCCATACCCGAGTGAGAGTCAGTGCGTGTGTGGGATCCCATACCCCAGTGAGAGTCAGTGTGTGTGTGTGTGTGTGGGACCCCATACCCCAGTGCGAGTCAGTGTGTGTGTGGGATCCCATACCCCAGTGAGAGTCTGTGTGTGTGTGGGACCCCGGATCCCAGTGAGAGTCAGTGTGTGTGTGGGACCCCGTAGCCCAGTGAGAGTCAGTGTGTGTGTGGGATCCCATACCCCAGTGAGAGTCAGTGTGCGTGTGTGATCCCATACCCCATTGAGAGTCAGTGTGTGTGTGGGACCCCATACCCCAGTGAGGGTCAGTATGTGTGTGGGGGACCCCAGTGAGAGACAGTGTGTGTGTGGGATCCCATACCCCAGTGAGAGTCAGTGTGCGTGTGTGACCCCATACCCCAGTGAGAGTCAGTGTGTGTGTGTGACCCCATACCCCAGTGAGAGTCAGTGTGTGTGTGTGACCCCATACCCCAGTGAGAGTCAGTGTGTGGGGGACCCCGTACCCCAGTGAGAGTCAGTGTCTGTGAGACCCTATACCGCAGTGAGTGTCAGTGTGTGTGGGACCCCATACCCCAGCGAGAGTCAGTATGTGTGTGTGTGTGTGTGTGTGTGTGTAGAGTGTGTGTGTGGGATCTCATACCCCAGTGAGAGACAGTGCGTGTGTGGGACCCCATACCCCAGTGAGAGTCAGTGTGTGTGTGGGATCTCATACCCCAATGAGAGACAGTGTGTGTGTGGGACCCCATACCCCAGTGAGTGTCAGTGTGTGTGTGGGACCCCATACCCGAGTGAGAGTCAGTGCGTGCGTGGGATCCCATACCCCAGTGAGAGTCAGTGTGTGAGTGGGACCCCATACCCCAGTGAGAGTCTGTGTGTGTGTGTGTGGGACCCCGGATCCCAGTGAGAGTCAGTGTGTGTGGGACCCCGTAGCCCAGTGAGAGTCAGTGTGTGTGTGGGATCCCATACCCCAGTGAGAGTCAGTGTGCGTGTGTGATCCCATACCCCATTGAGAGTCAGTGTGTGTGTGGGACCCCATACCCCAGTGAGGGTCAGTATGTGTGTGGGGGACCCCAGTGAGAGTCAGTGTGTGTGTGGGATCCCATACCCCAGTGAGAGTCAGTGTGCGTGTGTGACCCCATACCCCAGTGAGAGTCAGTGTGTGTGTGTGACCCCATACCCCAGTGAGAGTCAGTGTGTGTGTGTGACCCCATACCCCAGTGAGAGTCAGTGTGTGGGGGACCCCGTACCCCAGTGAGAGTCAGTGTGTGTGTGTGACCCCATACGCCAGTGAGAGTCAGTATGTGTGTGTGTGTGTGTGTGTGTGTGTGTGACCCCATACCCCAGTGAGAGTCAGTGTGTGTGCTTGGGAACCCCTATCCCAGTGAGAGTCAGTGTGTGTGTGGGATCTCATACCCCAGTGAGAGACAGTGCGTGTGTGGGATCCCATACCCCAGTGAGAGTCAGTGTGTGTGTGGGACCCCATACCCCAGTGAGGGTCACTGTGTGTGTGGGACCCCATACCCCAGTGAGAGTCAGTGTGTGGGGTACCCCGTACCCCACTGAGAGTCAGTGTGTGTGAGACCCGATACCGCAGTGTGTGTCAGTGTGTGTGGGTCCCCATACCCCAGTGAGAGTCTCTGTGTGTGTGTGTGTGTGTGTGTGTGTGTGTGTGTGTGTGTGTGTGTGTGTGTGTTTGTGTGTGTGTGTGACCCCATACCCCAGTGAGAGTCAGTGTGAGTGTGGGACCCCATACCCCAGTGAGAGTCAGTGTGTGTGTGGGACCCCATACCCGAGTGAGAGACAGTGTGTGTGTGGGATTCCATACCCTAGTGAGAGTCAGTGTGTGAGTGGGACCCCATACCCCAGTGAGAGACTGTGTGTGCGTGTGTGTGGGACCCCATACCCCAGTGAGAGTCAGTGTGTGTGCTTGGGACCGACTAACCCAGTGCGAGTCAGTGTGTGTGTGGGATCCCATACCCCAGTGAGAGACAGTGCGTGTGTGGGATCACATACCCCAGTGAGAGTCTGTGTGTGTGTGGGACCCCGTATCCCAGTGAGAGTCAGTGTGTGTGTGGGACCCCGTAGCCCAGTGAGAGTCAGTGTGTGTGTGGGATCCCATACCCCAGTGAGAGTCAGTGTGTGTGTGGCACCCCATACCCCAGTGAGAGTCAGTGTGTGTGTGTGTGTGTGTGTGTGTTTGTGTGTGTGTGTGACCCCATACCCCAGTGAGAGGCAGTGTGTGTGTGTGACCCCATACCCCAGTGAGAGTCAGTATGTGTGTGTGTGTGTGTGTGTAGAGTGTGTGTGTGGGATCTCATACCCCAGTGAGAGACAGTGCGTGTGTGGGACCCCATACCCCAGTGAGAGTCAGTGTGTGTGTGGGATCTCATACCCCAATGAGAGACAGTGTGTGTGTGGGACCCCATACCTCAGTGTGAGTCAGTGTGAGTGTGGGACCCCATACCCCAGTGAGAGTCAGTGTGTGTGTGGGACCCCATACATGAGTGAGAGTCAGTGCGTGTGTGGGATCCCATACCCCAGTGAGAGTCAGTGTGTGAGTGGGACCCCATACCCCAGTGAGAGTCTGTGTGTGTGTGTGTGTGTGGGACCCCATACCCCAGTGCGAGTCAGTGTGTGTGTGGGATCCCATACCCCAGTGAGAGTCTGTGTGTGTGTGGGACCCCGGATCCCAGTGAGAGTCAGTGTGTGTGTGGGACCCCGTAGCCCAGTGAGAGTCAGTGTGTGTGTGTGACCCCATACCCCAGTGAGAGTCAGTGTGTGTGTGTGACCCCATACCCCAGTGAGAGTCAGTGTGTGGGGGACCCCGTACCCCAGTGAGAGTCAGTGTCTGTGAGACCCTATACCGCAGTGAGTGTCAGTGTGTGTGGGACCCCATACCCCAGTGAGAGTCAGTGTGTGTGTGTGACCCCATACCCCAGTGAGAGTCAGTATGTGTGTGTGTGTGTGTGTAGAGTGTGTGTGTGGGATCTCATACCCCAGTGAGAGACAGTGCGTGTGTGGGACCCCATACCCCAGTGAGAGTCAGTGTGTGTGTGGGATCTCATACCCCAATGAGAGACAGTGTGTGTGTGGGACCCCATACCCCAGTGAGAGTCAGTGTGTATGTGGGACCCCATACCCGAGTGAGAGTCAGTGCGTGTGTGGGATCCCATACCCCAGTGAGAGTCAGTGTGTGAGTGGGACCCCATACCCCAGTGAGAGTCTGTGTGTGTGTGTGTGTGTGTGTGTGTGTGTGTGTGTGTGTGTGTGTGTTTGTGTGTGTGTGTGACCCCATGCCCCAGTGAGAGTCAGTGTGTGTGCTTGTGACCCCCTTCCCCAGTGAGAGGCAGTGTGTGTGTGGGACCCCATACCTCAGTGTGAGTCAGTGTGAGTGTGGGACCCCATACCCCAGTGAGAGTCAGTGTGTGTGTGGGACCCCATACCCGAGTGAGAGTCAGTGCGTGTGTGGGATCCCATACCCCAGTGAGAGTCAGTGTGTGTGTGTGTGTGTGGGACCCCATACCCCAGTGCGAGTCAGTGTGTGTGTGGGATCCCATACCCCAGTGAGAGTCTGTGTGTGTGTGGGACCCCGGATCCCAGTGAGAGTCAGTGTGTGTGTGGGACCCCGTAGCCCAGTGAGAGTCAGTGTGTGTGTGGGATCCCATACCCCAGTGAGAGTCAGTGTGCGTGTGTGATCCCATACCCCATTGAGAGTCAGTGTGTGTGTGGGACCCCATACCCCAGTGAGGGTCAGTATGTGTGTGGGGGACCCCAGTGAGAGACAGTGTGTGTGTGGGATCCCATACCCCAGTGAGAGTCAGTGTGCGTGTGTGACCCCATACCCCAGTGAGAGTCAGTGTGTGTGTGTGACCCCATACCCCAGTGAGAGTCAGTGTGTGTGTGTGACCCCATACCCCAGTGAGAGTCAGTGTGTGGGGGACCCCGTACCCCAGTGAGAGTCAGTGTCTGTGAGACCCTATACCGCAGTGAGTGTCAGTGTGTGTGGGACCCCATACCCCAGCGAGAGTCAGTATGTGTGTGTGTGTGTGTGTGTGTGTGTAGAGTGTGTGTGTGGGATCTCATACCCCAGTGAGAGACAGTGTGTGTGTGGGACCCCATACCCCAGTGAGTGTCAGTGTGTGTGTGGGATCTCATACCCCAGTGAGAGACAGTGTGTGTGTGGGACCCCATACCCCAGTGAGTGTCAGTGTGTGTGTGGGACCCCATACCCGAGTGAGAGTCAGTGCGTGCGTGGGATCCCATACCCCAGTGAGAGTCAGTGTGTGAGTGGGACCCCATACCCCAGTGAGAGTCTGTGTGTGTGTGTGTGGGACCCCGGATCCCAGTGAGAGTCAGTGTGTGTGTGGGACCCCGTAGCCCAGTGAGAGTCAGTGTGTGTGTGGGATCCCATACCCCAGTGAGAGTCAGTGTGCGTGTGTGATCCCATACCCCATTGAGAGTCAGTGTGTGTGTGGGACCCCATACCCCAGTGAGGGTCAGTATGTGTGTGGGGGACCCCAGTGAGAGTCAGTGTGTGTGTGGGATCCCATACCCCAGTGAGAGTCAGTGTGCGTGTGTGACCCCATACCCCAGTGAGAGTCAGTGTGTGTGTGTGTGACCCCATACCCCAGTGAGAGTCAGTGTGTGGGGGACCCCGTACCCCAGTGAGAGTCAGTGTGTGTGTGTGACCCCATACGCCAGTGAGAGTCAGTATGTGTGTGTGTGTGTGTGTGTGTGTGTGTGACCCCATACCCCAGTGAGAGTCAGTGTGTGTGCTTGGGAACCCCTATCCCAGTGAGAGTCAGTGTGTGTGTGGGATCTCATACCCCAGTGAGAGACAGTGCGTGTGTGGGATCCCATACCCCAGTGAGAGTCAGTGTGTGTGTGTGACCCCATACCCCAGTGAGGGTCACTGTGTGTGTGGGACCCCATACCCCAGTGAGAGTCAGTGTGTGGGGTACCCCGTACCCCACTGAGAGTCAGTGTGTGTGAGACCCGATACCGCAGTGTGTGTCAGTGTGTGTGGGTCCCCATACCCCAGTGAGAGTCTCTGTGTGTGTGTGTGTGTGTGTGTGTGTGTGTGTGTGTGTGTGTGTTTGTGTGTGTGTGTGACCCCATACCCCAGTGAGAGTCAGTGTGAGTGTGGGACCCCATACCCCAGTGAGAGTCAGTGTGTGTGTGGGACCCCATACCCGAGTGAGAGACAGTGTGTGTGTGGGATTCCATACCCTAGTGAGAGTCAGTGTGTGAGTGGGACCCCATACCCCAGTGAGAGACTGTGTGTGCGTGTGTGTGGGACCCCATACCCCAGTGAGAGTCAGTGTGTGTGCTTGGGACCGACTAACCCAGTGCGAGTCAGTGTGTGTGTGGGATCCCATACCCCAGTGAGAGACAGTGCGTGTGTGGGATCACATACCCCAGTGAGAGTCTGTGTGTGTGTGGGACCCCGTATCCCAGTGAGAGTCAGTGTGTGTGTGGGACCCCGTAGCCCAGTGAGAGTCAGTGTGTGTGTGGGATCCCATACCCCAGTGAGAGTCAGTGTGTGTGTGGCACCCCATACCCCAGTGAGAGTCAGTGTGTGTATGTGACCCCATACCCCAGTGAGAGTCAGTGTCTGTGCGACCCTATACCGCAGTGAGTGTCAGTGTGTGTGGGACCCCATACCTCAGTGAGAGTCAGTGTGTGTGTGGGACCCCATACCCCAGTGAGAGTCAGTGTGTGTGTGTGTGTATGTGTGGGACCCCGTACCCCAGTGAGAGTCAGTGTGTGTGTGGGACCCCATACCCCAGTGAGAGTCAGTGTGTGTGTGGGACCCCATACCCCAGTGAGAGTCAGTGTGTGTGTGGGATCCCATACCCCAGTGAGAGTCAGTGTGTGTATGGGACCCCATACGCCAGTGAGAGTCAGTCTGTGTGTGGGAACCCATAGCCCAGTGAGAGTCAGTGTGTGTGTGGGACCCCATACGCCAGTGAGAGTCAGTGTGTGTGAGACCCCATTCCCCAGTGAGAGTCAGTGTGTGTGTGCGACCCAGTACCCCCGTGAGAGTTAGTGTGTGTGTGGGTCCCATACCCCAGTGAGAGTCAGTGTGTGTGTGTGAGACCCCATACCCCAGTGAGTATCAGTGTGTGTGGGACCCCATACACCAGTGAGAGACAGTGCATGTGTGGGTCCCCATACCCCAGTGAGAGTCAGTGTGTGTGGGACCCCATACCCCAGTGAGAGACAGTGCGTGTGTGGGTCCCCATACCCCAGTGAGAGCCGGTGCGTGTGTGGGTCCCCATACCCCAGTGATAGTCAGTGCGTTTGTGGGTCCGCATACCCCAGTGAGAGCCAGTGCGTGTGTGTGGGACTCCATACCCCAGTGAGACTCATTGTGTGTGTGGGACTGTACCCCAGTGAGAGTCATTGTGTGATGGAGGGAGTACAGCAAAGGTTTCCCAGACTGATTTCTGGGATGGCAGGACTGATGCAAAAAGAGGGACTGGATCAGTTTGGATTATATTCACTGGAGTTTAGGAGAATGAGGGGGGAATCTCATGGGACCCTATAAAATTTGAACAGGACTAGACAGGGTAAACACAGGACCTATGTCCCAATGATGATGGAGTGCCGAAGCGCAGATCACAGTGTCAGGGGGAAGCCATTTCAGACTGAGATGAGGCGAAATGTCTTCACTCAGAAACTGGGGAGTCTGTGGAATTCATTACCACAGAAAGTAACTGAGGACAAAACATTGAATGCTTCTCATGAGTTCGATGTAATCCTTCCAGCTGAAGGGAATCCAATAATATTTGAGAGAAAGAAGGGACAGGGGACTGTGTTGGATGATCAGAGATGATCATATTGAATGGCAGAGTAGGCCGAACTGCCCACTCCTGCCTCTACTGTCTGTATTCCTCTGTAACAGGAAGGGTGAACATGCCCAGTCACAGAGGATGCTGACATGAGACTCGTGACCTGTGTCAGTGAGCAGGCGGTGAGATGACAGGAAGGCAGGGAGACTGTGCTGTGCTCAAGGGAAGATAAGACATATCAACTGGTTGAGTGTCAGAGCCATTATTCTGCTTCTCTGTTCGGTTACTCCCAGTTGCTTGTGTGAAAGCTCACACTATCAACAAATCTTTCTGTTACCTCGCAGCTTCCAGATCCCACTCCGACTCCAGGCAGAAGATGGAGTTTAATTTCGATAAATGCGAGGTGCTGCATTTTGAAAAGGCAAATCAGGGCATGACTTATCCACTCAATGGTAAGGTCCTGGGGGAGTGTTGCTGAACAAAGAGACCTTGGAGTGCAGGTTCATAGCTCCTTGAAAGTGGAGTCGCAGGTAGATAGGATAGTGAAGAAGGTGTTTGGTATGTTTTCCTTTATTGGTCAGAGTATTGAGTACACAAGTTGGGAGGTCATGTTGCGGCTGTACAGGACATCGGTTAGGCCACTGTTGGAATATTGTGTGCAATTCTGGTCTCCTTCCTATCGAAAAGATGTTGTGAAACTTGAAAGGGCTCAGAAAAGATCTACAAGGATGTTGCCAGGGTTGGAGGATCTGAGCTGAACAGGCTGGGGCTGTTTTCCTTGGAGCGTCGGAGGCTGAGGGGTGACCTTATAGAGGTTTATAAAATTATGAGGGGCATGGATTGGATAAATAGACAAAGTCTTTTCCCTGGGGTGGGGGAGTCCAGAACTAGAGGGCATAGGTTTATGGTGAGAGGGGGAAGATATAAAAGAGACCTAAAGGGCAACTTTTTCACACAGAGGGTGGTACGTGTATGGAATGAGCTGCCAGAGGAAGTGGTGGAGGCTGGTACAGTGACAACATTTAAGAGGCATTTGGATGGGTATGTGAATAGGAAGGGTTTGGAGGGATATGGGCTGGGTGCTGGCAGGTGGGACTAGATTGGGTTGGGATATCTGGGTCAGCATGGATGGGTTGGACCGAAGGGTCTGTTTCCGTGCTGTACATCTCTATGACTCTAAGAAAGAAAAGAGCAGCCCCAGCTCCCATGACCACCCTCTCTGAGGAGAGGGAGTTGGCAGCTTTCAAGGAAGTAACATCACTATCTTCCTCCTCGCTGTCCACCAGCGCAGAGGCTCTCAGTTTGGCAGGTCATAGGTGTCGAGTCAGGTCCGGGTCATGTTCTCCTCAGAGCAGTAATGACGAGGGTCCCTGTTGGGAGGAGGAAGAAATGACAGAGGTTTCTCACTGTCAGGGAAGTGCTGGAGAAGAGGTCGCTGCTGACTCCATTCCAGGGGAAGAATCTCTGAACACATTCCAATTCTGAGCTGACAGAGATACCTAGGGCTAGCGATCACATGCAGCCTGAAGTGAAGGGCAGCTCTGTCTGATGTCAGGGTTCTGGCATGCAAACAGATGGCTGTCTGCAGTTAACAGGTTGGGGTGGGGGGTGGGGGGGGGGTGGGGGTGATAACGGTGAATCGATGGCAAAGCTCATTGGTCCTCATTTGGAGTCCTTGTGCTGTTCTGAGCTCCTGACCGTGGAAGGCGGGGGAGAGGTGGGAGGCTGATGACAGGAGGTCATGTGACCAAGCTGACAGGAACACTTTGAAACCAGTGTTGGCTCTCCCCAGACTTTAGATTATATTGTCATGTGGACTCAAGTACAGAAGTTCAGTGAAAAGTGTATAATGGCACCATCTTGGGTATAAAGGCACCAAGGGACAAAAAACTGTTACAAAATAGGAAAGGAAACAAAGTTGAGAAAGTTAAGTGTTACCTTCATTGAATGAGTAGAAAAATAAAGCAAAAGGTTAACAGTTAATATTCAAGTCCTTCTTCATTTAAACTAGAAAAATAAAAGAGTAAGTTAAAAGTTTAGCAGTTTTTGATGAGCCTTCCACTTGGCTGACTCTCTGAGAGACCTTAGCTGACCACACCAGGCCAAGAGACCGGGCTGAGACAGTGCCACACCAGGCCAAGAGACCAGGCTGAGACAGTGCCACACCAGGCCAAGAGACCGGGCTGAGACACTGCCACACCAGGCCAATAGACCGGGCTGAGACACTGCCACACCAGGCCAATAGACCGGGCTGAGACAGTGCCACACCAGGCCAAGAGACCGGGCTGAGACAGTGCCACACCAGGCCAAGAGACCGGGCTGAGACACTGCCACACCAGGCCAAGAGACTGAGCTGAGACAGTGCCATACCAGGCCAAGAGACCGGGCTGAGACAGTGCCACACCAGGCCAAGAGACTGAGCTGAGACAGTGCCACACCAGGCCAATAGACCGGGCCGAGACACTGCCACACCAGGCCAAGAGACCGGGCTGAGACACTGCCACACCAGGCCAAGAGACCGGGCTGAGACACTGCCACACCAGGCCAAGAGACTGGGCTGAGAGGGTGCTTGGCTAGATTTGCGCTGAGAGTAGGAGTGAAGGGAAGAGTAAAAGCAACTGGGATAAAAGAGAAGAGAAGAAAAAGAGAAAGAAATGGACAGAGTGGACCATACTGGTTGAAACGATCTACTCCGCCACTATCTTGTTTGCGAAGGAGGAAACTGAGTTACTTGAGTTCTGTCGGGCAACAGGAATAAAATCTGAAGCGAGACCTGATGGTATGTAAGGAGACAATTTCCATTGATTGAAATGTCTCCAATGGATCTCGACACAAGGTTAAAGGTCCAAGGAGAGGTTGAGGACAGTGGGCAGGGTAGACTGGTGATGCTGTGCTTAGTGACTGAAGAAGACATGGCAATCATGTTTGATGTAAACTCAACAGAAATAAAGGGAAATGGAAATAGATGGCACTTCAGACTAGAAACAATTGCAGGGACAGGTGCCAACATGAACCGGCTGAGTCAAAGCTCTGTTTTCCTTCTTGTAATTTCTTGTCGAGGCTTAATGAAGTGCAAACAAGCCTTCACAAATTACACCCTGAATCCCATTGGCTGTACCCCCTTCCCCACGGTGACCCGCGCTGTCCTCCTCCTCATTGCCAATTGCCTGAAGACAAAGCAAGGTCCCTTCACTCCCAGTGCCCACGTTTACCTTGGTGTGGCAAAACTCTCGGAGCCTTCAAAGGGCTGTTACTGAAAAGACAGAGACCGGCACCACAGCAGCACTGGGATCCTAGCTGTTCCTGAGTTCCGAATGAGAATCAAAGCCCCGTCTGTGTAAATATTCATGTCAGCCTCGAACTGTAGCAGAAACAGGATGTATACCGGCAACTGAATATTGTGGATTGATCCATCTCGTAACATAAATAGGTGAAAGGAAATTTGGATTTTCACTGGTTCTGTCAGATAATTGTTTTGGCCCAAACTTGTGTCACCACATGTGTTCTCAGAAATCACCCTCAGTCGATTTAAGACAGCGAAACAGCAAATCCTATTCTTTGCTCTCTGAATGTGCTAGTGTTCATCCGACGTCGGATTCCAAAGATAATATTCCTCCGGTCAGCAGGATTCCTTCGTGCTGAAGTGTCTTCCTCTTCCTCACAGGAAGATAAACTGCTTCAAACATTTTCTGATGTGGTGCCATTTGCCCATTTGATGAACCTAGCCCTTGTGTTTGAAAGCAGCTTAAGAAAGAGACCCTCTCATTGCCTTTATAGTTTAAATGCCTTTAAAGTTCAAAGACTGTCTTTTTGTGGTACATCATCTATACTTGGACCTAATATCGCTTATTCTCAGTGCTAATCACAGGTGAGTTGGAGCTGAGGGAGGAGGGGTGGGGGTGCAGTGAGAAATCTTTCTTTCTCCAACTTCATTGTCATTTTAAGAATTGAAATAAGTTAATAAACCTGATTTGGCCACCACACGACCAGAAGGAAGCGGATGCTTTGGAGAGGGTACAGACACAGTTTACCAGGGTGTTATGGGCGGGATTGTTTGTTTATGAAGGAAGGTTGGCTCGACTGGGTTTGTGTTCACGGGAACACAGGAGGTTGAGGGGCGACCTGATCGAAGTTTATAAGATTGTGAATGGCATGGATATAGTGGGAAGTATGAGGCTTTTTCCCAGGGTGGAGGGGTCAGTTACTAAGGGACACAGGTTCAAGGTACGGGGTAGGGGGTTTAAAAGAACTGTGTGAGGCAAGTTTTTCACACAAAGGCTGGCGAATGCCTGGAGCGTGTTGCCAGGGAAGATGGTGGAAGCAGACCCAATAACAGCATTCAGGAAGCACCTGGACAAATACATGAATAGGAAGGGAATAGAGGGGTACGGATCCTGTAAATGAAGGCAGTTTTAGTATGGAAGGGCAAAATGTGTCAGTGCAGGTTTGCAGGGCCAAAGGGCCTATTCCTGCGCTGTACTGTTCTTAACCATCTCCACATAAGAAGGATCTGGGCTAAGTGCTAGCAAATGGGACCAGATTAGGTTGCGCTATTTTTTTTATTTCAAAACTTACTTTGTTCATAAAATTATTTGGATCCCGATACAATTGATCATGCCATTCTTGTGCACACATTACATTGCTTTACATCCAGACATTGAAATTTATTTTTCCTAGAAACAAGTCTGTACATTTACTATCCAGCTCTTCTGCTGAGGGGCCAGCCGAGCCCAAATGACTGCATGGGCCCCCTGTTCTTCGTTAGGCAGGCAGATGTTACACGGTGGTCTTTCCCCACCGCGCCTTGGTGGCAGCTGCCCCACGCTTCAGCGCGTCCCTCAACACGTAGTCCTGGACCTTGGAATGTGCCAGTCTGCAACACTCAGTCGGGGTCAACTCCTTCAGCTGGAAGATCAACAGGTTTCGGACTGTCCAGAGAGTGTCCTTCACCAAGTTGATGACCCTCCAGGCACAGTTGATATTTGTCTTGGTGTGCGTCCCAGGGAACAGGCCGTAGAGCACGGAGTCCTGCGTCACGGCGCTGCTCAGGACGAACCTCAACAAACACCACTGCATTCCTCTCCAGACTTCTTCTGCGTAGGCACATTCCAGAAGGAGGTGTGTGATAGTCTCATTTCCCCCCCCCTCAGCCACTTCAAGGGCAGCGTGCAGTGAGGCACATAGTCCAGGCCCCCCACTACCATAGTTGGCATGGATGTATTGGACCAAAGGGTCTGTTTCCATGCTGTACATTTCTATGTCTCTATGAGCTCCCAGCTCCCCTTTACAAGATGAGTGCCTGTAATCAGCCAGTGTGAAGTCTTTATCGATTGTAAGACAAAATGTGGGTCAGACAAGTTGCCATGTCCATTAGAGGGCAGGCATTGCTTTAATAGCAGCTGCTGGATCTCTTGCTTGTATGAGCAGCTTAACAATAATGTAGACGATAAATGTCAACCAATAGCATAGAGGGTCCGTGCTGAATGTTAACAATGCCACTTCATTCTTAGGATTCTGCAAAGATTTCAACATGCAGGTAGACTGGGAGAATCAGGATGGTATTGGAACCCAGGAAAGGGAGTTTGTGGAGTGCCTCCGAGATGGATTCTTACAACAGCTGGTGCTGGAGCTTACCAGGGAGAAGGCAATTCTGGATCTGGTATTGTGTAACGAACCAGAATTGGTCAGAGACCTTGAAGTGAAGGAGCCATTGGGAAGTAGTGACCATAATACAATAAGCTTCAATCTGCAATTTGAGAGGGAGAGGATACAATCGGAAATGACAATATTTCAGTTGAATAAAGGGAACTATGGAGCTATGAGGGAGGAGCTGGTCAAAGTTCAATGGTGCAATACCTTAGCAGGGATGACCGTGGTGGAACAATGGCGGATATTTCTGTGTATAATGCAGAAGATGCAGGATCAGTTCATTCCAAAAAGGAAGAAAGATCCCAGGAGGAGGCATGGGTGGCCGTGGCTGACAAGGGAAGTTAAGAAACATATAAAGTTAAAAGACAAAAAGTGTAACATAGCAAAAATAAGTGGGAAAATGGAGGACTGGGAAGCTTTTAAAGAACAACAGAGGATTATTAAGAAGGAAATACGCAGAGAAGAAATATGAAGGTAAACTGGCCAAAAATATAAAGGAGGATAGTAAAAGCTTTTTTAGGTATGTGAAAAGCAAAAAAGTGGTGAAGACTAAAATTGGGCCCTTGAAGACAGAAACAGGGGAATATATTACGGGGAACAAAGAAATGGCAGAAGAATTGAATTGGTACTTCAGATCTGTGTTCACTGGGGAAGACACAAGCAATCTCCCTGAGGTAACAGTGGCTGAAGGACCTGAACATAAAGGAATTTATATTTGCCAGGATTTGGTGTTGGAGAGACTGTTAGGTCTGAAGGTTGGTAAGTCCCCGGGGCCTGATGGTCTACATCCCAGGGTACTGAAGGTGGTGGTTCGGGAAATCGTGGATGCGTTGGAGATCACTGTCCAATGTTCTATAGATTCAGGATCAGTTCCTACGGATTGGAGGGTGGCTAATGTTGCACCACTTTTTAAGAAAGGAGGAAGAGAGAAAACAGGGAATCATAGACCAGTTAGTCTGACCTCAGTGGTGGGAAAGATGCTGGAGTCTATTATAAAGGATGAAATTACGATACATCTGGATAGTAGTAACAGGATAGGTCAGAGTCAGCATGGATTTATGAAAAAATTTTTTGAGGATGTAACTCTGAAGATGGACAAGGGAGATCCAGTGAATGTAGTGTACCTGGACTTTCAGAAAGTGTTTGATAAAGTCCCACATAGGAGGTTAGTGAGCAAAATTAGGGCGCATGGTATTGGGGGCAAAGTACTAACTTGGATTGAAAATTGGTTGGCTGATAGGAAGCAAAGAGTAGTGATAAACAGCTCCATTTCGGAATGGCAGGCAGTGACCAGTGGGGTACCGCAGGGATCAATACTAGGACTGCAGCTTATTACAATATACATTACTGATATAGATGATGGTATTAAAAGTAATATTAGCAAATTTGCTGATGATACAAAGCTGGGTGGCAGGGTGAAATGTGAGGAGGATGTTAGGGGATTTTAGGGTGACCTGGACAAGTTAGGTGAGTGGGCAGATGCATGGCAGATGCAGTTTAATGTGGATAAATGTATGGTTATCCACTTTGGTGGCAAGAACAGGAAGGCAGATTACTACCTCAATGGAATTAATTTAGGTAAAGGGGCAGTACAGAGAGATCTGGGTGTTCTTGTACACCAGTCAATGAAGGCAAGCATGCAGGTACAGCAGGTAGTGAAGAAGGCTAATAGCATGCTGGCCTTCATAACAAGAGGGATTGATTATAGAAGCAAAGAGGTTCTTCTGCAGCCGTACAGGGCTCTGGTGAGACCACACCTGGAGTACTGTGTGCAGTTCTGGTCTCCAAATTTGAGGAAAGACATTCTGGCGATTGAGGGAGTGCAGCGTAGGTTCACAAGGTCAATTCCTGGAATGGCAGGATTACCTTATGTTGAAAGACTGGAGCGACTGGGCTTGTATACTCTTGAGTTTGGAAGACTGAGAGGGGATCTGATTGAGACATATAAGATTATTAAAGGATTGGACACTCTGGCAGCAGCAAACATGTTTCCACTGATGGGTGAGTGCCGAACCAGAGGACACAGCTTAAAAATACGGGGTAGACCATTTAGGACAGAGATGAGGAGAAACCTCTTCACCCAGAGAGTGGTGGCTGCGTGGAATACTCTGCCCCAGAGGGCAGTGGAGGCCCAGTCTCTGGATTCATTTAAGAAAGAGTTGGATAGAACTCTCAAGGATAGTGGAACCAAGGGGTATGGGGATAAGGCAGGAACAGGATACTGATTGAGGATGATCAGCCATGATCATATTGAATGGTGGTGCAGGCTCGAAGGGCAGAATGGCCTACTCCTGCACCTATTGTCAATTGTGTCACTCACTCCATCTTATCATAATGAACTCACACAGATTTTTACTCCCTGTCTGATTGACAACATAATTTAAAACAAGTATTGGTTACAGTTCCCAGTGATTTCTCACTTTTGGCTAACTGAGTCACTTCTACCACAGAAGGAGGCCGTTTAGCCCATTGCCTCTCTGCTGGCTCCCTGTCAAACAATCCACTTCCCAGCCAAATCCCTGTCTCCCTCTGAGCTCTTTTCCTTCAAGTCCCCATTCACTTTCCTTTGGAAATGCTTGATCGTTGCCGATTCCACCACCCCTCAAAGACCGAGAGTTCCTTGACATTACTCTCGATGTGGAAAAGGAAATTCTTTCTCACAGTTCCTGAAACTCTTTCGAATAACTTTAAATCGGTGTCCCGAGTCCTCGTATTGTCAGCGAGTGGGAACTCTTTGTGTCCATCTTTAGTATCTTGTGCACCTCATTAAAATCCTCCCCCAATCTCCTTTCCCCCAAAAGGAAACCCCCAGCTTCTCCAACCTTTTGTCTGAAATCAGTCATCCCTGGAACCATTCTGGTAAATTTTCTCTGCACTGTCTCGAGGACCCTCATCTCCTTCCTAAAGTGAGGTGACCAGAACTGGATATAGTTCTCTCATTGGGGGGTGTCTCACCAGAGTTCAATAAAGGTTCAGCAACACTTCCTTCTGCATTCAATGCCTCTATTTATAAAGCCCACATGATTTGCTAACCACACCCTCAGTATGGGCTGTCCCTGCACACTCTTTAGAACGGTGCCTTAAGGCTATATTGCCTCTCCCCATCCTTTCTGACAAAATCACCTCACATTTCTCTGCATTAAACCTCATCTGCCCACTCTGCTAACCTACCACTGAATAGCTGCAGGCAATGGCATCACCTTCACTATTTGTCACTGTTCAAGTTTGAAATTTGACTTCATTTCACGAACAAATTAATATTTTTCTTTCTTTCCATCTTCAAAGCAAATGACATTGTCTACATTATTGAGTGTTGTCATAACTGGCTGTGCCCTCTGAGTCAAGGTGACAACTTCCTATCCATACCAGTCTGGCTTTTGTTTTTAAAGATTAGATTCCCTACAGTGTGGAAACAGGCCCTTCAGCCCAACACCGACCCTCCAAAGAGTAACCCACCCAGACCCATTTCCCTCTGACTAATGCACCCAACACTAAGGGCCACTTACCATGGCCAATTCACATCTTTGGACTATGGGAGGAAACCCACACAGAGACGGGGAGAATGTGCAAACTCCACACAGACAGGCGCCCGAGGCTGGACTTGAACCTGGTGCTGTAAGACAGCAGTGCTAACCACTGTGCCACCCCAATTTTATTGACATTGGTGTCCTGTCTTCCACCCTCAGTCTCCCAGATGGGAGGAGACAGGTCTTTACTTACTAGATTTGGAGATGCCAGTGTTGGACTGGGGTGGACAAAGTTAAAAATCCCACAACACTAGGTTATAGTCCAACAGGTTTATTTGGAAGCACTAGCTTTCGAAGCGACGCTCCTTCATCAGGTGGTTGTGGAGTATTGACTGTTGTGCGGTGCCCATTCATCCGTTGCTGTAGCCTTTGCTCGGTTTCCCCAGTGTACCATGCCTCAGGGCATCCTTGCCTGCAACGTCTGAGATAGACAACATTGGCTGAGTCACATGAGTACCTGCCATGTACATGGTGGGAGGTGTCGCCGTGCGTAATGGTGGTATCCATGTCCACAATCTGACACGTCTTGCAGCGCCTACCATGACAGGGTGTATGGAGTTGTCCTGAGAGCCGGGCAGCTTGCTACGAACAATGATCTGTTTGAGGTTTGACGGTTGTTTAAAGGTGAGCAGTGGAGGTGTGGGGAAGGTCTTGGTGAGGTGCTCATCCTCATTGATAATGTGTTGCAGGTCACATTCGACCTCAGACCTTCAGGTGACCATCCTCCAAAGCAGACTTCGGGACAGGCAACAATGGCTGATAGCTAAGTTCGTTACACAGGGGGAGGGCCTCAACTGGGACCTTGAGTTCATGTCACACTACAGGTGACCCCATTGCACTAACATACACACACATAGACAACGCGCGCGCGCGCGCACACACACACACACACACACACACACACACCTACAGACCCATACCCTCTCTCGTACACTCACACATACACTCCCACATGCATCCGCTTACAGACTTATACCCCTTTACACTCTCACTCACACACATACACACATTCTCTCACAGACTTTCATAACCCACACCCCTCACACACACACCCAGAGGCACACATATACATACAAGTTTGTAGGGTGAATTTGTACTTGTAGAATTATATTTTACTTTGCTTAAAAACTGCATGAATCCATGTAAGTTTCTGTAAATCCCTTTTTTAGATTAGAATCAGTCTGACCATTGTGGCGCAGACAGTCTCACACAGGGAGCTAACACCTTCAATATATTATCTGGGCCAACATGACACCTATTGTTAAAGTTCACTGGAGAACGTAACTTTTAACGAAGGTTCTGGGATTTACAAATGAAAGAACTGAAACCAACATGGTCATTCTAAAGGATGAGAGACTTAACAAACAATCCAGGTCTTTGTGAATGTATAATTCCAGTTACATCACACTGTAAACTTTTGCTATAAATTCTGTGTCTTACAATCTTATTCTCCACAACCCCCTGACGAAGGAGCAGCGCTCCGAAAGCTAATGCTTACTTACTGGCGTAGAGCTGCCAATGAGCAGCAATCATTCTTGGATCATCACTGCTTCGGGCGTTTGTTTCAACCTGACGCTGATCCCCATTTCAACCAGAGTGTTCTGAACCCAGCTATCCTAGAAACAGTGCCCAGCGTCCTTCAGAGAGATCCAGTAGATGGTGGTAGAATAGGGGTAACATTAGACACCTTCACACCCTCTTTTTTATGGCACTGCTATGAATGGGTAAGTGGGTGAGGTGATAAAGGGGCAGTTGGGTAAGGTAGGGGGTCTAGCTAAGTATAGAAATGGATAGAGGGTGGAGGGATAGAGTGGGTAGCTGGATGAGGTAGCTAAGTAGTCAGGTGACTGAAGTCCATATGTGCGGAGGGGGTAAGTGGGTGGCTAGTCAAATCTGGGAATGGGAGGGTACAGACTGGTCAGGTTAGGAGGGCAGTTGGATCAGATTAAGAGGGCAGTTGGCTGGTCAGGAGAGTAATAATAGTCAGGATTTCATCTCCTGATGTAATTGGATGTATTTCACAGACACTGATCTTGTTCAGCTCAAGGTCACCAAACATTCTGATGATGTGTTTGGTTTTGAAAAACCACTGCAGGTCGTGAAACAGTTCCTCACTAAAGTAACCTTTCAATTTAATTTCTCTCAGATTTCCAGCAGACCTTTCCTGCGGGACTTTAGACAAATGGATTTTACATCTGCTCTTCTGTAGATTGTGATGCCGGACTCCAATTTCAGGCCATACAAATCTCCAAACAATTTTGGGAGTTTGAATCTAAGTTCATTATTTTGATCTTTTTTATTTCACTTTGTTGATTTTGTATATTCATACACGTCTTGCTGCCTAATACTGAGCGTTCATAGTCCTGGGTTAAATCTCATGTCTCAAAGACCTCCCTGTTTTTCTTTTTGAACCTTGGAGTTAGCCTTTGATCTTCACTTCAGTCCCTCCTGGACCTTTGAGTCCAATTGACGAGTGTTGCAATGTTGTTTGATCAAGCCATTACAACTCCGAGCATATTTGGACTGCTGTTCCTGCGTTCAATTGTGAACTGGGAGAAGAGTGGTCCACTGACCTCAATATGCTTAATCCTGCGTTTGCTTTCTTGGCCTGTACTTTCTCCAGCGAAGATGATTTAGTCACCTTCTGATTTGTTGCTTTCTTGGATGATGCTCTTCTTTGAAGCCTTTCCTCTGAAGATTAGATTAAATTCCCTCCAGTATGGAATCGGCCCAACAAGTCCATCACACTGACCCTCCTGACTCATGTACCTAACACGCTGGGCAATTTAAGGATGGCCAATTCACCCTAACCTGCACATCTGCGGATTGTGGGAGGAAACCAGAGCAAACCCGCACAGACACCAGGAGAATGTGCAAACTCTACACAGTCAGTCGCCTGAGGTGGGAATTGAACCCGGGTCTCTGGCACTGTGAGGCAACAGTGCTAACCACTGTGCTGCCTCTGTGTTTGTGGATAAACATTTCTTGGAACGACAGGCCAATTTAAAATAACTGACTTTCCTGCAAGCCTGGCAGTCACCGGGATCTACAACACAAAAAAAAGGCCTTTCAGCCCATCGCATCCCTGCACTCGCCAAGCCCATGGCCCTTCCTCCCGGTACAGCAAGGACATGCCAAGGTGGCTTCTGACATTTGTTTTCTCCCTTTTGTGACTGCTGCCATGATGGAGTTTTGTTTCTGTCCTCAATATTCTCACCGTCCTCAAAGGGGTTCTTCCAAGGGATTTCTCTCTCTCTCTCTCTCTCCTAATAAAACCTTAGAGTGGTTGAGATGTACAGCACAGAAACAGACCCTTTGGCCCAACTTGTCCATGCCAACCAGATATCCCAATTTAATCTAGTCCCATTTGCCAGCACCCGGCCCATATCCCTCCAAACCTTCCTATTCATATACCCATCCAGATGCCTTTTAAATGTTGTAATTGTACCAGTCTCCACCACATCCTCTGGCAGCTCATTCTACACATGCATCACCCTCTGTGTGAAAAAAGTTACCCCTCAGATCCCTTTTGAATTTTTACCCTCTCACCCTAAACCTATGCCCTCTAGTTCTGGACTCCCCGACCCCCAGGGAAAAGACTTTGTCTATTTACCCTATCCGTGCCCCTCATAATTTTGTAAACCTCTATAAGGTCACCCCTCAGCCTCCGACACTCCAGGGAAAACAGCCCCAGCCTGTTCAGCCTCTCCCTGTAGCTCAAATCCTCCAACCCTGGCAACATCCCCATAAATCTTTTCTGGACCCTTTTCGAATTTCACAACACCCTTCCTACAGCAGGGAGACCAGAATTGCACGCAATATTCCAACAGTGGCCTAACCAATGTCCTGTACAGCCACAACATGACCTCCCAACTCCTGTACTCAATACTCTGACCAATAAAGGAAAGCATACCAAACGCCTTCCTCACTATCCTGTCCACAGATTGGACCTTGGCTTGGTGAGACAGTTGCATGACATCTTCCTTAACAAAAACAGAAATCGTTGGGAAAACTCAGCAGGTCTGGCAGCATGTGTGGAGAAAGCAGCGTTAATATATTGGGTCCGGTGACCCTTTCACAGAACTGATCTTCCTTAGACTGTAGGATGTCTGGCAGAGTTCAGACCACATTCTAGTGAGCACTCCACGTTTGTAATTACTCACTGAATGGTACAGGCTATTCATCAAGGAGCTGGTGCTTTCACCAGGTCTTTGCTTCCTCCATTTACATTTTGCCCGTTTGATTATGATGTCATGTCAAACACTGCAGTAAGAAACAGAAGTGCTGCTTATGTCCTTGGAGGTTGCCATCTCTTCATTTATGCATTGCCTTGTTTTTCCATCATCCACAACACTGCCTGCTACACACAAAATGGCATTGACCTGTTTTTTGTTTGTTTTCATCACTATAGAACATAGAACATCACAGCATAGTACAGGCCCTTCGGCCCTCAATGTTGTGCTGACCTGTCAAACCAGTCTGAAGCCCATCTAACCTACGCCATTCCATTCTCATCCATATGTCTATCCAATAACCCTTTAAATGCCCTTAAAGTTGGTGAGTCTACTACTGTTGCAGGTAGGGCATTCCACACCCCTACTACTCTCTGAGTAAAGAAACTACCTCTGACATCTGTCCTGTACCTATCATCCCTCAATTTAAAGTTATGTCCTCTCATGCTAGCCATCACCATCTGAGGAAAAAGGCTCTCACAATCCACCCTATCTAACCCTCTGATTATCTTAAATGTCTCAATTAGGTCACCTCTCAACCCTCTCTCCAACGAGAACAGCCTCAGGTCCCTCAGCCTTTCCTTATAAGACCTTCCCTCCATACCAGGCAACATCCTGGTAAATCACCTCTGAACCCTTTCCAAAGCTTCCATATCTGGTTGGGCCGAAGGGCCTGTTTCTACTGTAGGGAAAAGAACCTAAAAACACGCATTGTAAATGGTAGAGGCCCCAGCACTGGTCCGTGTGATAACTTAGTCACAGCTTGCTGACTTAGAAGTACCCTGTTTCTGCCAGATCAGTCCATGAACTGATCATCCAGCCAGGCTAATACACCACCTCACCTCCATGAGCCCTTATCCTGCAGATTAATATGTGCCTTGGAAATTACACAGCAAGTGACTGAGGTGTCAGTGGGGGTGCACTTTGGGTCCAGTGACCATAATTCTATTAGTTTTAAAATAGTGATTGGAAACAATAGGCAGGATTGAAAAGCTAAAGTTCTAAATTGGAGGAAGGCCAATTTTGATGGTATTTGGCAAGAACATTCAAAAGTTGATTGGGAGTAGATGTTTGCAGGTAAAGGGACGGCTGGAAAATGGGAGCCTTCAGAAATGACATAATGAGAATCCAGAGATAGTACATTCCTATTAGGGTGAAAGGCAAGACTGGGAGGTGTTGGGAATGCTGGATGACTAGAGAAATTGAGGGTTTGGTTAAGAAAAAGAAGGAAGCATATATCAGGTATCAACAGCAGAGATCAAGTGAATCCTTAGGAGAATATAAAGGCTGTAGGAATATACTTAAGAGGGAAATCAGGAGGGCAAAAAGGGGGCATGAGATAACTTTGGCAAATAGAATTAAGGAGAATCCAAAGGACATTGAGGACAAAAGGGTAACTAGGGAGAGAATAGGGCGCCTCAAAGATCAGCAAGGTGGCCTTTGTGTGGAGCCGCAGGAGATGGGGGAGATACTAAACGGGTATTTTGCATCAGTATTTACTGTGGAAAAGGATATGGAAGATATAGACTGTAGGGACATAGATGGTGACATCTTGCAAAATGTCCAGATTACAGAGGAGGAAGTGCTGGACGTCTTGAAATGCATAAAAGTGGATAAATCCCGGGACCTGATCAGGTGTATCCAAAAACTCTGTGGGAAGCTGGAGAAGTGATTGCTGGGCCTCCTGCTGAGATATTTGTATCATCGATAGTCACAGGTGAGGTGCCGGAAGACTGGAGGTTGGCAAACATGGTGCCACTGTTTAAGAAGGGCGGTAAGGACAAGCCAGGGAACTATAGACCGGTGAGCCTGACCTCAGTGGTGGGCAAGTTGTTGGAGGGAATCCTGAGGAACAGGATGTACATGTATTTGGAAAGGCAAGGACTGATTCGGGAGAGTCAACATGACTTTGTGCGTGGGAAATCATGTCTCACAAACGTGATTGAGTTTTTTGAAGAAGTAACAAAGAGGATTGATTTATATGGACTTCAGTAAGGTGTTCGACAAAGTTCCCCACGGGAGACTGATGAGCAAGGTTAGATCTTATGGAATACAGGGAGAACTAGCCATTTGGATACAGAACTGGCTCAAAGGTAGAAGACAGAGGGTGGTGGAGGGTTGTTTTTCAAACTGGAGGCCTGTGACCAGTGGAGTGCCACAAGGATCGGTGCTGGGTCCTCTACTTTTTGTCATTTACATAAATGATTTGGATGCGAGCATAAGAGGTACAGTTAGTAAGTTTGCAGATGACACCAAAATTGGAGGTGTAGTGGACAGCGAAGAGGGTTATCTCAGATTACAACAGGATCTTGACCAGATGGGCCAATGGGCTGAGAAGTGGCAGATGGAGTTTAATTCAGATAAATGCGAGGTGCTGCATTTTGGGAAAGCAAATCTAAGCAGGACTTATACACTTAATGGTAAGGTCCCAGAGATGTTTGAGGTCGTTCTGTCTATCATGTCTGCACCTCAGAAAGAGATCCTTCACAGCTGTGGTCCTTGAAGATGTAGCTTTAGATAAAGGGCACTCAGTACATAGTCACAGAGCCTTAGAGCTGTACAGCATGGAACCTGTCCTTTCGGTCCAGCTCATCCATGCCAACCAGATATCCCATGCTGAACAAAGAGACCTTGGAGTGCAGGTTCATAGCTCCTTGAAAATGGAGTCGCAGGTAGATAGGATATTGAAAAAGGCATTTGGTATGCTTTCCTTTATAAGTCAGTGTATTGAGTACAGGAGTTGGGAGGTCATGTTGCGGCTGTACAGGACATTAGTTAGGCCACTGTTAAAATATTGCGTGCAATTCTGGTCTCCTTCCTATCAGAAAGATGTTGTGAAACTTGAAAGGGTTCAGAAAAGATTTACAAGGATGTTACCAGGGTTGGAGGGTCTGAGCCACAGGGAGAGGCTGAACAGGCTGGGGCATCGGAGGCTGAGGGGTGACCTTATAGAGGTTTATAAAATCATGAGGGGCATGGATAGGATAAATAGGCAAAGTCTTTACCCAGGGGTGGGAGAGACTAAAACTCGAGGGCTTAGGTTTAGGTTGAGAGGGAAAAGATTTAAAAGGGATGTTTTCACACAGAGGGTGGTACATGTATGGAATGAGCAACATTTAAAAGGCATCTGGATGGGTATATGAAGAGGAAGGGTTGAGAGGGATATGGGCCAAGTGCTGGCAGGTGGGACTAGGTTAATTTGGGATATCTGGTTGGCATGGATGAGCTGGACCGAAAGGACAGGTTCCATGCTGTACAGTTCTAGGGCTCTGTGACTATGTACTGAGTGCCCTTTATCTAAAGCTACATCTTCAAGGACCACAGCTGTGAAGGATCTCTTTCTGAGGTGCAGACATGATAGACAGAACGACCTCAAACATCGATTATCTCACACCTTATTGTGCACAGTTACTGTGGGAAAGACGGATATGCGAGCTAAGAGTCAGCACACAGAGGGAAATGATGTTCAGTCCGAACAGCTCAAGGCTCTGCAGAACAGAGTTCATGTGCATGGTTAGAATCTTGGAGGCAAACGAACAGGAGCTAGGTTTTCTCTAAATCTTTCATGGATGTGGGCATTGCTGGTTAGGCCAGATTATGATGCACATCCCTAACTGCCCTAGAACTGAGGAACATACATGGCTATTTTAGACAGGGATTCAGGGTCAACCGTGCTGTTGTGGGTCTGGAGTCACATGTAGGCCCGACCAGGTAAGAACAGCAAATTTCTTTCTCTGAAGGACAGTAGTGATCCAGGAGGGCTTTTTAACAGCTAACAGCGAGAGGTGTCCTGCTCCCTAGCTCTCAAAAGAGCTTTCAATTTCGAACTGGTGAACTGAATTGAAATGCCAACTGCTCAAACATGACACTTCTCCTGATTATGATTTTCTTGACAACAGTGACTTACAGCCTTTCAAACTCAGAGTTTCACAGGAACATTTGTACGCTGCCGTCAAACCAGAATGTTACAGACATGATTTCAGAGACATGAGCACAGAATGCAAGCTGACATTTCAAGTACCAAACTGGTGTACGGCCAGTGCCGCACTGTCGGAGGGTCAGTGCTGAGGGAGTGCTGCACTGTCGGAGGGTCAGTGCTGAGGGAGTGCCGCACTGTCGGAGGGTCAGTGCTGAGGGAGTGCCGCACTGTCGGAGGGTCAGTGCTGAGGGAGTGCTGCACTGTCGGAGGGTCAGTGCTGAGGGAGTGCTGCACTGTCCGAGGGTCAGTGCTGAGGGAGTGCCTCATTGTCGGAGGGTCAGTACTGAGGGAGTGCTGCACTGTCGGAAGGTGAATGCTGAGGGAGTGCCTCACTGACGGAGGGTCAGTGCTGTTTGGTGATTTACATTGTGAATGCATTATCATGTTCTCTCGTTCCTTTTTCGAACAAGTTAGACAACTGCAAGCAGAATGCGATGAATGCATTTGTTCCCGGTGTCCTCCAATGCTGAAGCAGTCAAATCCCTCTGAACACCAGCTAGTCCCAATGCAAAACAGTCATTCATTCGAAAACAACTTACAATAGCGTCTACTACAAAACAAGTCTTTCTCTAATCCTATTCAGCCCCTTAAATTTACAATCCTTCCTGAGTCTCTTGTTGATTTACACCGCCGTTTACTCTCTCTCTCTGTGGGACACGCAGCTGCTTCCTTTGTTCCTCTCTCTCTCGCCGGAAGGTCAAGGAGTCCCAGTCTTGTGCCATGTCAGTCTCCTCACAAGCTCCAAGAGGCTCCAAGGTGATCAGCCTGCAAGCGAACCCTGTTTTTATATCCTTTTCGATGGTTTCCTGGAACTTTCTGTAGTTCTGGCCAATCGGGGAGTCTCCTTCAATCGTGGAAGGCTTGTTACTGTTTGTTTCTTTGTGTAGCAGGACATGATTTCTTTCTGTCTGGGCCTTTCTTTGTTTGGTGGATACGTTGCTGGCATATGTCTGTTAGGAGAAAGTGAGGACTGCAGATGCTGGAGATCAGAGGCTGAAAATGTGTTGCTGGAAAAGCGCAGCAGGTCAGGCAGCATCCAAGGAGCAGGAGAATCAACGTTTCGGGCATGAGCCCTTCTTCAGGAAGAAGCCCTTCCTGAAGAAGGGCTCATGCCCGAAACGTCGATTCTCCTGCTCCTTGGATGCTGCCTGACCTGCTGCGCTTTTCCAGCAACACATTTTCGGCATATGTCTGTTGCCTTTTACACTATGCTAATGTCATTAGCACCCAAGTGCTGTGTTTGCACTGTGTCTGGTATCTAAGTTTTGTGATTTCAGAAGTCTACTTGGCCAATGTACCCAGCATCCCTCACTGTTTACCCAACATCCATCAGGATGTTGCCTGGGATACAGCACTTCAGCAATGAAGAGAGACTGGGTCAGGTTTGTTGTGTTTAGACCAGGGAAGGTTGTGGAAGGAGCTGTGTAAAATTACGAGGGTCATGGACAGGGTGAGTAGGAAGCAGCTGTTCCCCTTCGTTGAAGGGTCAATAGCAAGGGGAATAATTTTAAGGTGAAAGGTTTGGAGGGCATTTTAGGGAAAATACTTTCCCCCCAGAGGGTGGTGGGGGTCCGGAATGCGCTGCTTGCTAAGGTATTTGAGGTGGACAACCTTAAAAGCTTTAAAAATGACTTGGATGAGTACTTGAACTGCCATAACATTCAAGGCCTACGGGCCTTGTTCCAGAAGGTGGGATTAGGGCAGATTTAGTATCGCTTTGGCAGTATAGACCTGATGGGCTGAAGGGCCCATCGTACTGTATGAATCCAAGATTCCCTCAGACTTTTTTTCACCGGAGCGTGGAAGATTGACAGGTGACCTGATAGAAGTTAATAAAATAATGAGGGGTATAGGTCAAGCTAACAGTGATTGTTTTTTCCCCCGAGGATGGGGGATTTCAAGATGAGGAGGCATATTTTTAAGGTGACAGATTTTAAAAAGAGAATGCAGAAGATCCTCTATATTCTCGGATATTCTGCATGTGGAATGAACTTCCTGAGGAAGTGCTGGATGCAGTTGCAGCGTTTAAAAGAGATTTGGATAAGGACACGGGTAGGAAAGGGTTTGAGGGAGATGGGTTAGGAGCAGGCAGGTGGGAGTGATTTAGTTTGGGATGAGGGTCGGTATGGACTGGTCAGACTGAATAGTCTGTTTCCGTGCTGTATGACTCTATAAGAGGAAACATTCTCTCCATTGCTACCCTGTCCAGAAGCCTCAGGATCAGATATAATTTAATCAAGTCGTATCTTAATATTATTTAATCCTTTGCAGATGAAGTACACTGGGATATTTCTGAGGAATATGATGTAGTGCTATACAAACACAAATTCTTTTTTTCAATTAGATTCCTTCCAGTGTGGAAACAGGCCCTTCAGCCCACCTCCAAAGAGTAACCCACCCAGACCCATTCCCCTACATTTACCCCTTAACCTAACACTACGGGTAATTTAGCATGGCCGATTCACCTAATCTGCACATTTTTGGACTGTGGGAGGAAACCCACGCAGACACACGGGGAGAATGTGCAAACTCCACACAGACAGATGCCTGAGGCAGGAATTGAACCCTGGTCTCTGGCGCTATGAGGCGGCAGTGCTAACCACTGTGCCGCCCTCCTCTACTCCATTGCAACTAACAATCAATCATATATTGGAGGCCAAAACCGTATCAGCAGATCTCTGCTTCAGTGTTTGTTCAAAGTCTTTTGCTGCTCAGTCAGACCGCATACTAAACAGATTGTACAGTGAATTAAACTTGAATAAACATTGTTTCAGGACAGAGTGGGAGCTCTTTCCCTTGTTCTTGGGTAGACATGGATCAGAGGGGACTGTGGAGCTAAAGAAAACAGCCAGTGGTTCCCTCTTGGGATTCAGCTTTCTCTTCCCAGCGAGGGGAATGTGAAAGCCTTGATTCTTCAAGGAAGCCAAGCTTTCCAAGTCTTGGGAAATAAGTGAATTTGAAATATATCGAGCATCAATGTGAATGTGAGGATGGTCTAACAGGACAGGACTCAATCCAGCACTCAACACACCCATGCAAATACAACAGCTTGCAGTATGATCATTTGAAATTATTTTTTTGAAAATTATGTTTTATCTTTCAAAAACTGAAATTACTTACATCTCAAGCTAAACAGGATTAGAATGAATGCTGTTCCTTTAGGTCAAGCGTCCATTCGACTGCCTCCTCAAACAGATTGATAAAACACCTACGTAGCTTGGAGGTGGGTTGAAATGGGGTCCCCCGACGAAAGAGGAGGCACCCAAACCAAGAGACACGCTTTACTAAGTAACGGGCAATCGATCCGTGCAGAAACAATGTGTGACTTGGCACAGTCAGTCAGAGGCAGGGTGCAAGAGTATACTGCTGGAAATTTGGCTCAAAGTGGAAATCGGGAACAAAGGGAGACAGAGGTGCTTCAACCGGGGTTTACTGCAAGATGTGGGAGGAGATGAGAGGCGTGGATTGAGAGACCGGCCTGCAGCAAGAGAGCAGGGTCTAGATCAGAGTGGTGCTGGAAAAGCACAGCAGGTCAGGCAGCATCTGAGGAGCAGGAAAACCAACGTTTCAGGCAAAAGCCCTTCATCAAGAATGGAGGCAGCAGCAGAGTTACAAAGCAGTGTGATGAGGTTGCAAGGAAAAAAGCTGATTGGTGAATAGGATGAGTGAATATTTCTCATCTTTGAAGTCAAACTTCGGCCTTCAGTTTGTGCTTAGGCCTCTCATGGTTTTCTTCGCTTTTCTCAACAAGTTTCTTAAGTATATGATTGGCACTGGTGATTTTGTTTTATTTTATAAGAAAACAAAGACAGTCAAGTATAAAGAGCAGGAATTAATTTATAAATTAAATCAAATGTGATAATGATAGCAGGGTGAACGATGTGTTGCTGCTGCAACATGTGGGAGCTACTGGACACCAGCATGATCCAGACCCACATCTGGGGTGAGTCTGAGTTGAGAAGCTGGAGTCCAAGTTGCAGACATTGCAGCTTATCAGGGAAGGGGCACGGTGGCACAGTGGTTAACACTGCTGCCTCACAACGCTAAAGATCTGGGTTCAATTCTCGCCTCAGGTGACTGACTGTGTAGAGTTTGCACATTGTCTGCGTGGGTTTCCTCCCACAGTCACAAAGATGTGCAGGTTAGGGTGGTTTGGCCATGGGAAATTGCCCATAGTGTTAGGTGAAGGGGTAAGGGAATGGGTCTGGGTGGGTTGCGCTTTGGTGGGTCAGTGTGGACTTGTTGGGCTGAAGGGCCTGTTTTCACACTGTAAGTAATCTAAACCTGGAAACTTTGCTCCATAGGGCAGTTACACCCTTGAGATATTGATCAGAAGTTGGCTACTCCATACGGTGGAGAGAAGGATTCACAAGGGAAGAAGACACTGACAGGGGTAGGCCATAGGTCCCTCCCATTGGCTCAGAGGATACATTGGGAGAGAATGAGGGCATGTAACAAGGGGCAGTACATTAATCATGGTGACTTTAATCTTCATGTTGATTAGGACAGTCAGATTGACAGAGGAGTCAATATAAATTCATTGTGTGAGTGTGAGAGTGTGTATGGGATAGTTCCAGCACATCATGTTGAGGGATCAAATCAGGGATCAGGCTATTTTGGTAACCGGTAATGTATAATAAGGCAGGGTAATAAAAGATGGCAGAGTAAAAGAATCTTCAGAAAAGCGTGACTATTGTATGGGAGAGTTTAGCATTCAGTTTGAGAGTGAGGAACTTAGGTCAGAAACAACTGTGCTAAATTTACATGAGGGCAATTACAAAGGAACAAGGGCAGAGCTGGCTGGAGTTGACTGGGAAAGGAGTTTAGCAGCAAACACGGTTGAGGGGCAATGGCAAATGTTCAAGACAATAGTTCATGGCTTATAGCAAAAATAGATCGCAGTGAGAAAGGAGGATTCCAGGAAGAGGTGAGCCAACTATGATTAATCAGTAAAGCTGAGAATAATATCAAACTGAAAGAAAAAGCATACAATGTGGCAAAGATTAGTGGTAAGTCAGAGGATTGCAAAAGTTTTCTAAACCAACAAAAGATGACCAAAAAATAATGAAGAGGGAGAAGATAATTTTGCAAGTAATATCAAGATGGACAGCAAGAGCTTCTTTAAATATGTAGAAAGGAAGGGAGGAGCCAGAGTAAACATAGTCTCTGAGGGAATGAGGCTGGGGAAATAATAATGAGAACCAGGAAATGGGAGAGGATCTGAATAAATACTCTGCATCAGTTTTCATAGTAGGAGATACTGAACCATCAATGGGCAAAGGGAGGAGAGGAAATAAATACAACACCTATCACTCGAGAAAATATGCAAAGGATAATCAGATCTCTCTCCCAGGGTGGAAATTTCAACCACCCGGGGGCAGAGTTTTAAGGTGAGAGGGGGAAAGTTTAAAGGAGATGTGCAAACAAAGATTCTTTACACTGAGGGTGATAAATGCTTGGAACACGCTCCCAAGGGAGTTGGTAGAAGCAGTTATGATGGGCAAGTTTGAGAAGCATTTAGACAGAAACATGAGCAGGCAGAGAATTAAGGGACCCAGACCAAGTGCAGGCAGATGGGACTAGTTTCGATTCATATCATAGTTGGTACAGACATGGTGGGCTGAAGGGCCTGTTGCTGTGCTGTACTGATCTATATTCTATGAAACTAATGGGTTGAAAGACCAATATGTCCCCTGGACCTGATGGGATTGATCCTCGGATATTAAAGGAAGTAGCTACACAGATAGAGGGTGTTATGGTAGGAATCTTCCAGAAATCCTTATGTTCTGGAAAAGTGCCAGAGGATTGGAGAACTGCCAATGTAACACCTTTACATAAAAGGTGCAGGAGACAACAAAAAGGTTACTATAAGCCAGTTAGCTTAACATTTGCTATTAGGGAAATAGTCATAGAGATATGCAGCATGGAAACAGGACCTTCAGTCCAATTCATCCATGCTAACCTGAAATCCGAAATTAATCTAGTCCAATTTGCCCGCATTTGGCCCATATCCCTCCAAACCCTTCCTATTCATATACCCATCCAGATGCCTTTTAAATGATGCAATTGTACCAGCATCCACCACTTCCTCTGGCAGCTCATTCCATACACGTACCACCCTCTGGGTGAAAAAGTTGCCCCTTAGGTCTCTTTTATATCTTTTCCCTCTCCCCCTAAACCTATGCCCTCTAGTTCTGGACTCCCCCATTCCCCAGGGTAAACCTTGTCTGTTTACCCTATCCATGCCCCTCATGATTTTATAAACCTCTATAAGGTCACCCCTCAGCCTCCGATGCTCCAGGGAAAACAGCCCCAGCCTGTTCAGCCTCTCCCTGTAGCTCAAACTCTCCAAACCCAGCACGATCTTTGTAAATCTTTTCTGAACCCTTTCAAGTTCCACAGGATATAATAGCAAAGCATTTCGAAGTACATAATACAATCAAGCAGCTTCATGAAGGGAAATATTGTGTGACAAATGTACCAGAATTCTTTGAGGAGGTAACAAGCAGGATAGATGAAGGGGGAGCAGTAGTTGCAATATACTTGGGTTTTCAGAAGGCTTTTGATAAGGTACCACACTTCGGCTATCGATAAAGGCCCATGATGTTGGAGGGAGTATATTATATAGAGAACTGGCTGACAAAGAGAAATCAGAGAGGGAGATGAAGGGCTGTTTTCAGGGTGGCATCCTGTAACTAGTGGAGTGCCACAGTTATTTACAATAGCAGTTTGGATGAGGAAATTGAGTGTAAAATCATCAAGTTTGCAGATGGCACCAAAATATGTTGGAAGTCAAATGATGAGGATGATACAAAAAGTCTGTAGAGGGATATAGACAGGGTAAGCAAATTGGCAAAACCTTCTGCACTTTGGGAGGAAGAATAGAGGAGCTGAATATTATTTAAATGGAGAAAGACTGCAGAAAGCTACAGAGCAGAGGGATTTGGGGATCCTCATCTGTGAATCACAAAAAGTTTATCAGATAGTAGGGAAGGGAAGTGGAAGGTTTGGCCTATATTTCAAAGGTGTAAAAATAGGGAGGTTTTGCTAAACCTGTAAAATTTAGTCACTCGTCAGACCATAGCTGGAATATTGTGAATGATTTTGGGCCCCTTATTGAAGGAAAGATAGAGTGGCATTGGAGGCAGTCCAGAGAAGGTTCACTGGGCCTGAAACCAGGTATGGAGGGGCTACCGTTTGAGGAGAAGTTGAGGAGGTTGGGCCTGGACTTATTGGAGTTCAGAAGAATATGAGGTGACCTTATTGTAACATCCAAGACTCTTAGGGGACTTGATGGGATGGATGTAAAAAGGTTGTCTCAGACGACAGGATATAATCTCAGAATACGGAGTCACTCATTTCTTCTCTCAGAGGGGGGGGACCCTGTGAAATTCTTTCCCACAGAGGGCTGCCAGGGCTGGGTCAGTGAGTATATTCAAGGCTGAGATGTTTAATCAGGAAGGGGAATGGAGGGGTGATGGGGAAAAGGCAGGAGTGTGCAGATGGGGATGATCAGATCAGCATTGAACGGCAGAGCAGACTGGATGGGCTGAATGGCCTATTCCTGCTCCTCAATTTTACAGTCCGATTGAAATGAAGTTGCAGAGGAACTATTGGACCCTCAACCGCGCAGTGCTCACTTCTCTCGAAAGATGTTGATCGCACAGTGTTTTGAGAAAGTGGAGCATTTCGTTTAAATAACATTTTTAATGACTCTTTTGATATATTCTATTGTCATTATAGGGTTCACTTGATCTATTCAGTGGATGATAAGTACCAGAGGTAGGCATGGAGGTTATGGGTAAGGCCTTTCAAAAGGTTCCCCTGTCCAGTTTGGAGTTCACGACACTCCTGAGATGATGGGAAACTTGAGTCCCACCATAGAAATAGCCGCATTTCTATGAACACAGTGGAGAGTATTCCTGTTATAGAGCCTGCCCAGACTGCAAAATGCTGTGTGTGCAAGCCCATGATTCGCAGCAGCCCACACCCTTAAACAGCATCGGAAATTCTCGGAATGAGGTAGGGAATCTTAGAATCAGCTCCTGGCTGCCAAACACCACCCCCACCCCCTACCAAACAAAAGAATCTCCATAATCCATGAAAATCCAGCGCATAGGTCATAGGTCAGACCATGAGGAAAGAAGGCGTCATTTTCCAGTCACTTCTCTCTCTCGCAAGCATCATTTAGCCAGGGTCATGACCCCAGTCCCCTACGCACTCTTGCCTTTGACAAAAGATGATTCATGAGACATTATTGCTGTTCCTCATTGTCCCTTGTCCTGCACTATATCTCGTTATCTCCCAAATATGCTTTCCACTTCAATGACGGTCTCTCAGACGTGACATACATGACAGAGCAGCAAACACTGGAACCTCTGAGGGTTTCCCATTGCGAGTTCCCCATCTGTGTAACTGCCAACTGTAATTCTGCCTTTGATTGCTTTGCGTCTCTAAGATCACAGTACATTCGGAGACAGATCTCACTCCCTTTCACCAGTAGCCCTTTTATTTCCGTAAACTTTCCTTGGCAAAACACCAAGCTGTTCTTTCACTTTATCCCAGTCTTCAAATGAGTGAGGGCCAGTGTTTCTGGAAGGCACCCTCCTCAGTGACCTAAAGGAAGCAATGGTTAGCTGGGGTCCAGAGGATCGCTCTCCTGTACTGTGAGACTGAGATTGCCATGGGTTTCAGTTCCAGCTCATTAACTGCTGTTAATGAAAGCCAGTGATGTGCACAAAGCATGCACTGCTTTACATACAATAAACAATTTCAGTCTTTTTTATTTATTTACTCAGGTTTCTTCTTGCTTTGAGTTTGCCCCTTCTGCGTGCGCGCATGCATGTGTGTGTGTGAAAAAAGAGAGAGACCATGTGTCACAGACAGAGAGAAAAACATGTGCCAGCGTCTCTGAGTGTCTGTGACTGAGTGTGTCGGCGTGTCTCATTGTGTGTTTACTTGCATTTGTGTATCTACTGTGTCTGGGTATATCTATAGGGCTCTTGTTTCAGTGCGTGTCAGTCTGTCTTTCTGGGTGTTTTGATCTGTGTGTGAGAGTGTGTCTGACTGCCTGTGTGCGCATATGAGTCTCTGTGTGTGTGTTTGCAGCTCTCAGTCTGGTGTGCATGTGGTTTGGTCTTGGAACATTTGTGAGTATAAGTCTCTATTTGGGTCCAAGCTTGTCAGTGTCTCTAAGTGTGCTTGTGTCTCAGACTGTGTGGGTCTCTGCATCTGTGTGTCTGACTCCCCAAAGCCAAGTCTTTATTTGTGTACCTGTGTCTGGGTGTTTGTATGTCCCTTTCTATTTGGGTCTCTGTGAGTGTCTGTCTGGGTATGGGTCTTTGTCTAAAATGACTATGTGAATGCCTGTGTCTCCATTTGTGTGTCAGTGTGCATTGTGTGTCCACCTGCAAGACCATGTGAGTCCCTGTGTCGCTGTTTGTGTCGGTGTCAGTATGCATGTCTCAGTGTGTCGCTGTGTGTGTCTCGAACCGTACATGTCTATGCATTTGTCTGTGTGTGTTCGAGTCTGTGTGTTGTCAGTGACTGTGAGTGTGTCAGAGTCTGTGCATGTGTCTGCGTGTGTTGTCAGTGATTGTGAGTGTGTTAGAGTCTGTGTGTGTTGTCAGTGACTGTGACTGTGTCAGAGTCTGTGCGTGTGTCTGTGTGTGTTCGAGTCTGTGTGTGTTGTCAGTGACTGTGAGTGTGGCAGAGTCTGTGCGTGTGTCTGTGTGTGTTCGAGTCTGTGTGTTGTCAGTGACTGTGAGTGTGTCAGAGTCTGTGCGTGTGTCTGTGTGTGTTGTCAGTGACCGTGAGTGTGACAGAGTCTGTGCGTGTGTCTGTGTGTGTTCGAGTCTGTGTGTTGTCAGTGACTGTGAGTGTGTCAGAGTCTGTGCGTGTGTCTGTGAGTGTTGTCAGTGACTGTGAGTGTGTCAGAGTCTGTGCATGTGTCTGCGTGTGTTGTCAGTGACTGTGAGTGTGTCAGAGTCTGTGCGTGTGTCTGTGTGTTCGAGTCTGTATGTGTTGTCAGTGACTGTGAGTGTGTCAGAGTCGGTGCGTGTGTCTGAGTGTTGTCAGTGACTGTGAGTGTGTCAGAGTCTGTGCGTGTGTCTGAGTGTTGTCAGTGACTGTGAGTGCGTCAGAGTCTGTGCGTGTGTCTGTGAGTGTTGTCAGTGACTGTGAGTGTGTCAGAGTCTGTGCATGTGTCTGCGTGTGTTGTCAGTAACTGTGAGTGTGTCAGAGTCTGTGCGTGTGTCTGAGTGTTGTCAGTGACTGTGAGTGTGTCAGAGTCTGTGCGTGTGTCTGTGTGTGTTCGAGTCTGTGTGTTGTCAGTGACTGTGAGTGTGTCAGAGTCTGTGCGTGTGTCTGTGAGTGTTGTCAGTGACTGTGAGTGTGTCAGAGTCTGTGCATGTGTCTGCATGTGTTGTCAGTGACTGTGAGTGTGTCAGAGTCTGTGCGTGTGTCTGTGTGTTCGAGTCTGTATGTGTTGTCAGTGACTGTGAGTGTGTCAGAGTCTGTGCGTGTGTCTGAGTGTTGTCAGTGACTGTGAGTGTGTCAGAGTCTGTGCGTGTGTCTGTGTGTGTTGTCAGTGACTGTGAGTGTGTCAGAGTCTGTACGTGTGTCTGCAAAAACACGTTGCTTGTGAAGACAGAATATCCTAAGTCGAATTTGATCCTAGTCTTGCCTGACGGTCAAAGATGTATTCTTCATGAGGAACCACATGACAACAAGCTGCAACTCTGCTCCATTTTTTTTCTGTTTCGGAACTTAGGTTTCTGACGTTTATTGCAGCAGTCAAATGATGCCAACGTACAACTCGGGACACTTTGAATTGCTGTCACTCAGTCCCCCTGGTATGCCGTACTCAGCCACTGAGCCACTCGCTCAGCCACTGAGCCACTCGCTCAGCCCATCTGCCATCGTGCTGGAGAACACAGAACTGGTACCCAACAGAAACACGCTGACAAGTAAGGATGCTCAAGTGGATATTTTGGGTTAAGTTTACCCGCCTGCCGGATTGCACAGGGGAATTGGAAGGAATTAAACATCCACCTCCCAGGCACATCAGTAGATGACCAAGAAAGAAAACAGAAATCATAGCTGTATTTATCAGATCATAGACTTGCTATGGCAGAGCGAGAGGGCACTTGCACCAGTGCTTCTGTGTCAGCTGAAAGACAAGACCCCAGGCCTAATCCTGCTGTCTAACCTTTTGCCTGCTGCCCTGCAGTTTTCAACGCTTGTCCTGTATTTCCAGACGGGCCAAAGTGAGGAATGCAGATGCTGGAGATTAGAGTCAAGATCATAGTGGTGCTGGAAAAACACAGCAGGTCAGGCAGCATCCGTGAAGCAGGAAAATCAACGTTTCGGGCAAAAGCATCAGGCATTTCTAGGCACTTAGTTAAATGAACCAGCGAGATTGAGACCTCGACCAACCATCTGAGTGAAAACAAAAACCCTCTTTTATCCTTTCCCACAATCCATGCCCACTGCTCACTAGCCCCTTTGCTGAGGTAAAGAGACCTTTCCCCATTCACAACCTTATACACCTCCATCGAAGCCCCCCCTCAGCCTTCTAACTGCCAAAGAGAACATGCCCAGCCTATCCAATCATTCCCCGTAACTGCAGAATTCTGGTCCTGGCCCTGTTTCTGTAATGAGGTGACCAGACCTGCACACAGTTGTGGTGAAAGCAGTGATTTATACAGTTCAAGCATCAAACTCCCTGCTCTGAGATTCTATTTTTACCTGTTGTGTATTTTGTTAATTTTCCTTGAAAGCCTCAGTTTATTTGTGAAAGAAAAGTATTGAAGATGGGAAGAAGAGACTATTTGATTGGGAAGAGCGTTGGAAAACACAGAGTCATGTGATGAAACCCTCAGAAACATGGCAAATGTTGAGTTGGAAACCCTTTCTGATCTCTTCAGAGGGGTGACCTATCTCTCATTTTCTTAAACTCTGCTGTTGTCACGATCCAATATTTCTGTCTTCACCTCTCAATAACATTGAAGATCACTGCAACTTAAATATTATTGTTGCTTATCCTTTCGATTGAATCACAATTGCGATGTATTTTTAAATGTACTCCCTTGCCTCATCTGAAAATCAGAAATTAACCTTTGTGATTTATTTATGAGAGGTGCTAGCTCTAATTTTAAAGCCACAACAGATTAGATTAGATTCCCTACAGTGTGGAAACAGGCCCTTCGGCCTAACAAGTCCACACCGATTCCCTGAAGAGTAACCCACCCAGACCCATTTCCCTCTGACTAATGCACCTAACACTACGGACAATTTAGCATGGCCAATCCACCCTAACCTACACATCCTGGGACACTATGGGATAGTTTTCCATGGCCAATCCACCCAAACCTGCGCATCTTTGGACTGTGGGAGGAAACCGGAGCACCCGGAGGAAACCCACACAGACACGGGGAGAATGTGCAAACTCCACACAGACAGTCGCTCGAGGCTGGAATCGAACCTGGGTCCCTGGTGCTGTGAGGCACTGTGCCACCCATCAAAGCTATGAAGACTCATCTAGACTGGAAACATTCGCTTGCTCTCTCTGTCTCTCTCCATAAATGCTGCCTGACCCACTGTGATCTCCAGCATTTACTGCTTTCAGTACGGGTTCCAGCATCTTCCACTCATTTGCTCTTCATAAGGAGGTTGCACAGGATGAAGAGAGACTGGATCGGCTGGATCTGTTTGTCCTGGAGCAGAGGAGGCTGAGGGAGAATCTGATTGAGATGTACAGCGTCATGAGAGGCACAGACATGGTAGATGGTGAGAATCTTTCCCTCTTGGCAGACGCGTCCGAGGCTGGGGGGGGGGGGGGGGGGGGGGGGGGGGGGGGGGGGCATATGTTTTAGGTGAGGGATAAGTGGTGGAGAGGAGATCTGAGAAAATGCTTTGTCATCCAGAAGGTGATACAAGTATGGAATGTGTTGTTTGACAAGCTGGTGGAGCCAGGGGCATGGTAGGTGCAGGTAAATGGGGTTAGTGCCATCCAGTGTCTGTTGGTCGGATAGTTAAGCTGGGCTGAAGGGCCTGTTTCTATACTGCCTGATGCTATTGCCACGTCTCGACCTCGCTTGAATGGGGGGGTAAGGTGCCTCTCCACTTGGCCTCGCAAGCAAAAACTTTGTTTTGTGCCTGTTCTGTCACGTGAGAAACTCTCATTGAGCAGCAACATCTTTGTAGGTAGTGGGTACAAAGATCCCCCATCCTTGGAGTGAAGGAATATCTCCTATCTCAGTTTGAAATGATGGTCCCCTTCTTCTGAGACTGTGCCCATGGCTTCTCGAATTCCCAGCCAGAAGTTAACCCTCTCATGACCTACCCTGTCAAAGCTGGGCTGTCTATCTCACCACCGGCCTTCATGCGCCATCTTGGGCCTTCATTGTGTCTCTCTCCACAGACGCTGCCAGGCCTGCCGAGTTTCCCCAGCAATATTTGCTTTTTATTTCAGATTTTCAGCATCTTTGTTTTTTTAAATCACAGACCGAAAGGTCCGACTTAATCCTCAAAGAAGCAGAGACGAAGTGTGCCCGAATGATTTCTCTCAGGACGAAAAAGTAGCGAGGGTGGAGGATTCAATCTGATATCACCTCAGGTCAGAAAGCTGAATACCATCCAGGTCACATCAGGGCACAAGCAAGCCGGACGGGAACATTTTGAGAAGTAGATGTTGCGTTTTCAGAGATGCCTTCCATAGCTGAATGGCCCGCCAAAACTCCGGGCCAAAGATCCGACATTGGCAAGCTACAGAAATACTCCACAGATCAGAGACCTCAAATGCCTGCAAATCCAGGTGACAGGCTATCGAATTATTCCTGATGAAGGGCTTATGCTCGAAACGTCGAATTCTCTATTCCTGAGATGCTGCCTGGCCTGCTGTGCTTTGACCAGCAACACATTTGCAGCTGTGATCTCCAGCGTCTGCAGACCTCATTTTTTACTCGAAGACAGGCTATCGAATGGCTATTAACCATTTTCAAGAGAGAGAGGCAGACACCACAATAAAACTAGCATGCTCTGGGAATGAGGGTTGAGCACATTCAGGATACAAAGGAGACAAACACAAGATGAGATCCATCCTGATCATGAACAGAGTCCTCACTGTTGGGGATTCCATCAGGCTGAGCAGCAAGGACTGGACAGACGCCGCTCGGAGGCTGCCAAAGCTTCGTTCCCCTGTCAGGCATCAAATCAAGTCATTAGTCTGATGATCAGCTGTGGGCTGACAGGAAACATCACGTTCAATTAAAAGAACGCAATCCAATTAACAGGCGCAATACAAGCGAACAACGTTGGCATGATCTGTGAGACTGTACGATGTTAAAATCACACAGTGAGAGGTGAAAAAAAAGGAAGTCTCCCACTGAGGGTCAGTGTGACACAGAGAGAGAGAGAGAGAGAGAGAGTGTTATAATGGAGAGTCTCATGATGAGGGTTAGTGTGACACAGAGAGAGAGAGAAAGAGAGAGAGAGAGAGAGAATGTTATAATGGAGAGTCTCTCACTGAGGGTCAGTGTGACACAGAGAGAGAGAGAGAGAGAGAGAGTGTTATAATGGAGAGTCTCATGATGAGGGTTAGTGTGACACAGAGAGAGAGAGAGAGAGAGAGAGAGAGAGAGAGAGAGAATGTTATAATGGAGAGTCTCTCACTGAGGGGTCAGTGTGACAGAAAGAGAGTGTGTTATAATGGTGAGTCTCACTGAGGGTCAGTGTGACACAGAGAGAGAGAGAGAGAGAGAGAGAGTGTTATAATGGAGAGTCTCATGATGAGGGTTAGTGTGACACAGAGAGAGAGAGAAAGAGAGAGAGAGAGAGAGAATGTTATAATGGAGAGTCTCTCACTGAGGGTCAGTGTGACACAGAGAGAGAGAGAGAGAGAGTGTTATAATGGAGAGTCTCATGATGAGGGTTAGTGTGACACAGAGAGAGAGAGAGAGAGAGAGAGAGAATGTTATAATGGAGAGTCTCTCACTGAGGGGTCAGTGTGACAGAAAGAGAGTGTGTTATAATGGTGAGTCTCACTGAGGGTCAGTGTGACAGAGAGAGAGAGAGAGAGAGAGAGTGAGTTATAATGGAGAGTCTCACACTGAGGGGTCAGTGTGACACAGAGAGAGTGTTATACTGGAGAGTCTCACACTGAGGGTCAGTTTGATAGAGAGAGAGAGAGAGTGTTATAATGGAGAGTCTCATGACGAGGGTCAGTGTGACACAGAGAGAGAGAGTGAGTGTTATAACGGAGAGTCTCACACTGAGGGTCAGTTTGATAGAGAGAGAGAATGTTATAATGGAGAGTCTCATGATGAGGGTCAGTGTGACACAGAGAGAGAGAGTGAGTGTTATAACGGAGAGTCTCACACTGAGGGTCAGTTTGATAGAGAGAGAGAGAGAATGTTATAATGGAGAGTCTCACACTGAGGGTCAGTGAGACAGAGAGAGAGAGAGAGAGAGAGAGTGTTATAATGGAGAGTCTCATGATGAGGGTCTGTGTGGCACAGAGAGAGAGAGAGAGTGTTATAACGGAGAGTCTCACACTGAGGGTCAGTTTAATAGAGAGAGAGAGAGACAGACAGACAGACAGTTTCATAATGGAGAGTCTCACACTGAGGGTCTGTGTGTGTGTGTGTGAGAGAGAGAGACAGAGACAGAGACAGAGAGTGAGACAGAGAGTGTTATAATGGAGTATCTCAAACTGAGGGTCAGTGTGACATGTAGAGAATGTTATAATGCAGAGTCTCACTGTGAGGGTCAGTGTGTGTGTGAGAGAGAGAGAGTTGTAACGGAGAGTCTCACACTGGGGGTCAGTGTGACACACAGAGCGTGTGTTATAATGGAGAATCTCACACTGAGGGATAGTCTGACAGAGAGAGAGAGAGAGAGTGTTATAATGGAGAGTCTCACAATGAGCGTCAGTGTGACACAGAGAGAGAGAGAGAGAGAGAGAGAATGTGTTATAATGCAGAGTCTCACACTTAGGGTCAGTGTGACAGTGAGAGAGAGTGTTATAATGGAGAATCTCAAACTGAGGGTCAGTGTGACATGGGGAGAGAGAGAGAGTGTTACAACAGAGAGTCTCAAACTGAGGGTTAGGATGACACAGCGCGAGAGAGAGAGAGAGGGAGACAGAGTTTCGTAACGGAGAGTCTCACACTGTGAGTCTGTGTGACACAGAGAGAGAAAGAGAGTGTTATAACTGACATTCTCACACTGGGGTCAGTGTGACACATAGAGCGTGTGTTATAACGGAGAATCTCATACTGAGGGACAATGTGACAGACAGAGAGTGTTATAATGGAGAATCTCAAACTGAGGGTTAGTATGACACAGCGAGAGAGAGAGAAGGTTATAACGGAGAGTCTCACTCTGAGGGACAGTGTGACACAGAGAGAGTGAGTCCCACTTTGAGGGTCTGTGTGTGAGAGAGAGAGAGAGAGTTATAATGGAGCATCTCACTCTGAGGGTCTGTGTGACAGAGAGAGAGAGAGCATTTTATAACGGAGAGTCTTACACTGAGGGACAGTGTGACCGAGAGAGAAAGAGAGTGTTATAATGGAGAATCTCAAAATGAGGGTTAGTATGACACAGCGAGAGAGAGAGAGAGAGAGAGAGAGAGAGAGAGAGAGAATGTTATAACGGAGAGTCTCACACTGAGGGTCTGTGTGACACAGAGAGAGAGAAAGAGAGTGTTATAACTGACATTCTCACATTGGGGGTCAGTGTGACACACATGAGAACGTGAGTTATAACGGAGAATCTCACACTGAGGGACAATGTGACAGAGATTGAGAGTGTTACAATGGAGAGTCTTTCTCGGTCACACTGACGCTCATTGCGAGCCTCTCCATTATAACACTCTCTCGCTGTGTCACACTGACCCTTAGTGTGAGACTCTCCGTTATAACACTCTCTCTCTCTGTGTCACACTGACCCTCAGAGTGGGACTCAACTTTATAAAATACTCTCTCTCTGTCACACTGACCCTCATTGCGAGCCTCTCCATTACATCTCTCTCTGTCTCTCTCTCTCACACTCTCTCTCTCTCTCTCTGTCACACTGACCCTCAGTGTGTGTGAGAGAGAGAGAGAGAGAAAGAAAGAGTGTGTTATAATGGAGAATCTCAAAATGAGGGTCAGTGTGACACAGACAGAAAGAGAGAGTGTGTTATAACAGAGAGTCCCACTCTGAGGGTCAGTGTGACAGAGAGAGAGAGTGTGTGTTATAATGGAGAATCTCAAAATAAGGGTCAGTGTGACACAGCGAGAGAGAAAGAGAGTGTTATAATGGACATTCTCATACTGGGGGTCAGTGTGACACACAGAGAGAGCGTGTGTTATAACGGAGAATCTCACACTGAGGGACAATGTGACCGAGATTGAGAATGTTATAATTGAGAGTCTCACACTGCGGGTCAATGTGTCAGAGAGAGGGAGTGTTATAATGGTGAGTCTCACACTGAGGGTCTGTATGACACAGTGAGAGAGAGAGCGAGTGTTGTAACGGAGAGTCTCATACTGGGGTTCAGTGTGACAGAGAGAGAGCGAGGGAGTGTTATAACGGAGAGTCTCACATTGAGGGTCAGTCTGACAGAGAGAGTGTTATAATGGAGAGTCTCACACTGAGGGTCAGTGTGACACAGAGAGAGAGAGAGAGAGTGTTGTAACAGAGAGTCTCACACTGGGGGTCAGTCTGACAGAGAGAGAGAGAGAGAGAGTTATAATTGAGAGTCTCACACTGCGGGTCAGTGTGACAGAGAGAGGGAGTGTGATAATGGTGAGTCCCACACTGAGGGTCAGTGTGACACAGCGAGAGAGAGAGTGTTATAATGGTGAGTTCACACTGAGGGTCAGTGTGACACTGAGAGAGAGTGTTGTAACGGAGAGTCTCACACTGAGGGTCAGTGTGACACAGAGAGAGAGTGTTGTAATGGAGAATATCACACTGAGGGGCAGTTTGATAGAGAGAGAGAGTGTTATGATGGAGAATCTCAAACTGAGGGTCAGTGTGACACGGAGAGGGAGAGAGAGAGAGTATTATAATGGAGAGTCTCAAACTGAAGGTTAGTATGACACAGCGAGAGAGAGAGAGTGTTATAACGGAGAGTCTCTCACTGAGGGTCAGTGTGACACAGTGAGAGAGAGAGAGAGAGAGAGAGAGAGTGTTGTAACGGAGAGTCTCACACTGGGGGTCAGTGTGACACACAGAGCGTGTGTTATAATGGAGAATCTCACACTGAGGGACAGTCTGACAGAGAGAGAGAGAGAGAGAGTGTTATAACGGAGAGTCTCACAATGAGCATCAGTGTGACACAGCGAGAGACACAGAGAGAGAGAGAGAGTGTTATAATGGAGCATCTCACTCTGAGGGTCTGTGTGACAGAGAGCGTTTTATAACGGAGAGTCTCACACTGGGGGTCAGCGTGACACAGAGAGAGAGAATGTTATAATGGGGAGTCTCACACTGAGGGTCAGTGTGACAGGGATAGAGAGACAGAGAGTGTTATAATGGAGAGTCTCACACTGAGGGTCAGTGTGACACAGAGAGAGAGTGTTGTAATGGAGAATATCACACTGAGGGGCAGTTTGATAGACAGAGTGTTATAATGGAGAATCTCAAACTGAGGGTCAGTGTGACACGGAGAGAGAGAGAGAGTGTTACAACGGAGAGTCTCAAACTGAGGGTTAGGATGATACAGCGAGAGAGAGAGAGTTTCATAACTGAGAGTCTCACACTGTGAGTCAGTGTGACACAGCGAGAGAGAAAGAGAGTATTATAACTGACATTCTCACACTGGGGGTCAGTGTGACACACATGAGAGCGCGTGTTATAACGGAGAATCTCACACTGAGGGACAATGTGACAGATTGAGAGTGTTATAACGGAGAGTCTTACACTGAGGGTCAGTGTGACCGAGAGAGAGAGAGAGAGACAGAGAGTGTTATAATGGAGAATCTCAAACTGAGGGTCAGTGTGACATGTAGAGAGTGTTATAATGCAGAGTCTCACTCTGAGGGTCAGTGTGACAGAGAGAGAGAGAGAGAGTGTTATAATGGAGCATAACGGAGAGTCTCACACTGGGGGTCAGTGTGACACAGACAGAAAGGGAGAGTGTTATAATGGAGAGTCTCACACTGAGGGACAGTGTGTTCTCACACTGAGAGAGAGAGAGAGAGAGAGAGAGAGTGTTATAATGGAGAGGCTTGCACTGAGGGTCTGTGTGACAGAGACAGGGAGAGAGAGAAAGAGAGAATGTTATAATTGAGAGTCTCACACTGATGGTCAGTTTTACACAGAGAGAGAGAGAGAGAGTGTCATAACGGAGAGTCTCACACTGAGGGTCAGTGTGACACCGCGAGAGTGAGAGTGTGTTATAACTGACATTCTCACACTGGGGGTCAGTGTGACACACATAAGACATGTGTTATAACGGAGAGTCTTACACTGAGGGTCAATCTGACAGAGAGAGAGAGTGTGTTAATGGAGAGTCTCACACTGAGCGTCAGTGTGACACAGCAAGAGAGACTGAGAGAGAGTGTGTGTTATAATGCAGAGTCTCACACTGAGACTCTTCGCTTCTCGGCCTTTTGGCTTGGAATATGTGTAGTTCCTGAGGTCCAGAGGAAGAGATTCTGCTCGAGAGCTGCAGGTTCGACGCTGCGGCCGTGCGCTGGCGGGAGAAAAACCAAGGGGTTCGTGTTGCGAGTCGTTGTAGCTGCTGTAGACCATCGCTGGATCGTGATTGGCCGCTGGAGGATCGTTTGGTTGTGCTGACCTGCTCTTGGTGGATCTTTATGCTGGCTTCGGCCTAACGCCAATTCAGGTATCAGCCAACCTCAGAGCTATGGCCTCAGCAGCCGCTCGCAGCCCTGGCCAGGGCATTCGCAACACAGTCAGGGTGACTGTGAAGAAGGTGGAGGAGCACACACCAGTCGATCGGACGGTGTTTGTGAAGAAGGTTTTGCTGGAGTGCTGTGGGTTTGCAGCAGTGGACGTGTACTGCCTGCAGGATTTCCCTGGGGCAGGCTACTTCGACGTGACCTTCAGGAGCGTGAAGCATTGTGAGCAGCTCCTGAAGGTCTTCAAGGAGAAGGAAGGGGAACCTCTGTTCTCCATCTTGTCGGTGGTCCCGTTGTGTGTGCTTCCTGCGCAGAGGAGTCGGGTTGTGACAATCCAAATGTACAACCCTTACGTCCCAGCGGCAGATGTTCTCACCTTCTTGAAGCGGTATGTCCAGGTGGAAGGCGAAAGCACTGATGTGGTCGATCCTTTCGGGATCTGGACCAGTAAGCGGCAGGTCAAGGTAACCCTGAGGGTCGATGGCAGCGGGAACATCCTCCACCCACCCTCCAGCTTCGCCATCGGAGGAAGCAGAGGTTACCTGACGTACGCAGGGCAGCCGAAGGTGTGCCGAACCTGCGGGAGGTCAGGCCACATGGCGGCCGACTGTAAGGTGACTGTATGCCGAAATTGCAAACAGGAAGGCCACCTGACCAAGGATTGCAAGGAGGCCAAGAACTGTAACCTGTGCGGAGAGGCAGGCCACATGTACAAGGCCTGCCCAAGACGAGGAGCCGCCACCTACGCACAGATGGCCAGAGGTGGCAACACGAGCCGGGGACCGCCAAAGCCCAGCAGGGCACCACAAGATAGCACGGAAACGGTGCCTGGAGATACCCAGAAGGAAGAGCAGGCGGTAGCGGAGCAGACGGCAGACAGCGGGGAGGTACAGCAGCCGATCCAAGCTCCTACAAGGCAGGCGGAGGAAATGGAAGAGGAGGAATCAAAGGAGGCAGATGACTGGATCACAGTCAGAAACAGGAAGAGGAAACCTGTCTCAGGCCCCAAAGCCACCCAGAGAAGGGGGAAACGACACCTCCAAGTCGAGGATACAGGCAGCTCTTCTGATGGTGAGGACGGGCGCAAGAAGGGTCGCCACCAGAGGAAGAGACAGAGCGCCATGGGGAGAAAGGAGGGCAGCACCACCCAAGAAGGGAAAGACGATCCCTCTGTGGGGATGGGTAAAGGCCTCCCCCTACCCGGTGAGAACCAAGAGGTGTCCACCGGCCCACAGCTCCAGGTAACTGGGAGCAGCGGTCCTGTGACAGCCCCGCTGTCAGATGGAGAACTGGACGGTGCGGACCCTGGGCTTGACACAAAGACACCAGAGCGGGGAAATGGCTCCAGCGTGGAGCCGGACAGCTACCTCAGCCCTGGGATGGTCCAGCAGTTTGCCGTCACCACGGGGATGCACACAGCTACCCCAGAGGAGCAAGACCAGCAGCAAATGGACACTATTAACCTTGTAAATTGTTAAAATGGGGTTTAAAGTTGCCAGCATCAATGTGCGTAGCATCAAATCGGCTACGCGATGTGTTTCAACGATGGCCTTCCTGGCCAGCGTTAAAGCCGACCTCCTGTTTCTGCAGGAGTGTGGGATACCGCACCTCAGCAGCTACAGGAGATGGTCGAGCTTGTGGGCCCATGGGCAGTCAGTTTGGTCGGGAGGCAACGATAGCCGCGCCTCCGGCCTGGGTATCCTGTTGCGAGGAAGCAACTTCACCATCTCCGAGGTTAAGGAGGTGGTGGGCGGGCGCCTCCTCGTCGCTGACGTTATGTACAGGAATGCTCCCCTGAGACTGATCAATGTGTACGCCCCAGTGGGTAAGAGTGAACGGTTGGCCGTCCTGCAGCAGCTTCCACTGTTGCTGGCTACGTCCAGGCCGGTCATTCTGGCCGGAGACTTCAACTGTATCATTGATGCAGATGGACGATCCGGCGGGGGGGGACAGTAAACTGGACGCCACGTCCAGAGCCCTGATGGACGCGGTAAAAGATGCCAAGCTGCACGACGTCTTCAGCACCCCTGCAGACGGAGCGCAGCGTAGACACACCTGGTCACGGGCAGACGGGTCTATCCGCTCAAGGATAGATTACCTGTTTGTGTCCCGAACGCTCTCGGTCAGATCCACCAACGTCAAGCCGGTGTTCTTCTCTGACCACTGCCTCCTGCTGGCCGACTGTCACCTACAGGACGAGCAGTGGGCGGGTAAGGGAACGTGGAAGCTGAACACTAAGCTGTTGACCCCGGGAAACATTGAGGAGCTCAAGAGGGACTACGCAGGTTGGAGAACGGTGATGCCCCTCTTTGAGTCTCCAGCAGACTGGTGGGAAACAGTTAAAGGGAACATCAAGAGGTTCTTCATCCTCAAAGGTGTTCAGGAGGCGAGAGAGAGGTGGGGAAAACTGTCCCAGCTCCAGGAAAGTATGCAGAACCTGCTCCTGCTGCAGACGATGGGGATCGATGTCACAGAGGACCTCCAGGAGGTGAAGGGCCAGCAAGCCTCGCTCTTTGCCTCAGAGGCCTCCAAGATAATCTTCCGGTCCAGGGTCCGCTCGGTGGAGCAGGACGAGACGTGCTCACGTTTCTTCTTCCAGAAGGTGCACAAAGAGAGCTCCGTGCTCAACAGCCTGAAGGAAGAAGATGGCTCGATAACGTCATCTCAGGCTGACGTCATGAGGATCAGTAAATCCTTCTATGCCAGTCTGTATGACGCGAAGCCGACCGACAGCGCGGCCTCCCAGTCGTTCCTGTCGTCTATCACGGAGGTCTTAGACGACAGAACACGAGAGAGGCTGGACCAGCCGCTATCTCTGGACGAGCTGACCAAGGCCCTCGAGTCCTTCGAAAAGAATAAAACTCCCGGAAGCGATGGCTTACCGGTCGAGCTCTATTCCGCTCTGTGGGACTTGATTGGCCAGGACCTGCTGGAGGTGTATGTCAGTATGCTTCGGGCAGATACCATGAGTGAATCCATGAGGAAAGGCATCATCACCCTCATCTATAAGCGGAAGGGGGAGAGGGAGGAACTCAAAAATTGGAGACCGATCACACTGTTGAATGCAGATTACAAAATCCTGTCAAAGGTAATTGCCAACCGGGTCAGGTCTGCTCTGGGGTCGGTGATTCACCCTGACCAAACCTGTGCTGTGCCAGGCAGGAAGATCGCTGAGAGTCTCGCACTCCTCAGGGATACGATCGCCTACGTGCAGGACAGAGGGTTGGACGCCTGCCTGATCAGCCTGGACCAGGAGAAAGCCTTTGACAGGATATCACACATGTATATGAGAGATGTTCTCTCCAAAATGGGCTTTGGGGAGGGAATCTGCAATTGGATCAGACTGCTCTACACCAACATCGTCAGTGCAGTCTCAATCAATGGGTGGGAATCAGATAGCTTCCCGGTCAGATCTGGAGTCAGACAGGGCTGCCCTCTCTCTCCAGCCTTGTTTGTGTGCTGCATAGAGCCATTTGCCGAGTCCATCAGGAAGGATGCGAGCCTGAGAGGGGTGACTATTCCGGGCAGCGGGGGCCTGCAGGTTAAGGCCTCCCTGTACATGGATGACATCGCCCTTTTCTGCTCGGATCTGCTGTCCGTGCGCAGACTCATGTGCATTTGTGACCAGTTCGAACAGGCCTCGGGGGCCAAGGTAAACCGAGGCAAGAGCGAGGCCATGCTCTTTGGGAACTGGGCCGACCAATCCTCGATCCCCTTCACCGTCAGGACCGACCACCTGAAGGTGCTGGGTATTTGGTTCGGGGGGGCTGGGGCGTGCGCCAAGTCTTGGGAGGAGCGTATCAGTAAAGTGAGGCAGAAACTGGGCAGATGGAGGCTACGGTCGCTCTCCATCACGGGAAAAAACCTGGTCATCAGGTGTGAGGCACTGTCATTGCTGTTGTACATGGCACAGGTCTGGCCTATTCCCAGAACCTGCGCCGCTGCAGTCGCCCGGGCCATCTTCCAGTTCATATGGAGTTCAAAGATGGACCGGGTCCGAAGGGACTCACTGTACAAAGATCTGGGCAACGGGGGAAAAAATACACCCAATGCCACCCTCACCCTGATGGCCACCTTTGTGTGTGGCTGCATCAAGCTGTGCGTGGATCCCCGGTACGCAAACACCAAGTGTCACTACGTACTGAGGTTCTACCTGTCCCCGGTGTTGCGAAGGATGGGCCTGGCCTCGCTGCCGCGGAACGCTCCGAGTAGTTGGACCGTTCCGTACCACCTGTCCTTCGTGGAGAAATTTCTGAAGAAAAACACCTTTGACCACAAGTCCATCAGGAAGTGGTCAGCACGTAGCGTCCTCGAGACCCTTCGGGAAAAGGAGAGGGCGGATCCTGTTGAGTGGTTCCCTGAGCAGACTGTCAAAGCAATTTGGCAGAATGCCTCATCGCCAGAACTGTCCAACAAGCACCAAGACATGGCTTGGCTGGTGGTGAGAAGGGCTCTACCTGTGAGATCGTTTATGCACGCCCGGAATCTCAGCCGCACCGCACGCTGCCCTCGAAGCGGCTGCGGGGGGGACGAGACTGTCACACACCTCCTTCTGGAATGTGCCTATGCAGAGGAAGTCTGGAGAGGAATGCAGTGGTATTTGTCGAGGTTCGTCCCGAGCAGCGCCGTGACGCGGGACTCCGTGCTCTACGGCCTGTTCCCCGGGACACACACCGAGACGAACATCAACTGCGCCTGGAGGATCATCAACTCGGTGAAGGACGCTCTCTGGGCGGTCCGAAACCTGTTGATCTTCCAGCTGAAGGAGTTGACCCCGACTGAGTGTTGCAGACTGGCATATTCCCAGGTCCAGGACTACGTGTTGAGGGACGCGCTGAAGCTTGGGGCAGCTGCCGCCAAGGCGCGGTGGGGAAAGACCACCGTTTAACATCTGCCTGTCTAAAGAAAAGCAGGGGGCCCATGCAGTCATTTGGGCTCTACTGACACCTCAGCTCAATATATGAGTGAGAAATGCACTGATCTGTATGTAATAATGATAATTCGGAGCTGTGTATGTAAATGTGGAAATATGAATGGCATTACCTAATGTACAGTGTATCAAATTATTCTATGCATATTTTATGAATAAAGTATATTTTTGAAATAAAAAAAAGCAGAGTCTCACACTGAGGGTTAGTATGACACAGCGAGAGAGAGAGACAGTGTTATCACGGAGAGTCTTACACTGAGGGTCAGCGTGACAGAGAGAGAAAGAGAGTGTTATAATGGAGAATCTCAAAATGAGGGTTAGTATGACACAGCGAGAGAGAGAGAGAGAGAGAGAGAGAATGTTATAATGGAGAGTCTCACACTGAGGGTCAGTGTGACACACATGAGAGCGTGTGTTATAACGGAGAGTTTTACACTGAGGGACAGTCTGACAGAGAGAGAGAGAGAGTTATAATTGATAGTCTCACACTGCGGGTCAGTGTGTCTGAGAGAGGGAGGGAGAGAGAGAGAGACAGACAGACAGAGAGTGTTATAATGGAGAAACTCAAACTGAGGGTCAGTGTGACGTATAGAGAGAGAGAGATTGTTATAATGCAGAGTCTCACACTTAGGGTCAGTGCATGTGTGTGTGTGTGTGAGAGAGAGAGAGATAGTGTTATAACGGAGAGTCTTACACTGAGGGTCAGTGTGACCGAGAGAGAGACAGAGAGTGTTATAATGGAGAATCTCAAAATGAGAGTCAGTGCGAGAGAGAGAGAGAGAGAGTTATAACGGAGAGTCTCACACTAAGGGTCAGTGTGACACAGTGAGAGAGTGTTATAATGGAGCGTCTCACTCTGAGGGTCTGTATGACACAGTGAGAGAGAGAGAGCGAGTGTTGTAACGGAGAGTCTCACACTGGGGGTCAGTGTGACAGAGAGAGAGAGTGTTATAATTGAGAGTCTCACACGGAGGGTCAGTGTGACAGAGAGAGGGAGTGTTATAATGGTGAGTCCCACACTGAGGGTCAGTGTGACACAGAGAGAGAGAGAGAGTTAAATGGAGAGTCTCTCACTGAGGGTCAGTGTGACACACACAGCGTGTGTTATAATGGAAAATCTCACACTGAGGGACAGTCTGACAGAGAGAGAGAGAGAGAGTGTTATAATGAAGAATCTGAAACTGAGGGTCAGTGTGACACGGAGAGAGAGAAGAGAGAGTGTTATAACGGAGAGTCTCTCACTGAGGGTCAGTGTGACACAGTGTGAGAGAGAGAGAGAGTGTTGTAACGGAGAGTCTCACACTGAGGGTCAGTGTGACAGAGATAGAGAGATAGAGAGTGTTATAATGGAGAGTCCCACACTGAGGGTCAGTGTGACACAGCGAGAGAGAGAGAGAGAGAGTGTTATAATGGAGAGTCTCACACTGAGGGTCTGTGTGACACAGAGAGAGAGTGTTATAATGGAGAATCTCAAAATGAGGGTCAGTGTGACACAGCGAGAGAGAAAGAGTATTATAACTGACATTCTGACACTGGGGGTCAGTGTGACACACAGAGAAAGCGTGTGTTATAACGGAGAATCTCACACTGAGGGACAATGTGACAGATTGAGAGTGTTATAACGGAGAGTCTTACACTGAGGGTCAGTGTGACCGAGAGACAGAGAGAGACAGAGAGTGTTATAATGGAGAGTCTCACTCTGAGGGTCTGTATGACACAGTGAGAGAGAGAGAGCGAGTGTTGTAACGGAGAGTCTCACACTGGGGGTCAGTGTGACACAGAGAGAGAGTGTTATAATGGTGAGTCTCACTCTGAGGGTCAGTGTGACAGAGATAGAGAGATAGAGAGTGTTATAATGGAGAGTCTCACACTGGGGGTCAGTGTGACACAGAGAGAGGGAGAGAGTGTTATAATGGAGAATCTCAACATGAGGGTCAGTGTCACACAGACACAGAGAGAGAGAGAGAGAGTTATAATGGAGAGTCTCTCACTGAGGGTCAGTGTGTGTGTGTGTGAGAGAGAGAGAGAGAGAGAGAGAGAGTTATAATGGAGAGTCTCACAATGAGGGTCAGTGTGACACAGAGAGAGAGTGTTGTAATAGAGAGTATCACGCTGAGGGGCAGTTTGATAGAGAGAGAGAGAGAATTACAATGGAGAATCTCAAAATGAGAGTCAGTGGACACAGAGAGAGAGAGAGAGAGTGTTATAATGGAGAGTCTCACACTGGGGGTCAGTGTGACACACAGGGCGCGTGTTATAACGGAGAATCTCATACTGAGGGACAGTCTGACAGAGAGTGAGAGAGAGAGTGTTAGAACGGAGAGTCTCACACTGAGGGTCAGTGTGTATGTGTGTGAGAGAGAGAGAGTTGTAACGGAGAGTCTCACACTGGGGGTCAGTGTGACACACACAGCGTGTGTTATAATGGAGAATCTCACACTGAGGGTCAGTGTGTATGTGTGAGAGAGAGAGAGTGTTATAATGGAGAGTCTCTCACTGAGGGTCAGTGTGACACAGTGAGATAGAGAGAGAGAGTGTTGTAACGGAGAGTCTCACACTGGGGGTCAGTGTGACAGAGAGAGGGAGTGTTATAATGGTGAGTCCCACTCTGAGGGTCTGTGTGACACAGAGAGAGAGAGAGAGAGAGAGAGAGAGAGAGAGAGAGAGAGAGTGTTATAATGGACATTCTCACACTGGGGGTCAGTGTGACACACATGAGAGCGTGTGTTATAATGGAGAGTCTTACACTGAGGGACAATGTGACAGAGAGAGAGAGAGAGAGCGAGAGAGAGAGTGTTAGAATGGAGAATCTCAAACTGAGGGTCAGTGTGACACGGAGAGAGAGAGAGAGAGAGTGTTATAACGGAGAGTCTCTCACTGAGGGTCAGTGTGACACAGTGAGAGAGAGAGAGAGAGAGAGAGTGTTGTAACGGAGAGTCTCACACTGGGGGTCAGTGTGACACACAGAGCGTGTGTTATAATGGAGAATCTCACACTGAGGGACAGTCTGACAGAGAGAGAGAGAGAGAGAGAGTGTTATAACGGAGAGTCTCACAATGAGCATCAGTGTGACACAGCGAGAGACAGAGAGAGAGAGAGAGAGAGAGAGAGAGAGAGTGTTATAATGGAGAGTCTCACACTGGGGGTCAGCGTGACACAGACGAGAGAGAATGTTATAACGGGGAGTCTCACTCTGAGGGTCAGTGTGACACAGAGAGAGAGTGTTGTAATGGAGAATATCACACTGAGGGGCAGTTTGATAGACAGAGTGTTATAATGGAGAATCTCAAACAGAGGGTCAGTGTGACACGGAGAGAGAGAGAGAGAGAGATTGTTATAATGCAGAGTCTCACACTTAGGGTCAGTGTGTGTGTGTGTGTGTGAGAGAGAGAGAGATAGTGTTATAACGGAGAGTCTTACACTGAGGATCAGTGTGACCGAGAGAGAGAGACAGAGAGTGTTATAATGGAGAATCTCAAAAAGAGGGTCAGTGCAACACAGACAGAGAGTGTTGTAATGGAGAATATCACACTGAGGGGCAGTTTGATAGACAGAGTGTTATAATGGAGAGTCTCAAACTGAGGGTTAGGATGATACAGCGAGAGAGAGAGAGTTTCATAACTGAGAGTCTCACACTGTGAGTCAGTGTGACACAGCGAGAGAGAAAGAGTATTATAACTGACATTCTCACACTGGGGGTCAGTGTGACACACATGAGAGCGCGTGTTATAACGGAGAATCTCACACTGAGGGACAATGTGACAGATTGAGAGTGTTATAACGGAGAGTCTCACACTGAGGGTCAGTGTGACACAGCGAGAGAGAGAGTGTGTTATAACTGACATTCTCACACTGGGGGTCAGTGTGACACACAGAGAGAGCGTGTGTTATAACGGAGAATCTCACACTGAGGGACAATGTGACAGATTGAGAGTGTTATAACGGAGAGTCTTACACTGAGGGTCAGTGTGACCGAGAGAGACAGAGAGACAGAGAGTGTTACAATGGAGAATCTCAAACTGAGGGTCAGTGTGACCGAGAGAGAGAGACAGAGAGTGTTATAATGGAGAATCTCAAACTGAGGGTCAGTGTGACATGCAGAGAGTGTTATAATGCAGAGTCTCACTCTTAGGGTCAGTGTGACAGTGAGAGAGAGTGTTATAATGGAGGGTCTCACACTGAGGGTCAGTGTGACAGAGAGAGAGAGAGAGAGAGAGAGTGTTATAATGGAGCATAACGGAGAGTCTCACACTGGGGGTCAGTGTGACACAGACAGAAAGGGAGAGTGTTATAATGGAGAGTCTCACACTGAGGGACAGTGTGTGAGAGAGAGAGAGAGAGAGAGAGAGAGAGAGAGAGTTATAATGGAGAGGCTTGCACTGAGGGTCTGTGTGACAGAGACAGGGAGAGAGAGAAAGAGAGAATGTTATAATTGAGAGTCTCACACTGATGGTCAGTTTTACACAGAGAGAGAGAGAGAGAGACAGACAGAGTGTCATAACGGAGAGTCTCACACTGAGGGTCAGTGTGACACCGCGAGAGAGAAAGAGAGTGTTTTTACTGACATTCTCACACTGGGGGTCAGTGTGACACACATAAGACATGTGTTATAACGGAGAGTCTTACACTGAGGGTCAATCTGACAGAGAGAGAGAGTGTGTTAATGGAGAGTCTCACACTGAGCGTCAGTGTGACACAGCAAGAGAGACAGAGAGAGAGTGTGTGTTATAATGCAGAGTCTCACACTGAGGGTTAGTATGACACAGCGAGAGAGAGAGACAGTGTTATAACGGAGAGTCTTACACTGAGGGTCAGCGTGACAGAGAGAGAAAGAGAGTGTTATAATGGAGAATCTCAGAATGGGGGTTAGTATGACACAGCGAGAGAGAGAGAGAGAGAGAGAGAATGTTATAACGGAGAGTCTCACACTGAGGGTCAGTGTGACACAGCGAGAGAGAGAGTGTGTTATAACTGACATTCTCACACTGGGGGTCAGTGTGACACACATGAGAGCGTGTGTTATAACGGAGAATCTCACACTGAGGGACAATGTGACAGATTGAGAGTGTTATAACGGAGAGTCTTACACTGAGGGTCAGTGTGACCGAGAGAGAGAGAGAGAGAGTGTTATAATGGAGAATGTCAAAATGAGGGTCAGTGCGACACAGAGAGAGAGAGAGAGAGTATTATAATGGAGAGTCTCAAACTGAGGGTTAGTATGACACAGCGAGAGAGAGAGAGAGTGTTATAAAGTTGAGTCTCACTCTGAGGGTCTGTGTGACAGAGAGAGAGAGAGAGTGTGTTATAATGGGGCGTCTCACTCTGAGGGTTTGTTTGACAGAAAGAGAGAGAGAGAGAGAGAGAATGTTATAATGCAGAGTCTCACACTTAGGGTCAGTGTGACAGTGAGAGAGAGAGTGTTATAATCGAGAGTCTCACACTAAGGGTCAGTGTGACACAGAGAGAGAGTGTTATAATGGAGAGTCTCACACTGAGGGTCAGTGTGACACAGACAAGACAGAGATTGTTATAACGGGAGTCTCACTCTGAGGGTCAGTGTGACAGAGATAGAGAGAGTGTTATAATGGAGAGTCTCACACTGAGGGTCAGTGTGACACAGAGAGAGAGTGTTGTAATGGAGAGTATCACACTGAGGGGCAGTTTGATAGAGAGAGAGAGAATTATAATGGAGAATCTCAAAATGAGAGTCAGTGGACACAGAGAGAGAGAGAGAGAGAGAGAGAGTGTTATAACGGAGAGTCTCACACTAAGGGTCAGTGTGACACAGTGAGAGAGTGTTATAATGGAGCGTCTCACTCTGAGGGTCTGTATGACACAGTGAGAGAGAGAGAGCGAGTGTTGTAACGGAGAGTCTCACACTGGGGGTCAGTGTGACAGAGAGAGAGAGTGTTATAATTGAGAGTCTCACACGGAGGGTCAGTGTGACAGAGAGAGGGAGTGTTATAATGGTGAGTCCCACACTGAGGGTCAGTGTGACACAGAGAGAGAGTGTTATAATGGAGAATCTCAACATGAGGGTCAGTGTGACAGAGAGAGAGAGAGAGAGTTAAATGGAGAGTCTCTCACTGAGGTTCAGTGTGACACACACAGCATGTGTTATAATGGAAAATCTCACACTGAGGGACAGTCTGACAGAGAGAGAGAGAGAGTGTTGTAACGGAGAGTCTCACACTGGGGGTCAGTGTGACGGTGAGAGAGAGAGTGATATAATGGAGAGTCTCACACTGAGAGTCAGCGTGACTCAGACAAGAGAGAGAATGTTATAACGGGGAGTCTCACTCTGAGGGTCAGTGTGACAGAGATAGAGAGATAGAGAGTGTTATAATGGAGAGTCTCACACTGAGGGTCAGTGTGACACAGCGAGAGACACAGAGAGAGAGAGAGAGAGAGAGTGTGTTATAATGCACAGTCTCACACTTAGGGTCAGTGTAACAGTGAGAGAGAGTGTTATAATGGAGAGTCTCACACTGAGAGTCAGCGTGACTCAGACAAGAGAGAGAATGTTATAACGGGGAGTCTCACTCTGAGGGTCAGTGTGACAGAGATAGAGAGATAGAGAGTGTTATAATGGAGAGTCTCACACTGAGGGTCAGTGTGACACAGCGAGAGACACAGAGAGAGAGAGAGAGAGAGAGAGAGTGTGTTATAATGCACAGTCTCACACTTAGGGTCAGTGTGACAGTGAGAGAGAGAGTGTTATAATGGAGAGTCTCACACTGAGGGTCAGCGTGACTCAGACAAGAGAGAGAATGTTATAACGGGGAGTCTCACTCTGAGGGTCAGTGTGACAGAGATAGAGAGATAGAGAGTGTTATAATGGAGAGTCTCACACTGAGGGTCAGTGTGACACAGAGAGAGAGAGTGTTGTAATGGAGAATATCACACTGAGGCGCAGTCTGATAGAGAGAGAGAGAGAGAGTGTTATAACGGAGAGTCTCACAATGAGCATCAGTGTGACACAGCAAGAGACACAGAGAGAGAGAGTGTTATAATGGAGCATCTCACTCTGAGGGTCTGTGTGACAGAGAGCATTTTATAACAGAGAGTCTCACACTGGTGGTCAGCGTGACACAGAGAGAGAGTGTTATAACAGAGAGTCTCACACTGAGGGTCAGTGTGACACACAGCGCGCGTGTTATAACGGAGAATCTCATACTGAGGGACAGTCTGACAGAGAGTGAGAGAGAGAGTGTTATAACGGAGAGTCTCACACTGAGGGTCAGTGTGTATGTGTGAGAGTGAGAGAGAGAGTGTTATAACGGAGAGTCTCACACTGAGGGTCAGTGTGTATGTGTGAGAGAGAGAGAGAGAGAGTTGTAATGGAGAATCTCACACTGGGGGTCAGTGTGACACACACAGCGTGTGTTATAATGGAGAATCTCACACTGAGGGACAGTCTGACAGAGAGAGAGAGAGAGAGAGAGAGAGAGTTATAATGGAGAATCTCAAACTGAGGGTCAGTGTGACACGGAGAGAGAGAGAGAGAGAGAGTGTTATAACGGAGAGTCTCTCACTGAGGGTCAGTGTGACACAGTGAGAGAGAGAGAGAGAGTGTTAGAATGGAGAATCTCAAACTGAGGGTCAGTGTGACACGGAGAGAGAGAGAGAGAGAGAGAGAGTGTTGTAACGGAGAGTCTCACAATGAGGGTCAGTGTGACACAGAGAGAGAGTGTTGTAATAGAGAGTATCACGCTGAGGGGCAGTTTGATAGAGAGAGAGAGAGAATTACAATGGAGAATCTCAAAATGAGAGTCAGTGGACACAGAGAGAGAGAGAGAGAGAGTGTTATAATGGAGAGTCTCACACTGAGGGTCAGTGTGACACACAGAGCGTGTGTTATAATGGAGAATCTCACACTGAGGGACAGTCTGACAGAGAGAGAGAGAGAGAGAGAGAGAGAGTGTGTTAATGGAGAGTCTCACACTGAGCGTCAGTGTGACACAGCAAGAGAGACAGAGAGAGAGTGTGTGTTATAATGCAGAGTCTCACACTGAGGGTTAGTATGACACAGCGAGAGAGAGAGACAGTGTTATCACGGAGAGTCTTACACTGAGGGTCAGCGTGACAGAGAGAGAAAGAGAGTGTTATAATGGAGAGTCTCAAAATGAGGGTTAGTATGACACAGCGAGAGAGAGAGAGAGAGAGAGAGAATGTTATAACGGAGAATCTCACACTGAGGGACAATGTGACAGATTGAGAGTGTTATAACGGAGAGTCTTACACTGAGGGTCAGTGTGACCGAGAGAGAGAGACAGAGAGACAGAGAGTGTTATAATGGAGAATCTCAAACTGAGGGACAGTCTGACAGAGAGAAAGAGAGAGAGAGTGTTATAATTGAGAGTCTCACACTGCGGGTCAGTGTGACAGTGAGAGAGAGGGAGAGAGAGAGAGAGAGAGAGAGAGAGAGAGACAGACAGACAGACAGACAGAGAGTGTTATAATGGAGAAACTCAAACTGAGGGTCAGTGTGACATGTATAGAGAGAGAGAGAGATTGTTATAATGCAGAGTCTCACACTTAGGGTCAGTGTGTGTGTGTGTGTGAGAGAGAGAGAGATAGTGTTATAACGGAGAGTCTTACACTGAGGATCAGTGTGACCGAGAGAGAGACAGAGAGTGTTATAATGGAGAATCTCAAAAAGAGGGTCAGTGCAACACAGACAGAGAGAGAGAGAGAGAGAGTGTATTATAATGGAGAGTCTCAAACTGAGGGTTAGTATGACACAGCGAGAGAGAGAGAGAGAGAGAGAGAGAGAGAGTGTTATAATGGAGAGTCTCACACTGAGGGTCAGTGTGACACAGAGAGAGAGTGTTGTAATGGAGAGTATCACACTGAGGGGCAGTTTGATAGAGAGAGAGAGAGAATTATAATGGAGAATCTCAAAATGAGAGTCAGTGGACACAGAGAGAGAGAGAGAGAGAGAGAGAGAGAGAGAGAGAGAGTGTTATAATGGACATTCTCACACTGGGGGTCAGTGTGACACACATGAGAGCGTGTGTTATAATGGAGAGTCTTACACTGAGGGACAGTGTGACCGAGAGAGAGAAAGACAGAGAGTGTTATAATGGAGAATCTCAAAATGAGGGTCAGTGTGACACAGAGAGAGAGAGAGTGTTATGATGGAGAATCTCACAGTGAGGGACAGTCTGACAGAGAGAGAGAGTGTGTGTTATAATGCAGAGTCCCACACTTAGGGTCAGTGTGACAGTGAGAGAGAGAGTGTTATAATCGAGAGTCTCACACTAAGGGTCAGTGTGACACAGAGAGAGAGTGTTATAATGGAGTCTCACACTGAGGGTCAGTGTGACACAGAGAGAGAGTGTTGTAATGGAGAGTATCACACTGAGGGGCAGTTTGATAGAGAGAGAGAGAATTATAATGGAGAATCTCAAAATGAGAGTCAGTGGACACAGAGAGAGAGAGTGTTATAACGGAGAGTCTCACACTAAGGGTCAGTGTGACACAGTGAGAGAGTGTTATAATGGAGCGTCTCACTCTGAGGGTCTGTATGACACAGTGAGAGAGAGAGAGCGAGTGTTGTAATGGAGAGTCTCACACTGGGGGTCAGTGTGACACAGAGAGAGAGTGTTATAATGGTGAGTCCCACACTGAGGGTCAGTGTGACACAACGAGAGAGAGAATGTTATAACGGGGAGTCTCACTCTGAGGGTCAGTGTGACAGAGAGAGAAACAGAGAGAGAGAGAGAGAGAGAGAGAGAGAGTTATAATGGAGAATCTCAAGCTGAGGGTCAGTGTGACACGGAGAGAGAGAGAGAGAGAGTGTTATAACGGAGAGTCTCTCACTGAGGGTCAGTGTGACACAGTGAGAGAGAGAGAGTGTTGTAATGGAGAGTCTCACACTGGGGGTCAGTGTGACACACACAGCATGTGTTATAATGGAGAATCTCACACTGAGGGACAGTCTGACAGAGAGAGAGAGAGAGTGTTATAACGGAGAGTCTCACAATGATCATCAGTGTGACACAGCGAGAGACACAGAGAGAGAGAGAGAGTGTGTTATAATGCACAGTCTCACACTTAGGGTCAGTGTGACAGTGAGAGAGAGAGTGTTATAATGGAGAGTCTCACACTGAGGGTCAGCGTGACACAGACAAGAGAGAGAATGTTATAACGGGGAGTCTCACTCTGAGGGTCAGTGTGACAGAGATAGAGAGATAGAGAGTGTTATAATGGAGAGTCTCACACTGAGGGTCAGTGTGACACAGAGAGAGAGTGTTGTAATGGAGAGTATCACACTGAGGGGCAGTTTGATAGAGAGAGAGAGAATTATAATGGAGAATCTCAAAATGAGAGTCAGTGGACACAGAGAGAGAGAGAGAGAGAGAGAGTGTTATAACGGAGAGTCTCACACTAAGGGTCAGTGTGACACAGTGAGAGAGTGTTATAATGGAGCGTCTCACTCTGAGGGTCTGTATGACACAGTGAGAGAGAGAGAGCGAGTGTTGTAACGGAGAGTCTCACACTGGGGGTCAGTGTGACACACACAGCATGTGTTATAATGGAGAATCTCACACTGAGGGACAGTCTGACAGAGAGAGAGAGAGAGTGTTATAACGGAGAGTCTCACAATGATCATCAGTGTGACACAGCGAGAGACAGAGAGAGAGAGAGAGTGTGTTATAATGCACAGTCTCACACTTAGGGTCAGTGTGACAGTGAGAGAGAGAGTGTTATAATGGAGAGTCTCACACTGAGGGTCAGCGTGACACAGACAAGAGAGAGAATGTTATAACGGGGAGTCTCACTCTGAGGGTCAATGTGACAGAGATAGAGAGCGTTATACTGGAGAGTCTCACACTGAGGGTCAGTGTGACAGAGAGAGAGAGAGTGTTGTAATGGAGAATATCACACTGAGGGGCAGTCTGATAGAGAGAGAGAGTGTTATAATGGAGAATCTCAAACTGAGGGTCAGTGTGACACAGAGAGAGAGAGAGAGAGTGTTACAACGGAGAGTCTCAAACTGAGGGTTAGGATGACACAGCGAGAGAGAGAGAGAGAGAGAGTTTTATAACAGTCTCACACTGTGAGTCAGTGTGACACAGCGAGAGAGAAAGAGAGTATTATAACTGACATTCTCACACTGGGGTCAGTGTGACACACAGAGAGAGCGTGTGTTATAATGGAGAATCTCACACTGCGGGACAATGTCACAGATTGAGAGTGTTATAACTGAGAGTCTTACACTGAGGGTCAGTGTGACCGAGAGACAGAGAGTGTTATAATGGAGAGTCTCACTCTGAGGGTCTGTATGACACAGTGAGAGAGAGCGAGTGTTGTAATGGAGAGTCTCACACTGGGGGTCAGTGTGACACAGAGAGAGAGTGTTATAACTGAGAGTCTCACACTGAGGGTCAGTGTGACAGAGAGAGGGAGTGTTATAATGGTGAGTCCCACACTGAGGGTCAGTGTGACACAGCGAGAGAGAGAGAGTGTTATAATGGAGAGTCTCACACTGGGGGTCAGTGTGACACAGAGAGAGGGAGAGAGTGTTATAATGGAGAGTCTCACACTGAGGGTCAGTGTGACCGAGAGAGAGATAGAGAGTGTTATAATGGAGAATCTCAAAATGAGAGTCAGTGTGGCACAGACAGAGAGAGAGAGAGAGTGTATTATAATGGAGAGTCTCAAACTGAGGGTCTGTATGACACAGCGAGAGAGAGAGAGAGAGAGAGAGAAAGTGTTATAAAGTTGAGTCCCACTCTGAGGGTCTGTGTGACAGAGTGAGAGAGTGTGTTATAACGGAGAGTCTCACACTGAGGGTCAGTGTGACCGAGAGAGAGAAAGACAGAGAGTGTTACAACGGAGAGTCTCAAACTGAGGGTTAGGATGACACAGCGAGAGAGAGAGAGAGAGAGAGAGAGAGAGAGTGAGTGTTATAACGGAGAGTCTCACACTGGGGGTCAGTGTGACACACACAGCGTGTGTTATAATAGAGAATCTCACACTGAGGGACAGTCTGACAGAGAGAGAGAGAGAGTGTGTGTTATAACGGAGAGTCTCACACTGGGGGTCAGTGTGACACAGCGAGAGAGAGAGAGAGAGAGTGTGTGTTATAATGCAGAGTCTCACACTTAGGGTCAGTGTGACAGTGAGAGAGAGAGTGTTATAATGTAGAGTCTCACACTGAGGGTCAGTGTGACACAGACAAGAGAGAGAATCTTATAACGGGGAGTCTCACTCTGAGGGACAGTGTGACAGAGATAGAGAGAGAGAGTGTTATAATGGAGAGTCTCACACTGAGGGTCAGTGTGACAGAGAGAGAGTGTTATAATGGAGAGTCTCACTCTGAGGGACAGTGTGACAGAGATAGAGAGAGAGAGTGTTATAATGGAGAGTCTCACACTGAGGGTCAGTGTGACAGAGAGAGAGTGTTATAATGGAGAGTCTCACTCTGAGGGACAGCGTGACAGAGATAAAGAGAGAGAGAGTGTTACAACGGAGAGTCTCAAACTGAGGGTTAGGATGACACAGCGAGAGAGAGAGAGAGAGAGAGAGTGTTATAATGGAGAGGCTCGCAATGAGGGTCAGTGTGACAGAGAGAGAGTATGTTATAAAGTTGAGTCCCACTTTGAGGGTCTGTGTGACACAGAGAGAGAGAGAGAGAGAGAGTGTTATAATGGAGAGTCTCACACTGAGGGTCTGTGTGACAGAGAGAGAGAGTGTTATAACGGAGAGTCTCACATTGGGGGTCAGTGTGACACACATGAGAGCGTGTGTTATAACGGAGAATCTCACACTGAGGGACAATGTGACAGTTTGAGTGTCTTATAACGGAGAGTCTTACACTGAGGGTCAGTGTGACCGAGAGAGAGAGAGAGAGAGATAGAGAGTGTTATAATGGTGAATCTCAAAATGAGGGTTAGTATGAATCTCAAAATGAGGGTTTCCTCCGGGTGCTCCAGTTTCCTCCCACAGTCCAAAGATGTGCGGGTCAGGTGAATTGGCCATGCTAAATTGTCCGTAGTGTTAGGTAAGGGGTAAATGTAGGAGTATGGGTGGGTTGCGCTTCGGCGGGTCGGTGTGGACTTGTTGGGCTGAAGGGCCTGTTTCCACACTGTAAGTAATCTAATCTATGACACAGCGAGAGAGAGAGAGAGAGAGAGAGTGTTATAACGGAGAATCTCACACTAAGGGTCAGTGTGACACAGCGAGAGAGAGAGAGAGAGAGAGTGTTATAATGCAGAGTCTCACACTTAGGGTCAGTGTGACAGTGAGAGAGAGAGAGTGTTATAAAGGAGAGTCTCACACTGAGGGTCAGTGTGTACCGAGAGAGAGAGACAGAGAGTGTTATAATGGAGAGTCTCACACTAAGGGTCAGTGTGACACAGCGAGAGAGTGTTATAATGGAGTGTCTCACACTGAGGGACAGTCTGACAGAGAGAGAGAGAGAGTGTGTTATAATGGAGAGTCTCACACTGAGGGTCAGTGTAACACACACAGAGAGAGAGAGAGAGAGAGAGAGTGTGTTATAACGGAGAGTCTCACACTAAGGGTCAGTGTGACACACAGAGAGAGAGAGAGAGAGAGAGAGAGAGTGTTATAATGCAGAGTCTCACACTTAGGGTCAGTGTGACAGTGAGAGAGAGAATGTTATAATGGGGAGTCTCACTCTGAGGGACAGTGTGACAGAGATAGAGAGAGAGAGTGTTGTAATGGAGAGTATCACACTGAGGGGCAGTTTGATAGAGAGAGAGAGTGTTATGATGGAGAATCTCAAACTGAGGGTCAGTGTGACACAGACAAGAGAGAGAATGTTATAATGGGGAGTCTCACACTGAGGGTCAGTGTGACACAGCGAGAGAGAGAGAGAGAGTGTTATAATTGAGAGTCTCAAACTGAGGGTTAGGATGACACAGCGAGAGAGAGAGAGAGAGAGAAAGAGAGTGTTATAATGGAGGGGCTCGCAATGAGGGTCAGTGTGACAGAGAGAGAGTATGTTATAAAGTTGAGTCCCACTCTGAGGGTCTGTGTGACACAGAGAGAGAGAGTGTGTTATAATGGTGAGTCTCACACTGAGGGTCAGTGTGACAGAGAGAGAGGGAGAGAGAGTATTATAACGGAGAGTCTCACACTAAGGGTCAGTGTGACACAGCGAGTGAGTGTTATAATGGAGACTCTCACACTGAGGGTCAGTGTGACACAACGAGAGAGACAGAGAGTGTTATAACTGACATTCTCACACTGGGGGTCAGTGTGACACACATGTGAGCGTGTGTTATAACGGAGAATCTCACACTGAGGGTCAGTGTGACTGATTGAGTGTGTTATAACGGAGAGTCTTACACTGAGGGTCAGTGTGACAGAGAGAGAGAGAGAGACAGAGAGTGTTACAATGGAGAATCTCAAAATGAGGGTCAGTGTGACACAGACAGAGAGAGAGAGTGAGTGTTATAATGGAGAGTCTCACACTGAGGGTCAGTGTGACACGGAGAGAGAGAGAGAGAGAGAGTGTGTTATTATGGAGAGGCTCACACTGAGGGTTAGTATGACAGAGAGAGAGAGAGAGAGTGTTATATCGGAGAGTCTCACACTGAGGGTCAGTGTGACACAGCGAGAGAGAGAGTGTTATAACGGAGAGTCTCACACTGAGGGTCAGTGTGACCGAGAGAGAGAGACAGAGAGTGTTATAATGGAGAGTCTCAAACTGAGGGTCAGTGTGACACGGGGAGAGAGAGAGAGTGTTATAATGAAGAGTCTCAGACTGAGGGTTAGTATGACACAGCGAGAGAGAGAGAGAGAGAGAATGTTATAACGGAGAATCTCACACCGAGGGTCAGTGTGACAGAGAGAGAGAGAGAGACAGAGAGTGTGTTATAATGGAGAGGCTCGCAATGAGGGTCAGTGTGACAGAGAGAGAGAGTATGTTATAAAGTTGAGTCCCACTCTGAGGGTCTGTGTGACACAGAGAGAGAGAGTGAGTGTGTATTATAATGGTGAGTCTCACACTGAGGGTTAGTGTGACAGAGAGAGAGAGTGTTATAATGGAGAGTCTCACAATGAGCGTCAGTGTGACACAGAGAGAGAGAGAAAGAGAGAGAGAGAGAGTGTTATAATGCAGAGTCTCACACTTAGGGTCAGTGTGACAGTGAGAGAGAGAATGTTATAATGGGGAGTCTCACTCTGAGGGACAGTGTGACAGAGATCGAGAGAGAGAGTGTTATAATGAAGAGTCTCACACTGAGGGTCAGTGTGACACAGAGAGAGAGTGTTATAATGGAGAGTATCACACTGAGGGGCAGTTTGATAGAGAGAGAGAGTGTTATGATGGAGAATCTCAAACTGAGGGTCAGTGTGACACAGACGAGAGAGAATGTTATAATGGGGAGTCTCACACTGAGGGTCAGTGTGACACAGTGAGAGAGAGAGAGAGTGTTATAATTGAGAGTCTCAAACTGAGGGTTAGGATGACACAGCGAGAGAGAGAGAGAGAGAGAGAGAGAGAAAGAAAGAAAGAAAGAAAGAGAGTGTTATAATGGAGAGGCTCGCAATGAGGGTCAGTGTGACAGAGAGAGGGAGTGTTATAATGGTGAGTCCCACACTGAGGGTCAGTGTGACACAGCGAGAGAGAGTGTTATAATGGAGAGTCTTACACTGGGGGTCAGTGTGACACAGAGAGAGGGAGAGAGTGTGTTATAACGGAGAGTCTCACACTGAGGGTCAGTGTGACCGAGAGAGAGAAAGACAGAGAGTGTTATAATGGAGAATCTCAAAATGAGGGTCAGTGTGACACAGACAGAGAGAGAGAGAGAGAGAGAGAGTGTTACAACGGAGAGTCTCACACTGGGGGTCAGTGTGACACAGAGAGCGGGAGAGAGTGTTATAATGGAGAGTCTCACACTGAGGGTCAGTGTGACCGAGAGAGAGATAGAGAGTGTTATAATGGAGAATCTCAAAATGAGGGTCAGTGTGGCACAGACAGAGAGAGAGAGAGTGTATTATAATGGAGAGTCTCAAACTGAGGGTCTGTATGACACAGCGAGAGAGAGAGAGAGAAAGAGAGAGTGTTATAAAGTTGAGTCCCACTCTGAGGGTCTGTGTGACAGAGTGAGAGAGTGTGTTATAACGGAGAGTCTCACATTGGGGGTCAGTGTGACACACAGGGCGTGTGTTATAACGGAGAATCTCACACTGAGGGACAGTCTGACAGAGAGTGAGAGAGAGAGTGTTATAACGGAGAGTCTCACACTGAGGGTCAGTGTGACACAGACAAGAGAGAGAATCTTATAACGGGGAATCTCACTCTGAGGGACAGTGTGACAGAGATAGAGAGAGAGAGAGAGAGAGTGTTATAATGGAGAGTCTCACACTGAGGGTCAGTGTGACACAGAGAGAGAGTGTTATAATGGAGAGTCTCACTCTGAAGGACAGCGTGACAGAGATAGAGAGGGAGAGAGTGTTACAACGGAGAGTCTCAAACTGAGGGTTAGGATGACACAGCGAGAGAGAGAGAGAGAGAGAGTGTTATAATGGAGAGGCTCGCAATGAGGGTCAGTGTGACAGAGAGAGAGTATGTTATAAAGTTGAGTCCCACTCTGAGGGTCTGTGTGACACAGAGAGAGAGAGAGAGAGAGAGTGTGTTATAATGGTGAGTCTCACACTGAGGGTCAGTGTGACAGAGAGAGAGGGAGAGAGAGTATTATAACGGAGAGTCTCACACTAAGGGTCAGTGTGACACAGCGAGAGAGTGTTATAATTGAGAGTCTCACACTGAGGGTCAGTGTGACACAGCGAGAGAGTGTTATAATTGAGAGTCTCACACTGAGGGTCAGTGTGACACAGCGAGAGAGACAAAGAGAGAGTGTGTGTTATAATGCAGAGTCTCACGCTTAGGGTTACTATGACACAGCGAGAGAGAGAGAGAGAGAGAGAGAGAGAGAGAGTGTTATAACGGAGAGTCTCACAATGAGGGACAATGTGACAGATTGAGTGTGTTATAAAGGAGAGTCTTACACTGAGGGTCAGTGTGACCGAGAGAGAGAGAGAGAGATAGAGAGTGTTATAATGGTGAATCTCAAAATGAGGGTTAGTATGACACAACGAGAGAGAGAGAGAGAGAGTGTGTTATAACGGAGAGTCTCACACTAAGGGTCAGTGTGACACAGCGAGAGAGAGAGAGACAGAGAGAGAGTGTTATAATGCAGAGTCTCACACTTAGGGTCAGTGTGACAGAGAGAGAGAGAGTGTTATAATGGAGAGTCTCACACTGTGAGTCAGTGTGACACAACGAGAGAGACAGAGAGTGTTATAACTGACATTCTCACACTGGGGGTCAGTGTGACACACATGTGAGCGTGTGTTATAACGGAGAATCTCACACTGAGGGTCAGTGTGACAGATTGAGTGTGTTATAACGGAGAGTCTTACACTGAGGGTCAGTGTGACCGAGAGAGAGAGAGAGACAGAGAGTGTTACAATGGAGAATCTCAAAATGAGGGTCAGTGTGACACAGCGAGAGAGAGAGTGTTATAATGGAGAGTCTCAAACTGAGGGTCAGTGTGACACGGAGAGAGAGAGAGAGAGAGAGAGAGAGTGTGTTATTATGGAGAGGCTCACACTGAGGGTTAGTATGACACAGCGAGAGAAAGAGAGAGAGAGAGAGAGTGTTATAACGGAGACTCTCACACTGAGGGTCAGTGTGACACGGAGAGAGAGAGACAGAGAGAGAGTGTTATTATGGAGAGGCTCACACTGAGGGTTAGTATGACACAGCGAGAGAAAGAGAGAGAGAGAGAGTGTTCTATCGGAGAGTCTCACACTGAGGGTCAGTGTGACACAGCGAGAGAGTGTTATAATGGAGAATCTCACACTGAGGGACAGTCTGACAGAGAGAGAGAGAGAGAGAGTGTTATAATGGAGAGTCTCACACTGAGGGTTTGTATAACACACAGAGAGAGAGAGAGAGAGAGAGAGTGTTATAACGGAGAGTCTCACACTAAGGGTCAGTGTGACACACAGAGAGAGTGTTATAATGTAGAGTCTCACAATGAGCGTCAGTGTGACACACAGAGAGAGAGAGAGAGAGAGAGTGTTATAATGCAGAGTCTCACACTTAGGGTCAGTGTGACAGTGAGAGAGAGAATGTTATAATGGGGAGTCTCACTCTGAGGGACAGTGTGACAGAGATAGAGAGAGAGAGTGTTGTAATGGAGAGTCTCAAACTGAGGGTCTGTATGACACAGCGAGAGAGAGAGAGAGAGAGAGAGAGAGAGAGAGAGTGTTATAAAGTTGAGTCTCACTCTGAGGGTCTGTGTGACAGAGTGAGAGAGTGTGTTATAACGGAGAGTCTCACACTGAGGGTCAGTGTGACCGAGAGAGAGAAAGACAGAGAGCGTTACAACGGAGAGTCTCAAACTGAGGGTCAGTGTGTGTGTGTGAGAGAGAGAGAGTTGTAACGGAGAGTCTCACACTGGGGGTCAGTGTGACACACACAGCGTGTGTTATAATAGAGAATCTCACACTGAGGGACAGTCTGACAGAGAGAGAGAGAGAGAGAGAGAGAGAGTGTTATAACGGAGAGTCTCACACTGAGGGTCAGTGTGACACCGCGAGAGAGAGAGAGTGTGTTATAACTGACATTCTCACACTGGGGGTCAGTGTGACACACATAAGACATGTGTTATAACGGAGAGTCTTACACTGAGGGTCAATCTGACAGAGAGAGAGAGTGTGTTAATGGAGAGTCTCACACTGAGCGTCAGTGTGACACAGCAAGAGAGACAGAGAGAGAGTGTGTGTTATAATGCAGAGTCTCACACTGAGGGTTAGTATGACACAGCGAGAGAGAGAGACAGTGTTATAACGGAGAGTCTTACACTGAGGGTCAGCGTGACAGAGAGAGAAAGAGAGTGTTATAATGGAGAATCTCAAAATGAGGGTCAGTGTGACACAGCGAGAGAGAGAGTGTGTTATAACTGACATTCTCACACTGGGGGTCAGTGTGACACACATGAGAGCGTGTGTTATAACGGAGAATCTCACACTGAGGGACAATGTGACAGATTGAGAGTGTTATAATGGAGAGTCTTACACTGAGGGTCAGTGTGACCGAGAGAGAGAGAGAGAGTGTTATAATGGAGAATGTCAAAATGAGGGTCAGTGCGACACAGAGAGAGAGAGAGAGAGTATTATAATGGAGAGTCTCAAACTGAGGGTTAGTATGACACAGCGAGAGAGAGAGAGTGTGTTATAATGGGGCGTCTCACTCTGAGGGTTTGTTTGACAGAAAGAGAGAGAGAGAGAGAGAGAATGTTATAATGCAGAGTCTCACACTTAGGGTCAGTGTGACAGTGAGAGAGAGAGTGTTATAATCGAGAGTCTCACACTAAGGGTCAGTGTGACACAGAGAGAGAGAGATTGTTATAACGGGGAGTCTCACTCTGAGGGACAGTGTGACAGAGATAGAGAGAGAGAGTGTTATAATGGAGAGTCTTACACTGAGGGTCAGTGTGACCGAGAGAGACAGAGAGACAGAGAGTGTTACAATGGAGAATCTCAAAATGAGGGTCAGTGTGACACAGACAGAGAGAGAGAGAGTGTTATAATGGAGAGTCTCACACTGAGGGTCAGTGTGACATGGAGAGAGAGAGAGAGAGAGAGAGAGTGAGTGTTATAATGGAGAGTCTCACACTGAGGGTCAGTGTGACACAGCGAGAGAGAGAGTGTTATAATGGAGAGTCTCACACTGAGGGTCAGTGTGACACAGCGAGAGAGAGAGTGTTATAATGGAGAGTCTCACACTGAGGGTCAGTGTGACACGGGGAGAGAGAGAGTGTTATAACGGAGTGTCTCACACTGAGGGTCAGTGTGTCCGAGAGAGAGAGAGAGAGAGAGAGACAGAGAGTGTTATAATGGAGAGTCTCAAACTGAGGGTCAGTGTGACATGGGGAGAGAGAGAGAGAGAGTGTTATAATGAAGAGTCTCAGACTGAGGGTTAGTATGACACAGCGAGAGAGAGAGAGAGAGAATGTTTTCACGGAGAATCTCACACCGAGGGTCAGTGTGACAGAGAGAGAGAGAGAGAGAGAGAGTGTGTTATAATGGAGAGGCTCGCAATGAGGGTCAGTGTGACAGAGAGAGAGAGTATGTTATAAAGTTGAGTCCCACTCTGAGGGTCTGTGTGACACAGAGAGAGAGAGAGAGAGAGAGTGTTATAATGGTGAGTCTCATTCTGAGGGTCAGTGTGACAGAGAGAGAGAGAGAGAGAGTGTTATAATTGAGAGTCTCAAACTGAGGGTTAGGATGACACAGCGAGAGAGAGAGAGAGAGAGAGAGAGAGAAAGAGAGTGTTATAATAGAGAGGCTCACAATGAGGGTCAGTGTGACAGAGAGAGAGTATGTTATAAAGTCTCACAATGAGCGTCAGTGTGACATAGTGAGAGAGAGAGAGAGAGAGAGAGAGAGAGAGTGTGTTATAATGCAGAGTCTCACACTTAGGGTCAGTGTGACAGTGAGAGAGAGAGTCTTATAACAGAGAGTCTCACACTGAGTGTGTGTGTGTGCGCGCGCGCGCGAGTGTTATAGTGGAGAGTCTCACACTGAGGGTCAGTGTGACAGTGAGAGAGAGTGTTATCATGGAGAGTCTCACACTGGGGGTCAGTGTGACACACATGAGAACGTGTGTTATAATGGAGAATCTCACACTGAGGAACAATGTGACAGATTGAGAGTGTTATAACAGAGAGTCTTACACTGAGGGTCAGTGTGACCGAGAGAGAGAGAGAGAGAGAGAGAGTGAGTGTTATAATGGAGACTCTCACACTGAGGGTCAGTGTGACACAGCGAGAGAGAAAGAGAGTGTTATAACTGACATTCTCACACTAGGGGTCAGTGTGACACACATGAGAACGTGTGTTATAACGGAGAATCTCACACTGAGGGACAATGTGACCGAGAGAGAGAGAGAAAGAGACAGACAGAGAGTGTTATAATGGAGAATCTCAAACTGAGGGTTAGTATGACACAGCGAGAGAGTGTTATAATGGAGAGTTTCACTCTGAGGGTGTGTGTGACACAGAGAGAGAGAGAGAGAGAATGTTATAATTGAGAGTCTCACACTGACGGTCAGTGTGACACAGAGAGAGAGAGAGAGAGAGTGAGAGAGAGAGTGTTATAATGGAGAGTCTCACACTGAGGGACAATGTGACAGAGATTGACAGTGTTATAACGGAGAGTCTCAAACTGAGGGTCAGTGTGACACAGCGAGAGAGAGAGAAAACAGACAGAGAGAGAGAATGTTATCACGGAGAGTCTCACTCTGAGGGTCAGTGTGAGACAGACAGAGACAGTGAGAGAGTGTTATAATGGAGAGTCTCACATTGAGGGTCTGTGTAACAGAGAGAGAGTGTTGTAATGGAGAGTATCACACTGAGGGTCAGTTTGATAGAGAGAGAGAGTGTTATATTGGAGAGTCTCAAACTGAGGGTTAGTATGACACACAGAGAGAGAGAGAGAGAGAGTGTTACAACGGAGAGTCTCATGCTGAGGGTCAGTGTGACACAGAGAGAGAGAGAGAGAGAGCGAGAGTGTGTTATAATGGAGAGGCTTACACTGAGGGTCAGTGTGACAGAGAGAGGGAGTGTTATAATGGAGAGTCTCACAATGAGCGTCACTGTGACAGCGAGAGAGACAGAGAGAGAGAGAGAGGGAGAGTGTGTGCTATAATGCAGAGTCTCACACTTAGGGTCAGAGTGACAGTGAGATTGAGAGTGTTACAATGGAGAGTCTCACACTGAGGGTCAGTGTGACACAGAGAGAGAGATAGAGAGAGAGTGTGTTATAATGGAGAGGCTCACACTGAGGGTCAGTGTGACAGAGAGAGAGTTGTAACGGAGAGTCTCACACTGGGGGTCAGTTTGATAGAGAGAGACAGAGAGAGAGAGAGAGAGCGTTATACTGGAGAGTCTCACACTGGGGGTCAGTGTGGCACAGAGAGAGAAAGAGTGTTACAACAGAGAATCTCACACTGAGCGTCAGTGTGACACACCGAGAGAGACACAGAGAGAGTGTGTGTTATAATGCAGAGTCTCACACTTAGGGTCAGTGTGACAGTGAGAGAGAGTGTTATAATGGAGACTCTCACACTGAGGCTCAGTGTGACACAGCGAGAGAGAGAGAGTGTTATAACTGACATTCTCACACTGGGGGTCAGTGTGACACACATGAGAGCGTGTGTTATAATGGAGAGCCTTACACTGAGGGACAATGTGACAGATTGAGAGTGTTATAACGGAGAGTCTTACACTGAGGGTCAGTGTGACCGAGAGAGAGAGAGAGAGAGAGAGAGAGAGAGAGACAGAGACAGAGACAGAGACAGAGAGTGTTATAATGGAGAGTCTCACACTGAGGGTCAGTGTGACCGAGAGAGAGAGAGAGACAGAGAGTGTTATAACGGAGAGTCTTACACTGAGGGTCAGTGTGACCGAGAGAGAGAGAGAGACAGAGAGTGTTATAATGGAGAGTCTCAAACTGAGGGTCAGTGTGACCGAGAGAGAGAGAGAGAGAGAGAGTGTTATAATGGAGAGTCTCAAACTGAGGGTTAGTATGACACAGCGAGAGAGAGAGAGAGAGAGAGAGAATGTTATAACGGAGAATCTCATACTGAGGGTCAGTGTGACAGAGAGAGAGTATGTTATAAAGTTGAGTCCCACTCTGAAGGTCTGTATGACAGAGAGAGAGAGAGAGAGAGAGTGTGTTATAATGGTGAGTCTCACACTGAGGGTCAGTGTGGCACAGAGAGAGAGAGAGAGAGAGAGAGAATGTTATAATTGAGAGTCTCACACTGAGGGTCAGTTTGATAGAGAGAGAGAGAGTGTTATATTGGAGAGTCTCAAACTGAGGGTTAGCATGACACAGCGAGAGAGAGAGAGAGGGAGAGTTACAACGGAGAGTCTCATGCTGAGGGTCAGTGTGACACAGAGAGAGAGAGAGAGAGAGCGAGAGTGTGTTATAATGGAGAGGCTTACACTGAGGGTCAGTGTGACAGAGAGAGGGAGTGTTATAATGGAGAGTCTCACAATGAGCGTCACTGTGACATAGCGAGAGAGGCAGAGAGAGAGAGAGGGAGAGTGTGTGCTATAATGCAGAGTCTCACACTTAGGGTCAGAGTGACAGTGAGATTGAGAGTGTTACAATGGAGAGTCTCACACTGAGGGTCAGTGTGACACAGAGAGAGAGATAGAGAGAGAGTGTGTTATAATGGAGAGGCTCACACTGAGGGTCAGTGTGACAGAGAGAGAGTTGTAACGGAGAGTCTCACACTGGGGGTCAGTTTGATAGAGAGAGACAGAGAGAGAGAGAGAGAGAGCGTTATACTGGAGAGTCTCACACTGGGGGTCAGTGTGGCACAGAGAGAGAAAGAGTGTTACAACAGAGAATCTCACACTGAGCGTCAGTGTGACACACTGAGAGAGACACAGAGAGAGTGTGTGTTATAATGCAGAGTCTCACACTTAGGGTCAGTGTGACAGTGAGAGAGAGTGTTATAATGGAGACTCTCACACTGAGGCTCAGTGTGACACAGCGAGAGAGAGAGAGTGTTATAACTGACATTCTCACACTGGGGGTCAGTGTGACACACATGAGAGCGTGTGTTATAATGGAGAGTCTTACACTGAGGGACAATGTGACAGATTGAGAGTGTTATAACGGAGAGTCTTACACTGAGGGTCAGTGTGACCGAGAGAGAGAGAGAGAGAGAGAGAGACAGAGACAGAGACAGAGAGTGTTATAATGGAGAGTCTCACACTGAGGGTCAGTGTGACCGAGAGAGAGAGAGAGACAGAGAGTGTTATAATGGAGAGTCTCAAACTGAGGGTCAGTGTGACCGAGAGAGAGAGAGAGACAGAGAGTGTTATAATGGAGAGTCTCAAACTGAGGGTCAGTGTGACCGACAGAGAGAGAGAGAGAGAGAGAGAGAGAGAGAGAGAGAGTGTTATAATGGAGAGTCTCAAACTGAGTTTAGTATGACACAGCGAGAGAGAGAGAGAGAGAGAGAGAGAATGTTATAACGGAGAATCTCATACTGAGGGTCAGTGTGACAGAGAGAGAGTATGTTATAAAGTTGAGTCCCACTCTGAAGGTCTGTATGACAGAGAGAGAGAGAGAGAGAGAGAGAATGTTATAATTGAGAGTCTCACACTGAGGGTCAGTTTGATAGAGAGAGAGAGAGAGTGTTATATTGGAGAGTCTCAAACTGAGGGTTAGTATGACACAGCGAGAGAGAGAGAGAGAGAGAGAGAGTGTTATAAAGTTGAGTCCCACTCTGAGGGTCTGTGCGACAGAGTGAGAGAGTGTGTTATAACGGAGAGTCTCACATTGGGGGTCAGTGTGACACACAGGGCGTGTGTTATAACGGAGAATCTCACACTGAGGGACAATGTGACAGAGATTGAGAGTGTTACAATGGAGAATCTCACAATGAGCGTCAGTATGACACAGTGAGAGAGAGAGAGAGAGAGAGAGAGTGTGTGTTGTAATGCAGAGTCTCACACTTAGGGTCAGTGTGACAGTGAGAGAGAGAGTCTTAGATTAGATTACTTACAGTGTGGAAACAGGCCCTTTGGCCCAACAAGTCCACACCGACCCGCCGAAGCGCAACCCACCCATTCCCTTACATTTACCCCTTATCTAACACTATGGGCAATTTAGCATGGCCAATCCACCTGACCCGCACATCTTTGGATTGTGGGAGGAAACCGGAGCACCCGGAGGAAACCCACGCAGACACGGGGAGAATGTGCAAACTCCACACAGTCAGTCGCCTGAGTCGGGAATTGAACCCGGGTCTCTGGTGCTGTGAGGCAGCAGTGCTTATAACAGAGAGTCTCACACTGAGGGTCAGTGTGTGTGTGTGTGTGTGTGTGTGTGAGAGAGAGCGAGAGTGTTATAGTGGAGAGTCTCATACTGAGGGTCAGTGTGACAGTGAGAGAGAGTGTTATCATGGAGAGTCTCACACTGAGGGTCAGTGTGACAGTGAGAGAGAGTGTTATCATGGAGAGTCTCATACTGAGGGTCAGTGTGACAGTGAGAGAGAGTGTTATCATGGAGAGTCTCACACTGGGGGTCAGTGTGACACACATGAGAACGTGTGTTATAATGGAGAATCTCACACTGAGGAACAATGTGACAGAGATTGAGAGTGTTATAACAGAGAGTCTTACACTGAGGGTCAGTGTGACCGAGAGAGAGAGAGAGAGAGAGAGAGAGTGTTATAATGGAGAGGCTCGCACTGAGGTTCAGTGTGACAGAGAGAGTGTGTGTGTTATAATGGTGAGTCCCACACTGAGGGTCAGTGTGACACAGAGAGAGAGAGAGAGAGAGAAAATGTTATAATGCAGAGTCTGACACTTCGGGTCTGTGTGACAGAGAAAGAGCGAGAGACAGAGAGAAAGAGTGTGTTATAACAGAGAGTCTCACTCTGAGGGTCAGTGTTACACAGAGAGAGTGTTATAATGGAGAGTCTCCCGCTGAGGGTCAGTGTGACAGAGAGAGAGAGAGAGAATGTTATAATTGAGTCTCACACTGAGGGTCAGTGTGACAGAGAGAGGGAGTGTTATAATGGTGAGTCCAACACTGAGCGTCAGTGTGACACAGCGAGACAGAGCGAGAGAGAGAGAGAGAGTGTGTTATAATGCAGAGTATCGCAATTAGGGTCAGTGTGACAGAGAGAGAGTGTTATAATGGAGAGTCTCACACTGAGGGTCAGTGTGTGTGTGTGAGAGAGAGAGAGAGAGAGTGAGTGTTATAATGGAGACTCTCACACTGAGGGTCAGTGTGACACAGCGAGAGAGAAAGAGAGTGTTATAACTGACATTCTCACACTGGGGGTCAGTGTGACACACATGAGAGCGTGTGTTATAACGGAGAATCTCACACTGAGGGACAATGTGACAGATTGAGAGTGTTAAAATGGAGAGTCTCAAACTGAGGGTCAGTGTGACCGAGAGAGAGACAGAGAGTATTATAACGGAGAATCTCACACTGAGGGACAATGTGACCGAGAGAGAGAGAGAAAGAGACAGACAGAGTGTTATAATGGAGAATCTCAAACTGAGGGTTAGTATGACACAGCGAGAGAGTGTTATAATGGAGAGTTTCACTCTGAGGGTCTGTGTGACAGCGAGAGAGAGAGAGAGAGAGAGTGTTATAATGGAGTGTCTCACACTGAGGGTCAGTGTGACACAGAGAGAGAGAGTGAGAGAGAGAGAGTGTTATAATGGAGAGTCTCACACTGAGGGACAATGTGACAGAGATTGAGAGTGTTATAACGGAGAGTCTCAAATGAGGCTCAGTGTGACACAGCGAGAGAGAGAGAAAACAGAGAGAGAGAGAGAATGTTATAACGGAGAGTCTCACTCTGAGGGACAGTGTGACAGAGAGAGAGAGAGAGAGTGAGAGAGAGTATTATAATGGAGAGTCTCACACTGAGGGTTAGTATGACACAGCGAGAGAGAGAAAACAGAGAGAGAGAGAGAGAATGTTATAACGGAGAGTATCACTCTGAGGCACAGTGTGACAGAGAGAGAGAGAGAGAGAGAATGTTGTAATTGAGTGTCTCACACTGAGGGTCAGTGTGACAGAGAGAGGGAGTGTTATAATGGAGAGTCTCACAATGAGCGTCACTGTGACATAACGAGAGAGAGAGAGAGGGAGAGTGTGTCCTATAATGCAGAGTCTCACACGTAGGGTCAGAGTGACAGTGAGATTGAGAGTGTTATAATGGAGAGGCTCACACTGAGCGTCAGTATGACACAGTGAGAGAGAGAGAGAGAGAGAGAGAGAGTGTGTTATAATGCAGAGTCTCACAATTAGGGTCAGTGTGCGTGTGTGTGAGAGAGAGAGAGAGAGTGTTATAGTGGAGAGTCTCACACTGGGGGTCAGTGTGGCACAGAGAGAGAGACACAGAGAGAGAGAGTGTTATAATGGAGAGTCTCACAATGAGCGTCAGTGTGACACACTGAGAGAGAAAGAGAGTGTGTTATAATGCAGAGTCTCACACTTAGGGTCAGTGTGACAATGGAGACTCTCACACTGAGGCTCAGTGTGACACAGCGAGAGAGAGAGAGTGTTATAACTGACATTCTCACACTGGGGGTCAGTGTGACACACATGAGAGCGTGTGTTATAACGGAGAATCTCACACTGAGGGACAATGTGACAGAGATTGAGAGTGTTATAACGGAAAGTCTTACACTGAGGGTCAGTGTGACCGAGAGAGAGAGAGAGAGAGAGAGAGAGAGTGTTATAACGGAGAGTCTCACACTGAGGGGCAGTGTGACACAACGAGAGAAAGAGCGAGAGAGACAGTGTTGTAATGGAGAGGCTCACACTGAGGGTCAGTGTGACAGAGAGGGAGTGTGTTATAATGGAGAGTCTCACACTGACGGTCAGTGTGACAGAGAGAGAGAGAGTATGTATAATGGTGAGTCTCACACTGAGGGTCCATGTGTTAGAGAGAGAGGGACAGAGAGAGTATGCTATAATGGAGAGTCTCATAGTGAGGGTCAGTGTGACACAGCAAGAGAAACAATGAGAGAGACAGTGTTATAATGGAGAGTATCACAATGAGGGTCAGTTTGATAGATAGAGAGAGAGAGAGAGAATGTTATCATTGAGAGTCTCACACTGTGGATCTGTGTGACAGAGAGAGGGAGTGTTATAATGGAGAGTCTCACACTGAGGGTCAATCTGACAGAGAGAGAGTGTGTATTATAATGGAGAGTCTCACACTGAGGGTCAGTGTGACACAGAGAGAGAGAGAGAGAGAGAATGTTATAATGCAGAGTCTCACACTTAGGGCCAGTGTGACAGGGACAGAGAGAAAGTGTGTTATAACGGAGTGTCTCACACTGAGGGTCAGTGTGACACAGCGAGAGAAAGAGTGAGAGAGACAGTGTTGTAATGGAGAGTATCACACTGAGGGTAAGTTTGATAGAGAGAGAGAGAGAAGGTTATAATTGAGAGTCTCACATTGAGGGTCAGTGTGAAACAGAGAGAGAGAGAGACAGTGAGAGAAGTGAGTGTTATAACGGAGAGTCTCACTCTGAGTGTCCATGTGTGAGAGAGAGGGACAGAGAGAGTATGTTATAATGGAGAGTCTCTCACTGAGGGGCAGAGCGACACAGAGAGAGAGAGAGAGAGAGAGAGAGAGAGAGAGAGTGTGTGTTATAATGCAGAGTCTCACAGTTAGGGTCAGTGTGACAGAGAGAGAGAGAGTGTTATAATGGAGAGTCTCACACTGAGGGTCAGTGTGACACACAGAGAGAGAGAGAGAGAGAGACAGTGTTATAATGGAGAGTATCACAATGAGGGTCAGTTTGATAGAGAGAGAGAGAGAATGTTATCATTGAGAGTCTCACACTGTGGGTCAGTGTGACAGAGAGAGGGAGTGTTATAATGGAGAGTCTCACTCTGAGGGTCTGTGTGACAGAGAGAGAGAGTGTGTTTTAATGGAGAGTCTCACACTGAGGGTCAGTGTGGCAGTTAGAGAGAGAGAGAGTATTATAATGGACAGTCTCAGGCTGAGGGTCAGTATGACACATCGAGAGACAGAGAGAGAGAGAGAGAGTATGTTATAATGGAGAGGCTCACACTGAGGGGTCAGTGTGACACAGTGAGAGAGAGGGAGAGAGAGTTTCGTCACGGAGAGTCTCACGCTGAGGGCCAGTTTGACACAGTGAGAGAAAGAGAGTGTTATAACTGACATTCTCACACTGAGGGTCAGTGTGACACAGCAAGAGAGAGAGAGTGTTATTATGGAGAGTCTCACATTGAGGGACATTGTGACATAGAGAGAGTCTCATAACGCAGAGTCTCACACTGAGGGTCAGCATGACATAGCGAGAGAGAGAGAGAGAGTGAGTGTGTTATAACGGAGTGTCTCACACTGAGGGTCAGTGTGACAGTGAGGGAGAGTGTGTTATGACGGAGAGTCTCACACTGAGGGTCAGTGTGACACAGCATGTGAGAGAGAGAGAGAGAGTGTTATAACGGAGAGTCTGACACTGACGGTCAGCGTGACACAGAGAGAGAGAGTGTGTTATAATGGAGAGTCTCACGCTGAGGGTCAGTGTGACAGAGAGAGCGAGAGTGTTATAACGGCGAGTCTCACACTGAGGTGCAGTGTGACAGAAAGAGTGAGGGAGAGAGAGAGAGAGAGAGTGTGTTATAATGGAGAGTCTCACACTGATGGTCAGTGTGACACAGAGAGAGTTATAAGGGTGAATCTCACACTGAGGGTCATTGTGACACAGAGAGAGAGTGAGTGTTATTACAGAGAGTCTCACACTGAGGGGCAGTGTGACAGAGAGGGAGAGAGAGTGTTATAACTGACAGTCTCACACTGAGGGTCAGTGTGACAGAGAGAGAGTGAGACAGAGTGTTATAACGGAGAGTCTCACACTGAGGGTCAGTGTGACAGAGAGAGAGTGAGACAGAGTGTTATAACGGAGAGTCTCACACTGAGGGTCAGTGTGTGAGAGAGAGAGAGAGAGAGAGTGTTATAATGGAGAATCTCACACTGAGGGACAGTGTGACAGAGAGAGAGAAAGTGCTATAATGGACAGTCTCACACTGAGGGTCAGTGTGTCAGAGGGAGGTCGTGTTATAATGGAGAGTTTCACACTTCGGGTCAGTGTGACAGAGAGAGAGGGAGAGAGTGTGTTATTACGGAGAGTCTCACACTGAGGGTCAGTGTGACACAGAGAGAGAGAGAGAGAGAGAGAGAGAGAGAGTGTGAGAATGGAGAGTCTCATACTGAGGGCATGTGACACAGCGAGAGAGAGAGTGAGAGTGAGAGAGAGAGTTTCATAATGGAGAGTCTCACACTGAGGGTCAGTGCGACAGATAGAGAGAAAGTATTATAATGCAGAGTCTCACACTGAGGGATAGTGTGACAGAGAGAGGAAGAGAGAGACTGTTATAACTCTCACTCTGTTATGCGAGAGAGAGAGAGAGAGAGAGAGAGTTATAATTGAGAGTCTCACACTGACGGTCAGTGTGACATACAGTGTTATAAAACTGAGTCTGGCACACAGAATACCTACATCCTCTCACGACACACTGTACACAGATTACCGACATCCCCTCCCTACACACTGTACACAGATTACCGACATCCCCTCACCATACCCTGTACACAGATTTCTGACATCCCCTCACTACACCCTGTACACAGATTTCCGACATCCCTCAATACACCCTGTACACAGATTACCGACATCACCTTGCTACACACTGTAATCAGATTACCGACATCCCCTCACTATACCCTGTACAAGGATTAGCGACATCCCCTCACTACTCACTGTACACAGATTACCAACATCCCCTTACTACATCCTGTACACAGATTACCAACATCCCCTACCCTACACGATGTACAGAGATTACCGTCATCCATTCACTACCCACTGTTCACAGATTACCAACATCCCCTCACAACACCCTGTATGCAGATCACCGACATCCCATCGCTACACACTGCACACAGATGAGCGACATCCCGTACCCTACACAATATACAGGGATTGCCGTCATCCATTCACTACCCACTGTTCACAGATTACGGACATCCCCTTACTACTCACTGAACACAGATTACCGACATCCCCTCACCATACCCTGTACACAGATTACCGACATCCCGTCACTAAACACTGTACCCACACTTCCCATATCCCCTCACTTCACACTGTACACAGATTAACGACATCCCCGCACTGCACCCTGTTCACAGATTACCGATTTCCCCTCGCTATACCTTGTACACAGATTACCGACATCCCCTCACTACACCCTGTATACAGAATACCGACATCCCCTCACCATACCCTGTACACAGATTACCGATTTCCCCTCGCTATACCTTGTACACAGATTACCAGCATCCCCTCACTACACCCTGTAGACAGATTACCGACATCCCCTCACTACACCCTGTACACAGATTACCGATTTCCCCTCGCTATACCCTGTACACAGATTACCTACATCCCCACACGACTCACTGTACACAGATTACCGACATCCCCTCACTACACCCTGTACACAGATTACCGACATCCCCTCACCATACCCTGTACACAGATTACCGATTTCCCCTCACTACACCCTGTACACAGATTACCGACATCCCCTCACTATACCCTGTACACAGATTACTGATAACCCCTCACTACACCCTGTACACAGATTACCGACATCCCCTCACTGTACCCTGTACACAGATTACCGATAACCCCTCACTACACCCTGTACACAGATTACCGATAACCCCTCACTACACCCTGTACGCACATTATCGACATCCCCTCACATCACGCTTTACACAGATTACCGACATCCCCTCACTACACCCTGTACAAAGATTTCCGACATCCCCTCACTACACACTGTACACAGATTACCGATAACCCCTCACTCCACCCTGTACACATATTACCGACATCCCGTCACTACACACTGTATAAAGATTACTGGCATCCCCTCACTACACCCTGTACACAGATTACCGACATCCCCTCACTACACCCTGTACACAGATTACCGACATCCATTGTTTACACCCTGTATACAGAATACCAAAATCCCCTCACTAGACCCTGTACACGGATTACCGACATCCCCTCACTACTCACTGTACACAGATTACCGACATCCATTGTTTACACCCTGTATACAGAATACCAAAATCCCCTCACTAGACCCTGTACACGGATTACCGACATCCCCTCACTACTCACTGTACACAGTTACCGACATCCCCTCACTACACCCTGTACACAGTTACCGACATCCCCTCACTACACCCTGTACACAGATTACCAACATCCCCTCACTACACCCTGTACATAGATTACTAACATTCCCTCACTACACACTGTACATAGATTACCGACATCCCCTCCCTACACCCTGTACACAGATTACTGACATTCCCTGAATACTCACTGTACACGGATTACTGACATCCCCTGTTTATACCCTGTACACAGATTACCGACATCCCCTCACATCACACTGTCCACAGATTACCGACATTCCCTCACCATACCCTGTACACAGATTACCGACATCCCCTCACTACACCCTGTACACAGACTACCGACATCCCCTGACTACACCCTGTACACAGATTACCGACATCCCCTCACTACACCCTGTACACAGATTACTGACATCCCCTCACTACACATTGTCCACAGATTACCGACATCCCCTCACTATACCCTGTACACAGATTACCGACATCTCCTCACATCACACCGTACACAGATTACCGACATCCCCTCACTATACCCTGTACACAGATTACCGACATCCCCTCACTATACCCTGTACACAGATTACTGACATTCCCTGAATACTCACTGTACACGGATTACTGACATCCCCTGTTTACACCCTGCACACAGATTACCAAAATCCCCTCCCTACACCCTGTACACAGATTACTGACATCCCCTCCCTACACCCTGTACACAGATTACCGACATCCCCTCCCTACACCCTGTACACAGATTACCGACATCCCCTCACATCACACTGTCCACAGATTACCGACATCCCCTCACCATACCCTGTACTCAGATTACCGACATCCCCTCCCTACACCCTGTACTCTGATTTCCGAAATCCGCTCCCTAAACCCTGTACACAGATTACCGACATCCCCTCACATCACACTGTCCACAGATTACCGACATGCCCTCACCATACCCTGTACACAGATTACCGACATCCCCACACTACACATTGTCCAGAGATTACCGACATCCCCTCACATCACCCTGTACACAGATTACCGACATCCCCTCACTACACCCTGTACACAGATTACCGACATCCCCTCACCATACCCTGTACACAGATTACCGACATCCCCTCACATCACACTGTACACAGATTACCGACATCCCCTCACTACACCCTGTACACAGATTACCGACATCCCCTCACTACAGCCTGTACACAGATTACCGACATCCCCTCACTAAACACTGTACCCACATTTCCGATATCCCCTCACTACACCCTGTTCACAGATTACCGATATCCTCTCACTACACCCTGTACACAGATTACCGACTTCCCCTCACTAAACACTGTCCACAGATTACCGACATCCCCTCACTACCCACTGTACACAGATTACCGATAACCCCTCACTATACCCTGTTCACAGATTACCGACATCCCCTCACTACACCCTGTACACATTATTTCCGATAACCCCTCACTCCACCCTGTACACAGATTACTGACATTCCCTCACTCCACCCTGTACACAGATTACCGACATCCCCTCACTACTCACTGTGCACAGATTACCGACATCCCCTCACTACACCCTATACACAGATTACCGACATCCCGTCACTACACACAGTACACAGATTACAGACATCCCCTCACTACACCCTGTACACAGATTACCGACATCCCCTCACTACACCCTGTACACAGATTACCAACATCCCCTCACTACACCCTGTACTCTGATTTCCGAAATCCCCTCCCTACACCCTGTACATAGATTACCGACATCCCCTCACTATACCCTGTACACAGATTACCGACATCCCCTCACTATACCCTGTACACAGATTACCGACATCCCCTCACTACACCCTGTACTCTGATTTCCGAAATCCCCTCCCTACACCCTGTACACAGATTACTGACATTCCCTAACTACTCACTGTACACGGATTACTGACATCCCCTGTTTACACCCTGCACACAGATTACCGATATCCCCTCCCTACACCCTGTACACAGATTACCGACATCCCCTCACATCACACTGTACACAGATTACCGACATCCCCTCACATCACACTGTACACAGATTACAGACATCCCCTCACTACACACTGTACACAGATTACCGACATCCCCTCACTACACCTGTATACACATTACCGACATTCCCTCACATCACACCGTACACAGATTACTGACATCCTGTCACTACACCCTGTACACAGATTACTGACATCCCCTCACTACACATTGTCCACAGATTACCGACATCCCCTCACTATACCCTGTACACAGATTACTGACATCCCCTCACTACAGCCTGTACGCAGATTACTGACATCCCCTCACATCACACCGTACACAGATTACAGACATCCCCTCACTCCACCCTGTACACAGATTACTGACATCCTGTCACTACAGCCTGTACACAGATTACCGACATCCCGTCATTAAACACTGTACCCAGATTTCCGATCTCCCCTCAGTTCACACTGTACACAGATTACTGACATCCCCTCACTACACCCTGTACACATTATTTCCGATTAACCCCTCACTCCACCCTGTACACAGATTACTGACATCCCCTCACTACACCCTGTACACAGATTAACGACATCCCCTCACGACTCACTGTACACAGATTACTGACCTCTCCTCACTACAACCTGTGCACAGATTACCGACATTCCCTCACATCGCACCGTACAGCTTACCGACATCCCCTCACTACACACTGTACATAGATTACTGACATCCCCTCACTACACCCTGTACACATTATTTCCGATTAACCCCTCACTACACCCAGTACACAGATTATCCACATCCCCTCATGACACCCTGTACACCGATTTCCGACATCCCCTCACTACACCCTGTACACAGATTACTGACATTCCCTCACTACACCCTGTACACAGATTACCGACATGCCCTCACATCACACTGTCCACAGATTACCGACATCCCCTCACTACACACTGTATATGGATTACCAACATCCCCTCACATCACGCTGTACACAGATTACCGACATCCCCTCACTACACACTATACACAGATTACCGACATCCCCTAACTACACCCTGTACACAAATTATCGACAACCCCTCACTACACCCTGTACACAGATTACCGGCATCCCCTCACTACACCCTGTACACAGATTACCGACATCCCCGCACTGCACCCTGTACACAGATTACTGACATCCCCACACTGCACCCTGTACACAGATGACTGACATCCCTACACTCCACACTACACAGATTACCGGCATCCCCTCACTACACCCTGCACACAGATTACCGACATCCCGTCACTACACCCTGTACACAGAATACAGACATCCCCTCACTACACCCTGTACACAGATTACCGACATCCCCTCACTACACCCTGTACACAGATTACAGACATCCCCTCACTACACCCTGTACACAGATTACCGACATCCCGTCACTACACCCTGTACACAGATTACAGACATCCCCGCACTGCACCCTGGACACAGATTACTGACATCCCTACACTCCACACTACACAGATTACCGGCATCCCCTCACTACACCCTGCACACAGATTACCGACATCCCGTCACTACACCCTGTACACAGAATACAGACATCCCCTCACTACACCCTGTACACAGATTACCGACATCCCCTCACTACACCCTGCACACAGATTACCGGCATCCCCTCACTACACCCTGTACACAGATTACGGACATCCCCTCAATACACACTGTACACAGATTACCGGCATCCCCTCACTACACCCTGTACACAAATTACTGACATTCCCTCACTACACCCTGTACACACATTACCGACATCCCCTCACTACTCACTGTACATAGATTACCGACATCCCCTCACTATACCCTGTACACAGATTACTGACATTCCCTGAATACTCACTGTACACGGATTACTGACATCCCCTGTTTACACCCTGCACACAGATTACCAAAATCCCCTCCCTACACCCTGTACACAGATTACCGACATCCCCTCACTATACCCTGTACACAGATTACCGACATCCCCTCACTACACACTGTACATAGATTACCGACATCCCCTCACTATACCCTGTACACAGATTACTGACATTCCCTGAATACTCACTGTACACGGATTACTGACATCCCCTCCCTACACCCTGTACACAGATTACCGACATCCCCTCACATCACACTGTCCACAGATTACCGACATCCCCTCACCATACCCTGTACACAGATTACCGACATCCCCTCACATCACACTGTCCACAGATTACTGACATTCCCTCACCATACCCTGTACACAGATTACCGACATCCCCTCACTACACCCTGTACACAGACTACCGACATCCCCTGACTACAACCTGTACACAGATTACCGACATCCCCTCACTACACCCTGTACACAGATTACTGACATCCCCTCACTACAGCCTGTACGCAGATTACTGACATCCCCTCACATCACACCGTACACAGATTACCGACATCCCCTCACTATACCCTGTACACAGATTACCGACATCCCCTCACTATACCCTGTACACAGATTACTGACATTCCCTGAATACTCACTGTACACGGATTACTGACAGCCCCTGTTTACACCCTGCACACAGATTACCAAAATCCCCTCCCTACACCCTGTACACAGATTACTGACATCCCCTCCCTACACCCTGTACACAGATTACCGACATCCCCTCCCTACACACTGTCCACAGATTACCGACATCCCCTCACCATACCCTGTACTCAGATTACCGACATCCCCTCCCTACACCCTGTACTCTGATTTCCGAAATCCGCTCCCTAAACCCTGTACACAGATTACCGACATCCCCTCACTACACATTGTCCACAGATTACCGACATGCCCTCACCATACCCTGTACACAGATTACCGACATCCCCTCACTACACATTGTCCAGAGATTACCGACATCCCCTCACATCACCCTGTACACAGATTACCGACATCCCCTCACTACACCCTGTACACAGATTACCGACATCCCCTCACTACACCCTGTACACAGATTACCGACATCCCCTCACTATACCCTGTACACAGATTACTGACATTCCCTGAATATTCACTGTACACGGATTACTGACATCCCCTGTTTACACCCTGCACACAGATTACCAAAATCCCCTCCCTACACCCTGTACACAGATTACTGACATCCCCTCCCTACACCCTGTACACAGATTACCGACATCCCCTCACATCACACTGTCCACAGATTACCGACATCCCCTCACCATACCCTGTACTCAGATTACCGACATTCCCTCCCTACACCCTGTACTCTGATTTCCGAAATCCGCTCCCTACACCCTGTACACAGATTACCGACATCCCCTCACTACACACTGTCCACAGATTACCGACATGCCCTCACCATACCCTGTACACAGATTACCGACATCCCCTCACTACACATTGTCCAGAGATTACCGACATCCCCTCACATCACCCTGTACACAGATTACCGACATCCCCTCACTACACCCTGTACACAGATTACCGACATCCCCTCACCATACCCTGTACACAGATTACCGATATCCCCTCACTACACATTGTCCACAGATTACCGACATCCCCTCACATCACACTGTACACAGATTACCGACATCCCCTCACTACACCCTGTACACAGATTACCGACATCCCCTCACTACAGCCTGTACACAGATTACCGACATCCCCTCACTAAACACTGTACCCACATTTCCGATATCCCCTCACTACCCACTGTACACAGATTACCGATAACCCCTCACTATACCCTGTACACAGATTACTGACATCCCCTCACTACACACAGTACACAGATTACAGACATCCCCTCACTACACCCTGTACACAGATTACCGACATCCCCTCACTACACCCTGTACACAGATTACCGATATCCCCTCACTACACACTGTCCACAGATTACCAACATCCCCTCACCATACCCTGTACACAGATTACCGACATCCCCTCACTACACCCTGTACTCTGATTTCCGAAATCCCCTCCCTACACCCTGTACACATTATTTCCGATAACCCCTCACTATACCCTGTACATAGATTACCGACATCCCCTCACTATACCCTGTACATAGATTACCGACATCCCCTCACTACACCCTGTACACATTATTTCCGATAACCCCTCACTCCACCCTGTACGCAGATTACTGACATCCCCTCACTACTCACTGTGCACAGATTACCGACATCCCCTCACTACACCCTGTACACAGATTATCGACATCCTGTCACTACACACATTACACAGATTACCGATATCCCCTCACTACACACTGTCCACAGATTACCAACATCCCCTCACCATACCCTATACACAGATTACCGACATCCCCTCACTACACCCTGTACTCTGATTTCCGAAATCCCCTCCCTACACCCTGTACATAGATTACCGACATCCCCTCACTATACCCTGTACACAGATTACCGATATCCCCTCACTATACCCTGTACACAGATTACCGACATCCCCTCACTACACCCTGTACTCTGATTTCCGAAATCCCCTCCCTACACCCTGTACACAGATTACTGACATTCCCTAACTACTCACTGTACACGGATTACTGACATCCCCTGTTTACACCCTGCACACAGATTACCGATATCCCCTCCCTACACCCTGTACACAGATTATCGACATCCCCTCACATCACACTGTCCACAGATTACCGACATCCCCTCACATCACACTGTACACAGATTACAGACATCCCCTCACTACACACTGTACACAGATTACCGATATCCCCTTACTACACCTGTATACACATTACCGACATTCCCTCACATCACACCGTACACAGATTACTGACATCCTGTCACTACACCCTGTACACAGATTACCGACATCCCCTCACTACACACTGTATACGGATTACCAACATCCCCTCACATCACGCTGTACACAGATTACCGACATCCCCTCACTACACAATATACACAGATTACCGACATCCCCTAACTACACCCTGTACACAAATTATCGACAACCCCTCACTACACCCTGTACACAGATTACTGACATCCCTTCACTCCACACTACACAGATTACCGGCATCCCCTCACTGCACCCTGCACACAGATTACCAACATCCCCTCACCATACCCTGTACACAGATTACTGACATCCCGTCACTACACCCTGTACACAGATTACAGACATCCCCTCACTATACCCTGTACACAGATTACCGGCATCCCCTCACTACACCCTGTACACAGATTACCGACATCCCCTCACTACACACTGTACACAGATTACCGGCATCCCCTCACTACACCCTGTACACAAATTACTGACATTCCCTCACTACACACTGTACACAAATTACTGACATTCCCTCACTACACCCTGTACACACATTACCGACATCCCCTCACTACACCCTGTACACAAATTACTGACATTCCCTCACTACACCCTGTACACACATTACCGACATCCCCTCACTACTCACTGTACACAGATTACCGGCATCCCCTCACTATACCCTGTACACAAATTACCGATATCCCCTCATACCGATTGTACACAGATTACCGACATCCCCTCACTCACGCTGTACACAGTTTACCGGCATCCCCTTGCTCCACCCTGTACTCAGATTACCAAGTTCCACACTTTAACTCATATGTTCATCAATATGAATGGGAGTATTTCTTTCAAATTCAATCTTGTCGTGGAACAAATGATTACCACTGTGTTATTCAATCTCCTCAACTGCTTTTTCTGTTTTTCAGGATGTGCGAACCTTAGCCACTTGCCTCCGACACCATGCGTTCCTCACTTTCATCTAGCTCCATCTTCTGAGTGGTGGTGACCTATATTACCAGGATGAAGAATTGTGGACTGTGAGAAGTACACTGCAGAACCTCCGAAGGGCATTTACATGTTGGTCAGGCAGGCGGTTAGCTGGCAGGTGATGTTCATTGTGGAGAAGTGTGAGGTGATACATTTTGGCTCCAAGAATATGGAGTGACTTTAAAAACATAAAGGGTACTGCTCTCAAAGGTGTGGCTGAGCACAGGGACCCAGGTGTACGTAAGTCATGAAAAGTCTCGGCCTCTTCCACCGCCGCTCCCTCACCACACCCAACGCCTGGAGGAAGGACGCCTTATCTTCCGCCTTGGAACCCTTCAACCCCAAGGCATCAATGTGGACTTCACCAGTTTCCTCATTTCTCCTCCCCCCACCTTACCCTAGTTCCAACCTTCCAGCTCAGCACCACCCTCATGACCTGTCCCACCTATCAATCTTCCTTCCCACCTATCTGCTCCACCCTCCCCTCTGACCTATCACCTTTACCCCCACCTCTATCTACCTATTGCACTCTCAGCTACCTTCCTCACCAGCTCCACAACTCCCTCCCATTGATCTCTCCATCCCTGAGGCTCCCAGCCCAATTCCTGATGAAGGGCTTCTGCCCGAAATGTCGATTCTCTTGCTCCTCGGATGCTGCCTGACCTGCTCTGCTTTTCCAGGACCACTCTGATCTTGAATAAGTCATGAAAAGTTGCAGGACCTGTGGAATGAGCAGTTAATAAAACATATTTGTAACTTGGGCTTTCTAAATAAGGGGAGCGAGGAGTTTATTTGGAGAAGATACTTGGTTAACCTTATCTGGAGTAATATGTACAGTTCTCAGCACCACACGGTAGGGAGGATGGGAATGTATTGGGGAGGGTGCAAGCCAGCTTTCTGACAGTGGTTCTAAGGAAGAGGAACTTCAGTTCTGAGGATAGATTGAAAACGTTGTGACTGTTCTTTGTGAAGAGAAGCCTGAGAGGGAATCTGATAGAAGTTTTGAAAATTACAAAGGGGTTGGATAGTGTAGAAGTAGAGAAACCGTTCTTGCTTATGAACGACTTGAACATGAGGACAGAGATATCATGTTTTCTTCTTTTGGCAAATTACCTGAGGTGGAAAAAAACTTTCTCTCACAGTTTCAGAATACTGCAAAGAATTCTGGTCTCCCTGCAACAGGAAAGATGCTGTTCAACTTGAAAGGGTTCAGAAAAGATTTGCAAGGGTGTTGCCAGAGTTTGAGTTATAGGGAGAGGCTGAGTACACTGGGGCTATTTTCCATGGAGCTTTCGAGGCTGAAGGGTGACCTGATAGAGGTTTACAACATCATGAGGGACATGGATAGGATGAATAGTCAAGGTCTTTTCCCAGGGTAGGGGAGTCCAAAAGTAGAGAACATTGGTTTGAGGTGAAGGGTGAAAGATTTAAAGGGACCTACGGGGCAAATTTTTCACACAGAGGGTGGTGCGTGTATGGAATGAGCTGCCAGAGGAAGTGGTGGAGGCTGGTACAGTTACAACATTTAGGGCATCTGGATGGGGACATGAATGGGAAGAGATATGGGCAAAATGCTGGCAAATGGGACTAGATTGGGTTGGGATATCTGGTTGGCATGGACGAGTTGGACTGAAGGGTCTGTTTCCATGCTGTACATCTCTATAACTCTATCAGTACTCATGGCTGGGAGTGAACTGCCTGGAAGTGTAGTGGAGGTAGGATTAATTGAGAGGGCATTGAACACCTATTTAAACAGAAACTCAAGATTCAAAAAAATCTCTTCTTATTCCTAATCTGTGTGTATTTGTGTTGCGTTATTATAGCCTGTCACTTTAACAATCCGTAACCTCACTCTTTTGCTAACTCACTAAAACCTGGTTAAATTGACTCCTTTTAAAACATATTTTGGGATATATCCCCAAAGGAGGGAACCTTTTTAAATTAGTCTTGTTGTAACCAACCTAGGGGGCAGGTGAATAAAGAAAGGGAGTCTGTTCATCCCTCCTCAGTTGGTACTGAACAATTTGGAGTATCTGTCTGGAACAAGAATAATTTGGGCACCCTAACTTGGGGTGTGGTCATAACATTTGGAAATATATCACCATTCCTTCAGTGTCACTGGGTTCAAATCCCGGACAGCCCTCACTAGCCGCAATGTGGATGTCCCTCCACCTTAACGAGTGCGGCAATTCAAGGATGCAGCTTCTCGAGGACACTGAGCAATGGGGAACAAATGCCGGCCCAGGCAGCAACATTCACATCCCACAAAAGAATAAAAAAACTTTCATGTGCAAGATTATAGGGAAAAGGCACGAGATCGGACGTAAATCAAAATGCTCAGGGACCAATTGCAGATACAAAGGGCTGAATGGCCTCCTTCAGCACCATAACAAACCTGTGATTCTGTGCAGACTGAGGATTGAGCAAGCCTTGACTGTATGGTCAAGTGCCAAACCACAGTATGTATTCATTCATACAGTTACATGGCTCATTTGGATTGGATCAGTTGTAATGCTGGAGTCATTCACAAAGTCTATTCAAGTGTGAAAAGGGATTACGTGTGTGGTATTTACTGCCTCATTACTGTGAGTCCCCACTGTCTAATTATGCTAATTGCCATGTTTAATCAGTGCAGCCTTTGGATTCTGCTTCACAGTTGGTTAATCAAAGCTAACCCCCAGAGCACCAGATTGCACCATTCTGCATCACTGTTGTTTCCCGTTACCCAGATTTTCAAGAGGCATGTCTACTCTCCCCTGTCTGATTGATTGCTGATCGCTACCATCAGCTCACTAACTCTTGGCTTTTGTGGATGGAAATGTCTGAAGCTCCTTCATTCTCTCGGGGGCATAATCACTGGCCCCTCGGCCAAACCGGAAAGTCCTGCACAATTCCGAATCGCACAGCTCTATCCGCAGTCAATGGTCAACTTGTGAACTATGCAGCATGGTAAAGCTTTCCTTGCCCATCTGTTGGCACCTGTCAAAAGGCTGAGCACTCAAGAAGGTGATGAATAATTTACTTCCACCCCTCCGATAGCATTGATTCTTCATGAGGGCCAGTGCAATACTAACTAAGTTGCCAACTTTCATGTCCGTGTCACTAGCCATTGGACCACGAGTGACATCTGAGGTCAGGCAAAACTTGGCCCTGTCCGTTGTTTAAGCAGGCTGCTGCGTTTCTTGCAGGATTGGTTAATTAGTGGCCAGAATGTTCACACACCATCTAATAAAGGCCAGAGGCAGGCTTTCTTAATGAAAAGAGCAATTGGAGACCCTCTTGCACCCCAGTAGTTGGAGTCTGCCATTGTAGGGATGGGAAAGAGAGAGGAAACGCAATGCGGGTGCCTTTTCTAGCACTTTTTACAAGACTGAGGGAAATAAATGGCCCCCATACTTGGGGAACCAGTAGGAGAGCCAGAGAATCCAATTCTTCCTGAGGGACAGGTGGCTTTCCGCATCCAATCCAACATCCAGGAAAATAGTCAGGGGTCAGGATCCTGGCGAGAACTGACACACCAGTTGGCATCAGGAAATTTCCCACCCTAGCCTGCCTCCATCCTTTTTTATTTAATTCTGCCAGAGAATGTGGTCACCAGGAGCAAAGCCAGCATTTCTTACTGTCCCAAATTGCCCTTGAGCTGAATGGCTTGTTTGGCCACTTCAGGGGGCAGATAAGAGCCAAGCATATTCCTGTGGGTTGGAAATTCCCATGTGAGCCAGACCAGGTAAGGACGGCAGATTTGCTTCCCGAAAGGAGATGAGTGAACCAGCTGTCGAGGTGGTATTTGAACCAATGGCCCTAGTGCAGTAGCCTGGGCCTCTGGATTACTACTCCAGTGACATTGTCACTCCACTGCCATCTCCAAATCTGCCTGTGGGAATGAAAATCAGGTCAGTATTCACAGTGATGGACTCCCCATGGGAGGATGGAATCTGTATTCCACAGGGGACAGTGTTACACTTCACTGGGTGGCACACTCTAAATCAAACTCTCCTATTCCAGGAGTCTCCACAAATATTAATCGTATGAAACAAGTACCCACAATTCCCCATCTTTTAGAGCTAGGTTGACAGAAAGCACAGACCAGGTTTCTGCACTTACCAAGAATCACTATTCCGTATAAATAAAAAGACTGTAACTACAGGATAATCAACTCGGAACAGTCAGCAAATAACTCTGCTAATTAAAACTCTAATCTTCTTATAAAATCCCTTTACACACACACACAAAGAATGTGTGTTATGGGTGGAGGGACAATTGCAAAAGTAGTCCAGTGGCATGGTGGCTCAGTGGTGGGCACTGTGGCTTCATAGTGCCAAGGACCTGGGTTTGATCCTACCCTCAGGGAACTATCTGTGTGGAGTTTGCCCATTCTCCCCATATCTGCATGGGTGTACTCCAGTTTCCTCCCACAGTCCAACCAAAAATGCGCAAGTTAGATATGTTGGCCGTACTAAATTACCTGTAGTATCTGGATGGATTATCCATGGGAAATGCAGGGTAGGGAGTGTCTGGGTGGAATACTCTTCAGAGGATCGGTGTGGACTTGATAGACTGAATAACCATATTGTCAGGATTCTGTGAAAATCTATGGTCTCTCCCTGCTCACAGGATCTGTGGAGATAGTTCTTGTGGTTATCAGAACACTGCTTCATAATCTTCCTTCTGTGAATGTTCTCACTGGTTTGCAGGAGACACAAAGCGCCTGGTTCACACTTATAAAAAGGCTTCTGATTTGTGAATCAGAAGTCATGGCTTACAGTTTACCACAGGTAATAAAATAAATTGGATCTTTTGGGGTGTGAAGTGACTTTTTATTGCAAAGAAAAGAGACAGCACCTGAGCTGGCGAAGGCTTCTCCCTATGTTCACAGCCCCAAACAGTTCAGCTACCTGAGAACCAGTCATATAGTTGTTGCTAGCAGAAGACCTTTGCCATTGGGTAACTAGTCACTGATCCACAGACCAATCAGCTACTTGTTACCAACCACAATTCAATTTGTACATAACCCTTGGGCTCCAGCTCATCGACAAATCACACTTTCACTACTATTGGGACCAGCAGCTGTGTAAACAGTGTTTCCAATGAAGATTGCTTGCTTTCAAAACATGCAATAATCCAATAGCAATCCTTGGTTTTAACAGACAGTTCTTTTTTCCTGTTCCAGTCCCTAATAAAAAGTACTGAAACATAAAAAGATACAGTCTTTACAACAGTGCTGGACTCCAGCATGCTGATTGCTGGAAGACAATGTTTTTTTTGTCTTTTTTTTCGACTCCTGTTTGTTTTTCCTTTACCCCCACAATTAGGGGGTAACTTAGCACCCATGTTAAGTGTGTAGGTGTGAGACGCAGTGAAAGACACAAGGTGTACACATCTTTATTCAATTTCCACCACCAGGAAGAAAGGAAACACCCAAGTGCCCTTCTCATCAAAGGGACACTCTTGTTTATTCTTTTTCCTTTTTTTTTCTTTTTTTCCCTTTATCCCTACACTACTGTCTGACTGCAGGAGTGCTTAATTTTCCCCCCTGTACCCATGTTGTGTGTGTGCAGGTGTGAGACACAGTGAAAGACACAAGGTGCACGAATCTTTATTCGAATTTCCACCCACAGGAAGAAAAGAATCATCCAAGTGGCCAACAATGTTGATATTAGAGATCAACACGTGACATGTTTATGCTGTCTGCTTGAATACCAATATTAGGCCATTTCAGCACCAACTGAACATTAGGCTCACTAGATCACAAAATGATAGCTATCAGAGACTATTTCAAATATCGATCACTCTTGGTTTGAAGATGTTTGCCCCAACTCTTAAGACTCTGGGGAACGTTGGTAGGTTTACAAAATTATGAGGGGCATGGATAGGGTAGATAGGCAAAGTCTTTTCCCTGGGGTTGGGGAGTCCAGAACTAGAGGGCATAGGTTTAGGGTGAGAGGGGAAAAATTTAAAAGATATCTCAGGAGCAACTTTTTCACACAGAGGGTGGTATGTGTATGGAATGGGCTGCCAGAGGAAGTGGTAGAGGCTGGTACAATTACAACATTTAAAAGGCATTTGGATGGGTATATGAATAGGAAGGGTTTGGAGGGATATGGGCCGGGTGCTGGCAGGTGGGATTAGATTGGGTTGGGATGACCGAAGGGCCTGTTTCTATGCTGTACATCTCTATGACTCTATGGTCTGATTGATGTTAAACTTGCACCCCCATGTTAGTTAGTTATCGAATAATCAACTATTGACTCCCCTCCTTGGGAAGGAATTCTCCTTGTGTTCAGGTGGCTCCAGGATAACATGGTGGATGTTAGATGTTTGGAATTAGTTACACCCAGTGGTAGATTTAGTGGTAATCTGATACTTGAACCTAGTTTTCCAATGTCTGACGAAAAACCTCACTCGTTAACGGAGGAGTAAGATTTGTATCTGATTACAAGATTCTGGCCATCTGGCTTCAAATACCCTGCAAGCACAACCATAACGGACGCCATGTATCTGGACTCATCTTGCAGAAAGTCTGAGACAGAGAAAGAAAAGGAACTTTCATTTCTATAGCTTCCACTTTCGACCCTTCTGGATGTCCCAAAGCATTTCACAACTGAGAAAGTACTTTTGAAGTGAGTTACTGTTGTAATGCCAGGGAATATGCAGCCAATTTCTGTACTTTAAGATGCCAAAAACAACAGATGAGAGGAATCGCCAAATAACCTCTTTCGATGGAGGTAAACAAAAAAAAATGGAGGTTTGTACACCACGACAGCATGCCTGCTTTACTTCAAACTCCTGCATGCAGCACATTTTAACATCTATTTGAATGAAAACCAAGAGACGCAGCTTTCAAAGTCCCAAGCAAAATACAGCCATTGCCAGCTGCACTGCACTGGAGGTTACGCCACATCAATAATGTAATAGAATTCACAAAAGCAGACAAATGCAGCTATGTCGACACATGCAAGAGCAGCGTATTGATACAATCACAGAATCTTGTAGCACAGACAGAGGCCACTTGGCTCATTGCGTCTGCATCAGGTCTTTGAAAGAACTGACCAAACAATTCCATACCTTTTCTCTACAGATCTGTAATCTTCTTCCCTTTGATCCCCTTTTGAAATGACTGAATCCATGTCCAATTCCCCTTCCAGAAGTGCATTTAAGATCATAACAGCGCTCGGGATAAAACAATTACTGACCTTCCTGAATGGATGAACAGCTTCTCCCTATTTATCCTGTGAAACGCTTCAAAATTTTGAACACCTCTGTTAAATCTCTATGTAACGTTTTCTATCCTAAGGCGAACAGGTTGTGATTGTGCAGACTGCGATTGCGCAGATTGCAAAGGGAAATGAGGGCCGAGTGGTATTATCACTAGACTATTGATCCAAATAACTCAGTTAATGTTCTGGGGACCAAGGCATGGCAGATGTGGAATTTGAATTCAATTTAAAAAACATCTGGAATTAAGGATCCACTGATCACCATGAAATCATTGTCGATTGTCAAAAAAATCCATCAGGTTCATTAATGCCCTTCAGGGAAGGAAATCAGCTATCCTTACCTAGTCTGGTCTCAACGTGACTCCAGTCCTATAACTATGTGGCTGACTCTCAAGTGCTCTCTGAAATGGGAAAACATTCAGTTGTACCAATTGCTACAAAATTTAAAATCACACAACACCAGGTTATAGTCCAACAGGTTTATTTGGAAGCACTAGCTTTCGGAGCGCTGCTCCTTCATCAGGTGGTTACGGAGTATAAGATTGTAAGACACAGAATTTATAGCAAAAGTTTACAGTGTGATGTAACTGAAATTACATATTGAAAAAGACCTGGCTTGCTTGTTAAGTCTTTCATTTTTAACTTTGTACACCCCAATCCAACACCAGCCTCTTCAAATCATAATAATCGCTACAATGTCTCAAAGAAATGAAACCAGATGGATTATCTGGCACCAGAAAAAGCAATAACAGAAACAACCTTGTCAACCCTGCAAAGTCCTCCTCATTAACATATGGGGACTAGTGCCAACATTAGAAGAGCTATCTCATTGAAAAGTCAAGCAACAGCACATAAAATAAAATCCCAACATTGGGAGAGCTGTCTCATGACTAGTCAACCAACAGCCTGACATAATCCTACTCACGGAATCATACCTTCCAGACAATGTCCCAGACCCACCATCACCATCCCTGGACACATCCTGTCCCACTGGCAGGACAGACCCAGCTGAGGTGGGGATACAGTCGGGAGGGAGTTACTCTGGGAATCCTCAGCATTGACTCTGGGCCCCATGAAGTCTCATGGCTTCAGGTTAAACCTAGACAAGGAACCCTCCTGCTGATTCCCACGTATTCTACTCCCTCGGCTGATGAATCAGTACTCCTCCGTGTTGAACAACACTCAGAGGAAGCACTGAGGGTGGCAAGGTCACAGAATGTACCCTGGGTGGGGGATCTCAATGTCCACCACCAAGAGTGGCTCAGCAGCAGCAGCAGTGTTACTGACCGAGCTGGTCAGGTCCTAAAGGACATAGCTGCTACCCTGGGTCTGCGGCAGGTGGTGGGGGAACCAACAAGAGGGAAAAACATACTCAACCTGATCCTTACCAATCTGCCAGCTGTAGATGTATCTGTCCACCACCACATGATCCTCATGGAGATGAAATCTTGCTTTCATACTAATAATACTCTCCATCGTGTTGTGCTACCACCATGCTGAATGGGAAGCCTTTGAACAGATCTAGCAACTCAAGACTGGGCATCCATGAGGCACTGTAGGCCATCAGCAGCAGCAGAACTGTACTCCAGCCCAATCTGTAACCTCATGGCCTGGCATATCCCCCACTCAACCGTTACCATGTAAAATGTAAAATGACACCGTGGGACAGGCTCCATATTGGAACACCCAGGTGCCCACAAACCACTTTCTTTTGGTGCTTACACAGCATGTTGGGAATGAATTCGTCAAGACTCAGTCTTTGACTGCCATTGGTGGGAAGGCAAATGGTGAGGATGACATAAAAAGTCTACAGAGAGATATAAACAGGTTAAGCAAATGGGCAAAAACTTGGCATATGGAAATATAATGTGGGAAAATATGAGGTCATGTACTTTGGTAGGAAGAATAGAGGAGCTGAATATTATTTGTATGGAGAAAGACTGCAGAAAGCTACAGAACATAGACATTTGGGCATTTTCATCCAAAAATCACAAAATGTTATCATCCAAGTTCAGCGGCTAATAGGAAAGGCAAGTGAAATGCTGGCCTCTATTTCAAAGGGAATAGAGTATAAAAGTAGAGAGATTTTGCTCAAACTCAGCAGACTACACCTGGAATACTGTGATCAGTCTTAAGCCCCTTATCTAAGGAAAGATGGACTGGTATTGGAAGCAGTCCAGAGAAGGATCACTCGGCTGATTCCGGGTATGAAGGGACTGTCTGATGAAGAGAGGTTGAGTAGGTCCTGTACTCATTGGAGTTTAGAAGGAAGAGAGGCCACCTCATTGAAACGTACAAGAGGACTTGACAGGGAGGATGTGGAGAGGTTGTTTGCCCTTGTGGGAGAGAGTCTAGGAGTAGAGAGGCATGATCCCAGAATAAGGGCTTTCCTATTGCAGACAGAGATAAGGAGGAAATCTTTACTGCAGAGGGCTATCGAGGCTGGTCACTAAGTATGTTGACGGCTGAGATGGAGAGATTTTAATTAGTAAGGGAATTAAGGGTTATGGGGAAAAGGCTGGAAAATGAAGTTGAGGATTATCAAGTCAGCCTTGATCTCATTGAATGATAGAGCAGATTCAACGGGTTGAATGGCCTACTTCTGCTGATACATTTTAAGGTCTTATTAACCCCTGCCAAACTCATCTCCAGATTAATTGATATTTAGCTTCAATGTACATTTGAATCATCTTTAATTTGCCTTATTTTCTGATCTATCATGCCCTTTAATCCGTGTTCATCCTGCTAGTCCAGGGTTTCAAGTTAAACCATTCGTCATTCCCACACAAGGTTTCCTTAGTACTCCTGACAACACAAGAAGTATTGCAGTAACTCTGAACAAATTGCTTGCTTACATTTTGCTACTCATAAACATCACATTCTTTTGACTTTACTCTTTCATGGGATGTAGGTGTCATTGGCTGGGTCAGCAGTTGTTCTCTATCCCTTGAGGACAGTTAAGACTCAACCACATTCGCTGTGGGTCTGGAGTCACATGTAGGCCAGACCAGGTAAGGACTGCAGTCTCCTTTTCGAAAGAGCATGTGATGGTGTCAACTTTCATAATACCTATTCGTAATTGAAAGAAGAAGCAATAGCTCTGTCTGGAATAAACTACTAAAGGACAAGAACAAACCTTTACAGGAATTGGAAGTAATTGGGATCGAGGGTGTGGTCCTGGAAAAACACAGTAGGCCAGTCAGCATCCGAGGAGCACGAGAACCAACGTTTCGGGCATAAGCCCTTCATCAGGAAAAGGCTGATGAAGGGCTTATGCCCGAAACATCAATTCTCCTGCTCCTCGGATGCTGCCTGACCTGCTGCACTTTTCCAGCACCACACTCTCGACTCTGATCTCCAGCATCTGCAGTCCTCACTTTCTCCTCCCTTGGAAGTAATTAGCTAAGTTTGGGAGAATATGGAGCCAAGGCTACACGAACAGAACTGTTTTGACAACTGCTTGACAACTGGCTGCTTTATGCTACACAGCCAACTGAATGCACTGCAGGTTGGGGCAGCACAGTGGCTCAGTGGTTATCACTGCTGTTTCACAGCACCAAGGACCCGGGTTCGATTCCACCACTTGGAAAATGGAGTTTGCACATTCTCCCCATGTCTGTGTGGGTTTGCTCCGGTTTCCTCCCACAGTCCAAAGATGTGCAGGCTAGGTGGCTTTGACATGCTAAATTGCCCACAGTGTGCAGGGAAGATAGGCTAGTCCTGAGGAATGAAGGGGTGGGTCTGGGTGAGATACTGTTAAGAGGGTCGGTGTGGACTCAATGGGCCAAATGGCCTGCATTCATACTGTAGGGAATTCTATGATATATCTAAGAAGAATTTAAGGAGTTAGTCATAGGAAAGCTGCGTCTTCAAACAGACAGCTAACATCAAACGTAACAAGGAACAGCAGAGTTACTTCTGATAAGGAAGCAAGCTGCACAGTCAAACACTCCAAAAGAATAATCAATATTTTGGATGAAAGAATCTAAAAGATCAGCAATATTCTCACACCATAGACCTGAAGAATGCAAATCTGTATTTGAATTCAACTCCAGAACTTCGAAGAACAATACTGCACGAGGATCAAATCCTGGACATCAGGGACAGACATTGTTGGTTAGAATCATACTGAAATTCCACCATGAATTGAATCAAAGCCAAGTTGGGAGGTAAGGCTTAACTTGCTTACTTGAGGAGTCTTACTTTGGTTGTTACATGCAATAAAGTTTGAATCAATATTTCAGCATTTGATTGTCTTCGAGATTTCTTAATAAGCTGAATTAAAGGTAACTTATGGTGATTTACCCACAACAGGCATTAGCTGAAGCAGAAGGGTGGTTATGACAATGGCCACCATTAGACTGGCATTTTTTTGTTTAACCCCAGACTCGCAAGAAGTTCAAATTTCACCATTTGCTCTGGTGATATTCAAATCCAGGTCCCTGGAACATTAGCCTGGGTTCTGGATTACAAGTGCAGTGACATTACCATAATGCCACCAACTGCTCCAAGTTGCCCTGGAATTCCACAGAGCAAGTGGTGTTGAATATTAACAGAAAAGCAGAATACCTGCAGATGCCAGAGAATTAGAAACAAAGCCAGGCCAGTGTGGTCAGCTGTCACTTAAATTCTCTTTTCTGTTCTCAGTCTCCAAGAGGGGTCCTTTGACAGGGAACTTAATAGCCTTCCAGATTCAACACTGAGTTCAACAATTTGCATCATATTCTCTGTCCTGATTTGGTTTTGCTTATTCTTAGAGGAAGATATACACCTGGAGGTAGGGGCATGGTGTGAAGTGAATATGCTGCTTCTACTTTTACCAAAGAGGAAGATATTGCTTAGGTCATGGTGACAGAGAAGGGAAACAAGTCACTAAAAGTGTTCAAAATTGATAGGACAGAAGTCTTGGCTTTAAACTGACATGACACCGAAACTGGGATAGGTGCATCCAAGGATTTAGAAGGAAGCAAAGGTAGACATTGCAGGAGATAGTGGCCACAATTGTTCAGTCTTCCCTGGACTCAGGAGAGGTGCATGAAAACTGGAGAAATGCAAACATTATGGCCTTGTTCAAGAAAAGTTGTAAGAATAATCCTGGAAATTACAGACCAGTCAGTTTGGTGATAAGGAAGCTTCTAGAAACAATTATTGGGGCTAGAACTAACAGTCATATGAAAAAAAGGTAGATTGATTAGTAATAGCAGTATGGGTTTCTAAATGGGAATCTGTGTTTCACTAAATTGCTGCAGTTTTAACAGAAAGGCTTGATGAGGATAATACTGTTGATGTGGTATACATAGATTTCCAGAAGGTGGTTGAGACAGTGCCACACAACAGGCTTGTGAGCAAAACAATAGGTCATGGTACAAACCAGATTGAAACAAGATGGATATAAAATTGGCTGTGGTGGGAAATAGAGTAACGATCAATTATTTTTTTTGAGCTGGAGGAAAGCTGTGGATTTCCTGATCATATATAAGTGATCTAGAGCTTGGTGTGCAAGGGACAACTTCAAAGTTTGCAAACGACACGAGTCTTGGAAGAACGGTAACCTGTGAGGAGGACATGCAGGACAATCTGTTACAGACCTTCCCTTAAGGTCAATCATCTACCCACCAATTCCCTGTCACATGGTCACAGTTTTCCCACCTTTCCCTTCTGATGAAAGGGTTTTTGACCTGGAACATTGGACGGAAACTTGTTGAAGTGTTGGTGGATATGTCGAACCGTCAGACCCGTTCGCGCGCGAAAGTCTTGCGGAATCACGCGGGGTCTCCATATTCAGCTCCCGCCCAAATCAGCGGCGATTCCTGGGGAGACTGGCGGCTGCAAGGACGTCATTCCTCTCAGCCCTTCCGAAGATTGGGAAGGGAGCTTGGCCATAGATAAATCATGGATGAGCAGAGGGAAAGTAGCTCGATTGGAAGCATCGAGTCCCTTGTTCTTGCTTTGAGTATAGAACAAAGTTAATCCCCGACATCTTCAGGATGAGGCACTTCAGCGCATTGAGGGCCACAACCTCAATGGACGGGCAATTACGGTCTCACAGGCCTGGACTACATCCCGATGGAAACATGAAAGTGCCTGAAAACACCAACTCCGAAACTCTCCGGACAGATGCTACCAGACCTGCCGACTTTCTCCGGCAATTTCCGTGATTATCATTCAAGAACGTGACAAAATAGGAAACACCCTTCCTAGAATCTCTCATCCTTTCTTACAGTACAAAGGTACATTAATTCTTCTGTTATTATTATTTGTCTTGGGTTGTGGTTAACACTGGCAAGGCTGGGATTTTATTGCCCATCCTGAAATTAAAACCAATCGATTAGAATGTAATCCCAGTCCAGGTAGAGTTGGCAGGCTCTCTGAAGGCGTCAGTGAATCAATTGGATCATATTAACAAGTCTGGCATTTTTCAGAGCCATTTTAATGTAGTGCCAACCCACAAATAGCCAAATTTATGGGGTGACTAATCCAATATCAAAACCACAAAACTGTAGTGCCAAATTACTTAGTATAGAGTATCAAAATCCTTGCAGTGCTGTATCATTAGCATTGAACAATAACAAATCTTTTAAGTCCTAGCCTTGAACAAGTAGTGTCCTCTCAACATACTTTTGTAGAGGCTCACAGGATAATCTTGCCTCAACCATTATCCCTCTTTGAATAATCTCAACAGTTTACTGTTCGGTTTCTCTACAGACCTTCTCTACATAGATAATCTAAAATCACTGAGGCCCAACCATCTTCAGCTGCTTCATCAATGACCGCCGCCACCCCTCATAAGGTCAGAAGGGGGAAGTTCATTGTGCAATGTTCAGCACCATTCATGGTAAAAACAGTGACTGCAGATGCTGGAAACCAAAGTCTAGATTAGTGTGATGCTGGAAAAGCACAGCAGGTCAGGCAGCATCTGAGGAGCAGGAAAATCAACGTTTTAGGCAAAAGCCCTTCATCAGGAATAGAGGCAGAGAGTCTGAAGGGTGGAGAGATAAGTGACCCTCCTCTCATTTATCTCTCCACCCTTCAGGCTCTTTGCCTGTATTCCTGATGAAGGGCTTTTGCCCAAAATGTCGATTTTCCTGCTCCTCGGATGCTGCCTGACCTGCTGCGCTTTTCCAGCACCACACTAATCTAGACTCAGCACCATTCATGACTCCTCAGGTATTGAAATAGTCCATGTTCAAATGTGGCAAGATCTGGGTTCTGTAGAGGCATCAGCTGACAAATGGCAAATAATAGGAGACAGTGAGGTCTGCAGATGCTGGAGATCAGAGTTGAGAGTGTGTTGCTGGAAAAGCACAACAGGTCAGGCAGCATCCGAGGAGCAGGAAAATCGACATTTCAGGCCAGAGCCCTTCATTTTCCTGTTCCTCAGACGCTGCCTGACCTGCTGTGCTTTTCCAGCAACACACTCTCAAGTGGCAAATAGTACTTGTGCCACACAAGTGCCAGGTAAAGAGCATCTCCAGTAGAGATAATACAACCAATGCCACTTCACATTCAATGGCACCACTGAATCTCCTACTTTCAACATTCTGGGAGCTACCATTGACCATAAACTGAACTGGACTAGGCATAAAAAATACTGTGGCTATAAGAGCAGTTCAGAGGCTAGGAATACTCCATCAAGTAACTCAGGACCCACCCAGTCTACCCATTCCCCAGGTACAGTACCTGCAGAATTCACTTTACATTCCATTGTTGCTTCATGCTGAAATGACCATTTATATCCATTAAAGTTTTGCTGTTTGTTGAATCAGTATTCAATATTTGTTGGATGTTATGTTGTACTGTGTGTTTACTGCACTAGGGGGCAGTATCTGCCATCAGTCTATGATTGTGGAAGTAAATTAATCTTTCAGCTATGTTCTGTTTATTTTAGCTTTTTAACTCAGATTTTCATATTTATGTTGACTTTACACAAATTAGATCAATATGAATTGATCTGATATTAAATCTTCATAATTCATTGACCTGGAATGATCTAGAACCATGTTGATGTGATTGTAATGAGGTCAGCTAGGTGAACCTCATAGAATGACATTGATTACTGATGAAGAGCTTATGCTCGAAATGTCAATTCTCCTGCTCCTCAGATGTTGCCTGACTGGCTGTGCTTTTCCAGCGCCACACTCTTCATTCCTGTTTGGGGTTGTTAACCTGGTCTAATCAGGGACTGTTGGCTAACAGGTATAAACAGGAGTGTCCCCTTCACTGTTTGATCACACAGCATTGCCCTTTGATGTGAAGGGCACTCCTTGAAAAAAAAAGAAAAAGAAAAAAAAATAAACAGAGCATTTTGTGAAGGACACTGCTTGTCACTGGCCACTTGGGAGTTTCCTTTCTTCCTGGTGGTGGAAACTGAATAAAGATTCGTGCACCTTGTGTCTCTCACTGTGTCTCACACCTGCGCGCGCGCGCACACACACACACACACACACACACATACACAACATGGGTGCTGGGGAAAAATAAGCACTACCGCAGCTGAACAGTAATGTGGGGGTGGAAAAAAAAGAGTGTCAGAGGTTCTGTTCACTCTGATAGTTGGCTCTAACGAAGCCGGACCAGTGTCAAGTACTATGCACATGTAAATAAAAGGTGATTTGGTGACGGGATACTGACTTCTATGGAGTTATTCCACATGTTATCTTTATTTGAATCCTTTGCCTAACCCTGAAAATGAGACGTTGGAGGACAGGGCAGTTCCTGGTGTTGGGCCCTTCATGAAGCATTCTCTTGTGAATGTGCGCAATTTGTAAATCCAGGGAACAGCTGTTTCCTCATGAATGTGATCAGTCAGCTTGATCAACATGGTGAATGCCAATTAGTACCTGAACACCCTCCCTCACCTTTTGATGTTAGCATTTCCCTTAACAGACTTTGCTTGTAAATTTTGAATTGGCTACATGGGTGTTTTCTTGGTGGTGGAGAGAAAATATATAATAATGAACTCAATTTGCAACAGTATCTTCATTTCTGTTTAGCTATTCTAAAAAAATAAGCAAATGGGTGATTTGGGGAAAATAAAAGGGGTAACAAGGAAAAAAGCAGACCCATGGGCCCTCTTGTGGCATAGTGGTAGTGTCCCTACCCCAAGAAAAGAATTAGCACCTCAGTTAAGACCTGTGCTCCTTATCCCAGGTGAGAAATGAATTGTCACAGCTACCTGGTTCATATTTCAAGGAAAGAACAAGGGGATGTCATTTGACAACACTGAAGCATTCAACATGTAAACCAGGAGAGTTTGAGGTGTGGACTTTTCTCAGAATCACAGAAGCATTATAACTCAGAAGTATTCTGTTCGGTCCATCATGCCTGCATTGGCTCTTCAAAGGAGCATCGTTAACTATTGCGCATCTTCTACTTTTGTCCTCACACCCTTGCAAACCTTCTGTCCAAATAATCATCCAAATCTCTCTTGGTTGCCTTATTTTTACCGGCCTGCCCCACATTTGCAGGCAATGCATTCCAGACCCTAACTGCTTGTTGTGTGAAAAGTTTTTTTTTAATCTCGCCTCATGTTTGCTCCTTTTTGAAATCATTTCCATCCATGTCCTCTGATTCTTGATCCTTTTTTCAGTGAGAACAACTTCCCGCTATTTCCTGCATCCAGCCTGCTCATGATTTTGAAAACCTCTAACAAATCTCCTCTCAATCTTCTGTCCAGGGAGAACAGTCCCAATTTCTATACTCAAGTCTGAAGTTTCAAATTCCTAGAACTATTGTAAATTGCTCTGCACTCTCTCCAATGCATTCACATCTTTCCTATAATGTCACAAAACTCTGCATGATATTCGAACTGTGGTCTGTGTCTTTCATGAGCCCACTTGCGTGTCTTTTTTCCACATATCTGTTGACTGCCTTACAGTGCATATTCTCCAGTTTCTCCTGAGAGTTTTCTCAACTTATGTTTATACTTTTGTTTCCATGCACAGTGCAGATAATGTCATTCACACAATCAACTGCTGGCAATATGCAACGAAAGAACCAAAATGCAACCAATGTGCCTTCCTGATGAAGGGCTTATGCCTGAAACGTCGATTCTCCTGCTCCTTGGATGCTGTCTGACCTGCTGCGCTTTTCCAGCAACACATTTTTCAGCTCAATATGCAACCAAACTACTGATTACTAATGGTGAGACTATCACCAAAATTTGGAAATTGTTTTCATGAGAGAAAAGGACATGGAGAGAGGAATTTTGATCAAAGTCTTTAAAATTATAAGAGGAGAATAGAGTTTATAGAAAAATGTGGAGTAAATGTTAGTCTTCATTACATCCATTTTTCAGGCAAAAAAATTGGGCTGTGGGTGTCAATTACATGTAACTATGTCTGAAATACCAAGCTGGGCAATTTCTTCGGTGACTTAGTGGCCACCTAAGACAAGTATTAGACTCCTCAGATGGGTCATTGAGTGGCTGAATCTTTATTCTCAAACTTTTCTGCCAAATTGCCAGAAAAACAGCCAGGCAGAAATGGGCATGGAGCCAGGCCAGGAGTGTGGAAATTGATCGTAGGGTGTCAATTGAAGATCATCGACAAATGAACCAACCACAAAGTTTAGATCACATCAACTGGCAGTCAAACAGAAGAACCACAGAATGGTGACAGCACAGGAAGAGGTCCTGTCCTGTGTATGCTGACCCTCTGCAAGAGCAACTCGGCTCATTCCACACCCCTCGCCTTTCCTTGCAACTCTGCAATAATTTTCTCATCACGGACATGTCTATTGAAGGGCCATGATTGAAGATGCTTCCTCCACATCCCAAAGCAGTGCTTTCCAAATCCTAACCCTCACCACAAAAAGGTTTGTTCTCATGTTATTGTTGCTTCTGTCAGTTGATGTGTCCTGGTTCACAACTCTTTCAACTCAAGTTTTAAATTTGTATCAATGAAACTCTTGAGTTTTCTAATTAATAGACAGACTAATAGGTCTGAAATATTAACTGAGGCCTGTTGTTTCTCCCCCACCCTCATTTCTCATTTGGACAGTCTGATAAAGGAGTTTTTCCAACTATGTCATGCCAATGCTAATGAAGGTTCCCACTGAAGCATTGCTGTGGCTATTCTCCAGTTTCTTTTGGACACTGACTAGCCAACTGTCTATCTCAGCAAAGTCCAAATGGGGGCCTGACAAAGGTGTTGGTGTTACTGGGCTAGTAATCTTGAGGTCCAAGCTAACGGTATGGGGACATGGGTTCAAATCTTGGAATGGTATTAGATTTTCAGCTCAGATAACAAATCAGCAAATTATTCATTTCAGTCACAGCTGTTATTGTTTATTGTGAAAACCCATCAAAGTCACAAATGCCCTTTAAAAAAGGAATTCTGCCCTCCTTACCTGATCTGGCCTTCCTGTGACAGCAATGTGGTTGACTCTTAACTGACCTCTGAAATGACTTTGTAAGTCACTCATTTTAAGGGCAACAAATGTTGGCCTTGCCAGTGATGCCCACAAGCGATGAAAGAGCATCCATTCTGACCTCACTGGAAATGATATTCAAGTGTAGAAGTCAAGATTTGCCCCTAAACTTAATTCCTTTTGGAGGATGGGTTGAGGGATGGAAGGCAGAAGTGTCTTAATTTAGTGCAGGCATTAATCTCCGTCTAGTGTGTCAATGGCCTCCACGTGTGCTGCGATTTATTCCTTCAAAGCGTTAAGTTTAGCCAGCTGTGGGTTTTCACTAGTATGACTGTCAGCAGCAGTACACTGGAGGCTACTGTTTTCAATCCAATGCCAGATCCTGTCGCAGTTTATTCCACTGAGCTCCCTGAATTGCAGCCCAGTTTTTTAGCTTATGTTGCCAAAACCAGATTCCTCTCTTGCTGCAGTCAAACCTCCCTCTTTTAAAGCAGGACTGACCAGGGTTCATTAGTGTTTTGTATCGCTGCATTGCACATTCTGTCATGCCTTTGCATTCAAAGAAAGCCGAGAGCAAGAATGAAAGAAACTCTTTACCACTTGATAGGTGATCCCTGGCCCACCTCCAGCCCAACCTTTCTTGTCCCTCTTTCTCTCTCTAGCTGACTGAGAGAGTGATGCCTTAGCTCAGTAAATGCATTGCCTTGGAACAAACCTTCACAAACATTGCATTGCCTTGGAATTTGAAGGTACAGCATTGAATCCCTGCAAGCAGAGAGCAGAGGTCCTGTTCTGAAACGTGGGCTGACATCCAATGAGACATTTGTGTCTCTGGGTGTCTCCCACCTCAGCAGATGGGTTGGGGACTCTCCTGCCATTTTGGACTAACTACCCATATCAGCTAGAGTAATAACAATATTATGGCCTGTCAGAACTGCTTATCATGTTGCAAATCCTACAGAGAATAACATAAAGGACATAAATTCTACTACTATTGTTTTCACAGTATCCCTACAGTGTAGAAGCAGGCCATTGGGGCCACACCAACCCTCTGAAAAGCATCCCACTCAGACTCTTAACTGCTTATCCTATAACCCTGTATTTACCATGGTTAATCCACCTAGCCTGAACATCCCTAGGCACTATGGGCAATTTAGCATTGGCCAATCCATCTAACCTGCACATTTTTGAACTGTGGGAGGAAACTGGAGCAGCCGGAGGAAACCTACACAGACATGAGGAGAATGTGCAAATTCCATACAGACAGTCACCTGAGGGTGGAATTGAACTTGGGTCCCTGGCACTTTGAAGCACTACTGAGCCATCGAGCTGCCCCACATTCCATTGCTCTTCTTGAACATTCTCTTGTCTTCCACATGCTCAGTATATCAGAATGAAAGGGTCAATTTGTGTTGCAGTGCTCTCCAGGGGAGTGACACTGACAGAGAGCAAAACTTTGTATCTCTTGGCCAGAGATTTTTTTGAAGATGCTCTCCATCATTGCCATGTGCTACAGGAAATCCCGAGCAATGTCACCAGTTCCGAAGACGCATTGCACCATTTCCTAATTTGACTCAACATTTTTTTCCGGGCATCAAACACGTGGACCTTCTTACTGTGCCCAGGCTTCAATTCCTCACACAATCTACAGCCTGTTTAACCCAAGCATTAGAGTCATACAGGATTCAATGTTCACATCTCTCACCACAGATGCTGCCAGACCTCCTGAGTTTCTACAGTTATTTCTGTTTTTATTTTAAACTTCCAACATCTGTGGGATTTTGCTATGATTTGAGTGCTTAACCTCAGCATGATGCACAATGGGAGACAATGGCCTAGCGGTATTGTCGCTACACTATTAATCCAGAAACTCTGCTAATGTTCGGGTCAAATTGCACCATGGCAGATGGTGGCATTTGAATTCAAAAATATCTGGAATTAAGGATCTAATTATGACTTTGCTAATTGTTGGTAAAACCCATCCAGTTCACTATGAAATAAAAACTGAAAGAACTGTGAACGCTGTAAATCAGAAACAAAAACAGAAATTGCTGGAAAAGCTCATCAGGTCTGGCAGCATCTGTGAAGAGAAGTGGAGGAAGGGCTGAGGAAGTGTCACCTGACTCAAAATGTTAACTCTGATTCCCCATCTGGTTCACTAATGTCCTTGAGGGAAGGAAATCTGGCAGCCTTACTTGGTCTGGCCTGTATGTTACTCCAGACACATAGTAACGTGGTTGATTCTCAACTGGCCTCTGAAGTGACCTAGCAAGCTACTCAATTGTATTGATCACTATGAAGGAATGAAACAGAATGGGCCACTCGGCACTAACATAGGCACCTCTAGCCAAGCTGTTCCAAAACAGCTACTATATCAAAACAGTGATCTACCTGACCATGTGGCAAATTGCCAGGGTATGTCCTGTACATAAAAAACTCAACCCGGCCAATTACCACCCTATCAGTCTACTCTCTATCATCAGCAAAGTGATGGAACGTGCCGTGAATAGTGTTATCAAGCCGCACCTGCTCAGTGATGCCTGAAAGAATTGCGCAGAGGCTGGTATCCTGTTACAAAATCATCCTTTATTTATTTGTTGAGAATCCTTGACACTGATCCAGTTCCCTCCAAGCCAGCTGTCAGAGTGAACAGGATGTTTGACACTCCTGTTCCTTTGTCAGCCAGGGCCCCCTAATTGGGGCTTTTAATCTGGTCCAATCAGGGAACTCATAATCTGAGGTCCACCTGGCTGACCTCGTTACAATCACTGCATCCCTGGATCTAGGCTGTTTTTGTTTTGTAGCTCCTTCTGGGTCGTTTAGCACTGAGTCAGGTTCCTCCAACTCTGCCTCTGATACAGGCAGTGTGTATCGCATAGTACCTTGCCTCTTGCACTCGGAATTCCTTGGAAGAAATTGATTCCCTTCAGGTCGCAAAGATGGTGACATCCACTGTGTCCATCTCAGATTCCAAGGTATCTTCAACGCTTGACGGAGGGAGAATCTACGGGTTCCACAAAAGTTAGAAAGGCTATCAAAGAGCTGGGCATATCTTCTCCCACACCGTTGCGAGTTTGCAGCTTTCATATGGTCCACGTTCACGACCGTCATACCTACCCAAGCCTTGTACATGATTGGACCTGACTTTGCGTCAACTGTGCCTCTTACCCACGCAAGGCCATCCCCATGGTTCCTATACCAAATTTCACCCCCTGATGTAAACTGTCTCTCTCACTTAGCAGAGTCTTGTGTCTGGCATTGGCATTCTGCTTGCCGGTTCACCCTCCCCCTCCCAGGTCCAGGAAAACCAGATTTAACCTGGTGTGGAGTCTTCTCCAACTCTGCTGGAGCTATCCCTGTAAATGCGTGAGAGGTGGTCCTATAATCAAATAGGAACAGGGGCACTTTGGTATCTAGTGAAAATGTAGTCTGTTTCTTTAGGCCTGCCTTTAAAGTTTGGACTGTTCTTTCTGCCAGACCATTGGATGATTGATGGTATGGAGCTGTCCTAGTCTGCCAAATAACATTCAACTTTAGGAAATACTCATATTCCTTGCTGGTAAACAATGGCCCATTATCTGTGGCTAACGCTTCTGGGAGTCCGTGTATTGCAAAAGATGTGTGCAGTTTTTCATCAAACGCTGAGACAGTGATAGAATGAACTCTATGCATGTCCAGCCACTTTGAATGGGTATCCACAATGACTAAGAACATTGTGCCCATGAAAGGACCTGCATAATCAATGTGTAACTGAGTTCAGGGTTTACCCGGCCATTCCCATGAATGTGAGGGAGTTGCTGGTGGTAATTTTTGTCCTTGTTAGCACTCTGGGCACTTTCGCACCAATGCGGCTGTGCCTGTACTCAATCCTGGCCACCAGACAAATCTTCTTGCCAACATCTTCATTTTGGAAACTCCTGGATCACCCTGGTGGAGTGCAGGCAGTATCTGGCAGCAACTTTTGCTCAGGACAATCACCCTTGGTCCCCATAATAAAATGCTGTCCTCTACTGTGATCTGGCCTCTCTGGTTCCAAAAAGGTTTCAGTTCTGGTTGTGACAAGCCTTTGGTATCCCCCATATTCCCCAGCTGTTTCAGTTTTGCCAGGACTGGATATTTCTGTGCCCAAAGTCTGATATTGTCAGCTGTGACTGGAAGTGTGTCCAGAAAATTTAAAACAATTATGGACACTTCCAGTGGCAGTACCACTGGTGATGTATCTGCCAGTGAGAGGAGGTTCAGTGCATCCACTTTTGCTACTTGGCCTCCTGGATGGTGTTCCAACTTGCAATTACATGCCCTTATAGTTAGAGCCCATCACTGAATTCCATGTGAAGCTATGGGCGACATTATCTTGTCTTCTTTAAGCGGACCTTACTAGGGTTTGTGGTCCCTTATTATTACAAATGTATATCCGTAAAAGGTATTGGTATAACTTCCTGACTCCAAATAGAACTTTAGCTAGGCCACACTTGGAATATTGTGTCCAGTTCTGGTCACCACACAACCAGAGGATGCGGATGCTTTGGAGAGGGTACAGAAAAGGTTTACCAGGATATTACCTGGTACGGGGAATTTTAGCTCTGAAGAAAAGTTGGCTAGACTGGGTTTGTGTTCACTGGAACACAGGAGGTTGAGGGGCGACCTGATCGAAGTTTATAAGATTGTGAATGGCATGGATATAGTGGGAAGTATGAGGCTTTTCCCCAGGGTGGAGGGGTCAGTTACTAAGGGACACAGGTTCAAGGTACAGGGTGGGGGGTTTAAAAGAACTGTGTGAGGCAAGTTTTTCACACAAAGGCTGGCGAATGCCTGGAGCGTGTTGCCAGGGAAGATGGTGGAAGCAGACCCAATAACAGCATTCAGGAAGCACCTGGACAAATACATGAATAGGAAGGGAATAGAGGGGTACGGCTCCTGTAAATGAAGGCAGTTTTAGTATGGAAGGGCAAAATGTGTCAGTGCAGGTTTGGAGGGCCAAAGGGCCTGTTGCTGTGCTGTATTATTCTTCATTTTCTTTGTTCTATGACCACCAAACCTTCCTTCTCTACCTGGGCATATTTACACTCTGCATTAGCTAAAGTCCTGGTTGCACATGCTATTGGGCTTTCCATTGGGCCACCTATGAGCTAATATTACCCCGATGCCTACAGGGAGGCATCACATGTCAATACCAGGTCTTGCTGGGGACCATGGTGTGCCAACACCTTTGAGGATGTTTCTTCTCTTCCATGTAGGCTATGACTTGGCTACATGACCATTTCCAAGTCTGACCTTTGTTTTAAGAATTGATGCAAAGGATGGAGGCCAGGTTCTGTATGAACTTTCTGTAAGAATTCACCAGCCCAAGAGAAGACCTAAGCTGCAGTACAGACGTGGAAGCCAGGGCACCTTAGATTACCCTCACATTGTCTTCAAGTAAGTGTAACCCAATCTTTTTGGTTCTAGCCCAAGTAGATCACTTGGGGTGCCTGGAACACACATTTTTCCCTTCTAAGGCGTACACCTGCCTGGGAGAAACATCTGTGGAGTATATACAAGTTCTCTAAGTGCTTCTTATTGGTCTACCCTGTTATTAGTGCATCATTCTGATAAATGGTGACCTGGGGTAAATCTTGTAAAATGTTCTCTGAAAAATTGCACTAGCTGACAATACCCCAAATGACAGTTTGTATATTAGTACAAACCCTTATGGGTTTTAATTGTTGCACAGTAATTGGTGGTTAGCACTACTGCCTCACAGCACCAGGGACCTGGATTTGATTCCAGCCTCAGGCAGCTATCTGTGTGGAGTTTGCACATTCTCCCTGTGTCTGCGTGGGTTTCCTCCAGGTGCTCTGGTTTCCTCCCACAGTCCAAGGATGTGTAAGTTAGGTGAATTGGCCATGCCAAATTGCCTATAATTCCCAGGTATATGCAGGTTAGGTAGATTAACCATAGGAAATACAGAGTTATAGGGTAAACCGTTGTGAGTCTGGGTGGGATGCTTTTCAGAGGGTTGGTGTGGACTCAATGGGCTGAATAGCCTGCTTCCACACTGTAGGGAGTCTTATGTTCTGTATGTAGTTCTATGAATCCACATCTAACTGCAATTGCAGATACGTGTGGCTTATGTTCAGCTTCATGAAGGACAGTTCCCCCCACTGCCCCTCCCCCCACCTGCCAGTTTTGTGTGTCAGTCTTCTCTGCAAGGGATTAGGTATCTATCCAGCTGTGAGAAAAGTGGTTTACTATTTGCTTAGAATCCCCACAAAGGCGAATCAACCTGTTGGATTTCACAATCGATACAACTGGTGCTGCCCTTTGCACAAACTGGACTGATTTGATGATTTCTTCGCTTTCTGATTTCTGCCTCTACTTTTGCACTGGCTGGGTCTCACAGAATCGTGGAATTGCATTCTGGTCAATATGCAAGGTTGGCACCTTTAATAGTCCCTAGACCTTCCCAAAAAAATTTGGATATTTAATTAGGACATCACTCAAACAGCTATTTTCTAATAGAAAAATGTTGAGCCAATGAAGGTGAATCTTTCTTAACCAATTTTGTCCCATCGAGCTTGAGCCCGAGCCTTTTACTACATTCAGTTGTAACTGAACCAGCTACTTCTCATAAGAGACTGGAATGGAAGCTGAACCCTTAATCTGTAAAGGTTCCCTCATATAGGTTCTCAGTCTAGTGGAGAACGTGTGCAAATTTAAGAATTGGAGTCCAGAGCTAATTTTGTTAAAGACTGGTTCTGTGATTACTGAAACAACCATGCTGGGATTGATCTCCATTAAAACTGGGTGACATTTACCCAGTCATTCATTTTAATTGGTTCTGATTTGGATGTTCCCTAGCAATTTAACTGTTCCAAAACAGATATAGGTGGGCTTTCCAGGGTGTGTACTCTCCTAGATAATGGACTATGAGTTCTCTGACTCTATTTAGGTCTAGTGGGATTTTTTTGCTTTCTCAAGTCCGCATACCCACAGCAACTACAATGGCTTTCTGGTTAGGAACCTGAAGCAAGTTTTAACAGTTTGGCCGAGGCTTGGCTTTCTTTTGGTGTTCTGCCATGGGCTGACCTAAAGTCCCTCTGTTCAGGATATGTCCTGAGTGAGGTTATGCATTTGTTTCCAGTCTCAAGTGGTGTTCCCCAAGTTCAGTCAGACTGGTGAGGATGATCCACTTCCATTGGAATACCCTGCAATTCAAATGCTCCACTTGCTACATTTTCCTATGATAAGGCCTGTTAGAAGTCCAGTTGGGCTTCAGCTAGTAGGTGCTTTTGCATGGCTAAATCATTCATCCCACATATCAATTGGTCTCTTAGCATCTCATTAAGGGTTAAACCAAAGTCACGTGCCTCGTCTTAACCTTGTCAAAAATCCTGATATGTATTCCATTGGTTCTCAAATTGCCGAGTAAAATCAATAGCATCTCAGAATAAGAGGAGGCTTGGGGTTGTAATATTCCTTAACTAAATCCATCAGCCCTTAAAAGGTTTTTGTATCTGGTGCCTTATGGGAAGTTAGGCTTCTAATAACTGAAAAAGCTGTGGGTCCACAAGCTGTCAGGAGAATTACCTGTTGCTTTTCATCTATCCCAACACATTCTTTTCACATACTGGGCCCAGTTTACGATGACAGGATCGAACGAGTCAAGCTTCTCAAATAACTGCATGATGCCAGAAATGCTTACCCCAATCAAAGACAACTGATGAGAGTGAATCCCTTCAGGAGTGTGCTTTTCTCTCATCACCACGGAAATAACTCTTGTCAGAGACTCCTGTTCTTTATTTTTTCCTTTTTTTTATTAAGCAGTACAAAATACAGTTGTAGTTCACAAAAAAACACTATGTACAGGGGAAAGGCAGCAAAGCCAAACCCCAAACCCTACTGTTCAGCCAGTTTTCAGGGAGGTGAGGACAAACCTCAAATCCCACTTCCATTCATCACAAAGGTAACAGTAACAAACACAGTGCAATCAAGTGAAAAGCAGTGCATAGAACACAGACCCAATATAGCCATAAAAAAGACACCTGACACCAGTCTCTACCACATACTGACCAGACCGTCCTTGGCTAGGACACTCCTGTTCTTATGTGTCAGCCAGGGCTCCATTATTTGACCAGATTAATGGCTCCAATCAGGAAACTCATATCCTGTGAGGTCCACCTGGCTGACTTCATTGCAATCATTACAATGCCCAGTGTGTGTTTTGCTAGGGTCACTCAGCTCCTGGCCTTGGTTCAAATATGGACAAAAGGGCTGAATTCCACAAGTGAGGTGAGAGTGAAAGCCCTTGGCTTGAAGGCTGCATTTGACTGGGTGTGGTGTCAAGTAGCCCTAGAAGTGGGGATGTTTGCCAATGTTTAGCACCATCCGCGACTCCTCGAAGCAATCCATGTTCAAATGCAACAAGATGTGAACAATATCCAGGCTTAGACTGAAAAGTGCTAAATAATATTCATGTCACACAAATGCCAGGCAATAACCATCTTAAATAAGAGGCAATCTAACCACCAGCCCTTGACATTCAATCACTTTGCCATCACTGAATCCCCCACTATCAACATCATGGGGTTACCATAAACCAGAAACTCAACTGGATTTGCCACATAGACAGTGAGTAGAAGAGCAGGTCAGAGGATAGGAATACTGCAATGAGTAACTCACCACCTGACTCGCCAAAGCCTGTTGGCCATCTGATGTCAGGAGTGCCCACCTCTCTCTACCTGTGGATTCCAGAACATTTTGTGCAGAAGGTGATGCCTAGGTTGATGCTGGTCCATTCTGACTGGTGTTCATTGCAATCTCAGCAATGAGTGTTCCCTAGGATGCATTGCACCTGGTCTAGACCCTTTTCCTTTCCGGGTTTTTCCTTGTCAGGGAGATCCAAGATCCCTGTATATAAAGACAAGGTCCTGTCCAACTTCTGAAAACACACCAAGCTGAACACTAACAAATATAGATAACAACAGCAAGAAATTCTTTTAACAAGGTATAGTTCATAGTTCAGCAGAGTCAGGATAGGTTTCAGGAAGGATGCTGAACAGTTTCCCTGAAGCTGGTGACATCTGTTAATCTCGTGAGACCACAGATCTGCACCTGGGAAGTCTTGTTTCAATCTCTATTGGTAGAGCACTGTCTGTTGTAGCTGTAGAGGCCCACGTGGGAGTTGCAGTCTCGTCTGTAGTGACTACACTTGAAGGCGTTGTCCTCCGGTGTTGTCTTGGATTGTTTTTTTCGCCGAGTGTGCTTTTCTTCAGTTAGCCTCAGCGTCTCTTCTCTTTTTAGAAGTCTGCATAATTCTAGCCTCCAGCAGAGCGATCACTTGCAATGTCCTCCCAGCTCTCCACATTCATGTTCAGTGACTTCAGGTCTCTCTTGCAGACATCTTTGAAACGAAGATGGAACTGCCCTTGTGCTCTCTTGCCAGAGGCCAGTTCCCTGTACAGCAGGTCTTTCGGGATCCTCCCATCTGACATGGCCCAGCCAGTAGAGACAGCATTGTTGGAGCACTCTGAAAAGGCTGGGCATCTGGGTGCAGACCAGGACCTCATTATTGGTGACTTGGTCAGTCCACTTGATGTCCAGGCTGTGAGGAGTCAGCGAAGTGCCTTCACAACCTGGAGGTCACTGGGCATTGAACCACGCAAACCAAATTCCACACTCTTTCTGATCATTGATTTCAATTTGGAAGAGGGTAATCAAGGGACCACAATTAAATTCTTGCAAAGAGAAGTGTAAAAATCAGCTGGGTTACCATTTCTGATCACAGGCCCGTAGTCACTATGGAAATGTACAGCTGTGTAATGTCAGGCTGAAATAACTGCACAAAGGCTGGTATCCCATCACCAGGTCACAGTTTATTTACATGTGCACAGTACATTGGCTGTGGCCAACCAACTCGGAGTCAGTCCCCTGAACTGACGAGATTCGAAATCGGTAGGTAAAAACAATGATTGCAGATGCTGGAAACCAGATTCTGGATTAGTGGAGCTGGAAGAGCACAGCAGTTCAGGCAGCATCCGAGGAGCAACAGCAAATCCCCTGTTTATATATATATATATGTATATATAATATATAAATTTTCTTTTTTACAATCCACTACCAGAAAAGGTACCCGTGTGACCAATGAACCAGTGACAAGCAAAGCCCAGAGTGAGCAGTGCTTACGTGAAGGAGAGGGTAGGGACTCAATCAAAATAGAATTGAAGGGGGAAATAAAACATTTCATGTCCTGTGGTGCTCACCTCTCCCTGAGAACCTTGAGGGTGTTGGTGGATACCGCGTGCTCCTTCTGCAGAGACACCCGGGCTCTAACATAACTGCGGAAGAGGGGCAGGCAGTCAGCCCTAACAACCCCCTCCACTGACCGCTGCCTGGACCTGCTTATGACCAGCCTGGTCAGGCACAGGACCCCTTTCCCCCTTTCCCCCTTTCCCCCGGGAAGATCCTCTGACCTGCCCTCTCCTCTCTCTGCACTGGGTGATCAATGTTTATTTTATTTTTTTTCTTTTTTTTGTATATATTTTTAAAATTTTTTTTGTCTTTTTTTTTTCTTCTTTTATTTTTTTTAATTAACCCCCACACTACCGCCTAACTGCGGTAGTGCTTATTATTTTTAACCCCATGCACCCATGGTGTGTGTGTGCAGCTGTGAGACACAGTGAGAGACAAGGTGTACAAATCTTTATTCAATTTCCATCACCAGGAAAAGTAGGAAAACACCCGAGTGGCCTGTGACAAGCAGTGCCCTTCACATCAAAGGGCAATGCTGTGTGAACAGTGAAGGGGAGGGCAGGGACTAAATCAAAATAGAGTTGGAGGGGGAAATGATGCACTCCACGCCCTGCGGCGCCCACCTCTCCCTGAACAACTCCAGGGTGTTGGTGGACACCGCGTGCTCCTTCTCCAAGGACACCCGGGCTCTAACATAACTGCGGAAGAGGGGCAGGCAGTCGGCCCTAACAACCCCCTCCACTGACCGCTGCCTGGACCTGCTTATGACCAGCCTGGTCAGGCACAGGACCCCTTTCCCCCTTTCCCCCTTTCCCCCTTTCCCCCTTTCCCCCTTTCCCCCTTTCCCCCTTTCCCCCTGGAAGATCCTCTGACCTGCCCTCTCCTCTCTGCACTGGGTGATCCCTGTTTATATTGGTTGGCCAGTGCCTCTTGATTGGGGTTGTTAACCTGGGCCAATCAAGGACCCCGTAGTCAATGAGGTCAACCTGGTTCCAGTCACTACACATTCACCTTGGCTGTGGTGAACAACTGTGTTGAATATTTTATAGTCTATGGGCCCATAATGAATGAAAACCATTTTGTTGATATAATGGAAAACAAATGCAGCATTGCTCCCCACCGCTGAGAATCAGTATTTGCGAACAGTACTCAGTGCCTCTATAATTATATCCCAGAGTCATTGTGTGTGGAACCCAAATTCTAGTGAGTCAATTTGTGTATAACCCATACCCCAGTGAAAGTCAGATTGTATGGAACCTGTACTCTGCTGAGAGCTAATGTGTTGGAACTGTACCTCTGAGTGTCAGTATGCATGGAACCCATACTCCAGTGAGATTGTGCGTGCGTGGAACTTGTAATTGTGAAGTTTAGATGAATATACCTGTACCGAATAATTGTCTTCTCGTTTCTCATTAAATGCTGTTGCAATACTTGATTGTACTGCCAGGATCCGGGTTTGCTGGTGTTTCTCAGAGTGAGCCTGAAGCTTGCAGCTCCTGCTAGGACAGAAGGAAACCACAAGATTAGGGAACTTATATCAAATCTGCAAGTTTTGTAAATATTGAAGCAGTCTACTATTCAAAATTGTGTTCTGATAGCAGTACTCATGTTGTGTATATGTGAAGTGAAACATGAGGTGTATGTCAGTCAAACATTGCCTTTCGCGGAGTTTGAGGCTGTAATTGCAGTATATTGTGGAATGTGAGGCCAATTGACAAGGTGCATATTTATTGTCCATAGTAGCTTTTTAGGCACCGTTTGTTATATCGTTCCACAGACACTGACCCTCCCTCACTAAACGCAAGAAGCGAGAGCCTGGAGGCTGGACCAAAATGGGTAAGGATGACAAGTCTCCTTCATTAAAAGGTCACTAATGAAGTGTTTAGGTTTTTATGACTGACTATTTGATTGATTGTGGTCACTTTTCATTTTCAGATTTGTTAAATTGAATTCAGATCTTGAAACAGCAATTTGAAATCGTGCTTTCTGAGTTACTAGTTCAATAATACAAGGAACTCATAACTCAAATTTGGATGAGGTGAGAGGTGAGCGACTTAAAAAAGACATGAAAGGCAAACTTTTTTATACAAGAGGGTGGGTTCATCTGTGGAGTGAACTTCCTCAGGATGTGGTGGATGTGGGCACAATTACAATGTTTAAAAGACATTTGAATGAGTGCATGAATCAGAAATATTTAGAGGGATATGGGCCAGGAATAGGCAGGTGGGCTAGTTTATTTTGGGATTATGTTTGGCATGGACTGGTTGGACCAAAGGATCTGTATCTGTGTTGTATGACTCTGTGAATACTCTCTAAAGGCACCAAGAGTATTGGTGTACGCTGCAAGTTCCCTCTCCAAGGACCCCTGGTTCGAACATAGCCACAGAAGAGGAGCAGACAGCAGCTATCATCTCCTCCACAGCCCTTTGCCTGGACCTGTTAATAGCCAAAAGAGCCAAAGAACTGCAGAAGTTGGAAATCAGAAACAAAAACAGAAATTGCTGGAAAAACTCAGGTCTGGTAGCACCTGTGGAGAGAAAGCAGAGTTAAAATTTCAGGTCTGGTGACCCTTCTTCAGAACTGGAAAAGGGCTTAAGAATGGTCACTGGACCTGAAACATTAACTGCTTTATCTCTACAGATGCTGCTGGACTTGCTGAGTATTCCCTGTTAATGGCCAACTTGACCAAAGCAATTTCTTTTTTTTTATATTCAATAATAGGATTGAGATGTCACTGTCTGGAGCAGTATTTATTGCCTGTCCCTATTTACTCTGGATAGGTGGTGATGAGCTGCCTTTTTGAACCTTTGTGGTCCATGTAATGTAGGGACACCTACAATGCCATTAGAGAGGGTGCTGTAGGATGCAGACAAAACAAAGCAGCGGTGATATATTTGCAAGTTAGATAGAGCCCAGCATGGAAGGAAGCTTGTGGTATGTGCCTTCTCAACAGTAGAGGTCGCAAATTTGAGAAAGTATCTACCCTGAGGAACTTTTCCAGAGAGGTCCTGGAGCTGAGATGACTGACCTCCAACCATCTTTCTTTGTGCCAGGTATGATTCCAACCTCTGATTTTCATATACTTCAGTTTTGCTAGGGCTACTTGATGCCACACTCAGTCAAGTGGCCGTGATGCCAAGGACAGTCACTCTCACCTCACTTCTGGAACTCAGCTCATTTGTCCATGTTTGAACCAAGGCTATAATACACTCAGGAGCTGAATGACCTGCTCACTGAAGCTCAGTTTGGGTTCTATTAGGACATAACATGAAATAAGGCATAAGAATCACGTGATTGCATTGCCAGCTGTCCATTCTTTTGTAAGTGATCGAAAGTAGGCTTATGTGACAACAATTATCTGGGTTGAATTTGTTCTTTTTTTGTGTACAGGACATATCTAGACAATTTTCCACATTGTCAGCAGATGCCAATGTGTAGCTGTACTGGGACAGCTTGATTATGGATGCAGCAAGTTCAAGACCACAAGTCTTCAGTATTACTGCTAGAATGTTGTCAATGCTCATGTCGCTTTGTAGTATCTCGTCCCTTCAGTCATTTCTTGATATCACGTGGAGTGAATCAAACTGACTGAGAACCTCCAACTGTGATGCTAGGGATCTCTGGAGGAGGCCAAAGCAGATCATCCACTCGGCATTTCTGGCTGAAGATTGTTGTGAAGTGCAAACCTTATGTTTGCACTTATGCTGGGCTCCCCCATAATTGATATTTGTGGAACCTCCTCCAGTGAATTGTTTAATTGTCCACTACTATTCATGACTATTTGATGTGGTAGGACTGCAAAGCTTAGCTCTGATCTGTTCATCTCTTTCTCACACTTGCTGCTTATGCTGTTTGGCATGCATGTAGTTTGATTTTGTAGCTTCACCAGGTTATCACCTCATTTTTAGGTATGCCTTGTGCTGTTCCTGGTATCCTCTCCTACACTCCTCACTGAACCAGAGTTGATCCCCTGGCTTGATCATCATGGTAGCCTTGGGGAAATGCTGTTCCATGAGGTTGCAGATTGTATTGGAGTATAATTCTGTTGCTGATAACCCACAATTTCTCAATGCCCAATCTAGGTTGCAAGATTTGTCCTAAATCCATCTTATTTAACACAGTGATAGTGATAGTGCTACACTACAAGATGAAGAGTATTCTTGGTGTGAAGACAGGACTTCATCTCTTCAAGATCTGAACAGTGATCTAGTGCTAACCAATGCTTTCATGGACTGATACATCTTGACTGATAAGGATAAGCTAATTCTTGCTGGTTCTCAGCAGACTTGGTCTTACATAAATGTCCCTTAAGAGTTACCCAGCTTAGTCATCAGAGGCGCTCTTAACAATGGACTCTGATCCTCCCAACTATCTGGATCAGTGGTGCTGGAAGAGCACAGCAGTTCAGGCAGCATCCAACGAGCAGCGAAATCAACGTTTCGGGCAAAAGCCCTTCATCAGGAATAAAGGCAGAGAGACTGAAGCGTGGAGAGATAAGCTTGGGGAGGTTGGGGGGTGGGGAGAGAGTAGCATAGAGTACAATGGGTGAGTGGGGGAGGGGATGAAGGTGATAGGTCAGGGAGGAGAGGGTGGAGTGGATAGGTGGCAAAGGAGCTAGGCAGGTCGGACAAGTCCGGACAAGTCATGGTGACAGTGCTGAGCTGGAAGTTTGAAACTAGGATGAGGTGGGGGAAGGGGAAATGAGGAAACTGTTGAAGTCCACATTGATGCAACCATAGTACATTCTGTGCCCTATCCAAAATCGGTACCCGTTCCAAGGGTTGCTCAGAATGGAGGAGGACTGATAGAACTGCACAGTGCATGCAGAACAGTATTCAAAAATTCAGGGAACACTCTGAATGTACACCGACCAATATTCTATATTTTGAGAGTACTGTTAGCATTCCTTTGTTTGAATGTCATCGGAAATACATACCTTGCTCTTAAAATCCTACAGTATGTTGAAGAACTCCAACCAGCTCAAAAGACAAATACCAATGATCAACATAACTAGCCTTAATACAAGGAAAACATCATTGTTCTCTACTGAATGTTCACTGAAGCTGGGGCAAGCACAGCTATGAAAGATTGGAAGGCAGTCAAGTCAACAAATCCTCTCCACAGTTTGCTGTAGGGATCTGTTAAATGACCACCTTGGCTAGGCCCAGTGCAGAGCCATGAGATACTTCTATGATTTGCCTGACCCCCTGTGCTCCAGTTGACCAAAGATCCAGAGTTTCATGGCACTGAACTGACCCCTTTTCACACACTTCAAGTATTTTCCTAATTAACTTCTTCAGATTTGCAATATTCTGACATATATCTGGAACAGCTGGGACTTGAACCCTGGGCTTTATGGCTCAAAGGTATAGACGCTACCACTGCACCTCAGCAGCCCTCTTGTATGTGCTCAAAGACAATGAATTAACACTCATCAGCTGTTTCCCCTTAATCATGTCATTGACATGAACAACTCTCATTTTCTAGTTTAGCATGAGCTATTTAAAAAAACTATACATGTCTCTATTGTCATAACTATACCATCTCACAGGAGTGGCAGCTTTGATTATGTGCTCATCAGTGGAAGTTACTCTGTTCACTGTAAGATGACCATGGCAGTGTGACAAGAGTGATTGATTCTAAAACAGTGTTGAAACCCAGAGTGTAGAGCACCCTAAGTATCCAGGAGAACACAGATCTTATGAAACCGTCATGTTGGGGATCATACTGATATCTGCACTGTCTGAAATGATGTTCACATTTGAGTTCTGAGGCAACTACTGGTTACATGTTTCACATTGTTACAAGCTTCCTCATTTTTCACTTACCAGAGACTAATTCCCCACAAGTGCAGGGATTCCATTCTCAGAGTGATCACATAATGGCATTGTCCTGAAGCTGCATGTAATGCACATCCATTAGCGTGGCAATTACTTCCCAGAGATGTCATTGTATAAACACTTAACACACTTTTATTAATCTTAAAATCACAAATCATAGAACTATACAGTATAGAAGAGGCCCTTCAACCCATTGAGTCTATGCTGCTAAAACTATCCTGCTATCTGCACTAGTTCCACTTTCCCACACTAGACTCACAGCTTTAAATGTTATGCCCATCCAAGTACTTTATAAAGGTAGCACGGTTTCTTACCTCAACTACCCTCCCAGGCAGTACATTCCAGACCTCCACCACCCTCTGGGTGACAAGACATTTCCTCAAACCCCCTCTAAACCTCCTCACTTTCAAATTAAAATGATGCCCCCTTGTTATTGACCCTTTGACTAAGGGCAACAGCTGCTTTCTATTCACCCTGTCCATGCCTCTCAATCTTAAACACCTTTATCAGGTCCCTCCTTCAACTTTCAACTCGAAAGAAAACAACCCAAGCTTGTCTAGGCTACTGGTTTGCATATTCAATGCAATGTTGAACTGTCACAGGAATCCATGCTCGATCAGATTCTCAAGCTTTCACCTAGGTGTTGCCTATTTGTTGAAATAGCTGGATAATCCTACATAGGAAAATCTTCCAATATTTGACCTGAGCTTTAATATGATAATAGGTATACTGAGCCCAAACACTGACCAACGTGCATATCAATTGGAGCAGGATATCCCATTGCAGATACTCTACATATCCTTCAGTCCTGAGCTGGATGGTAGGAGTGGGGTTGGGGAGTGGAAGCTGTTTGTTCCAATCCAAAACTTCACTCAAAATGTTTCTCGTGTGAATTGAATAATTGCAAGCATTGCAAGGCAGTATGAATTCAAGTTATGAGGTAAGGCTAAGGAAGTTTGGGATTATATTCTTCAGAAAACAGGAATGATCAAGGTAGCCTAATTGAATTTTTCAAATTTCTGAGGTAAGTTGGTGAGACTAACTCGGGGAAATTGTTTTTTTCTGGAAAATTGTTCCCTGTGGTGAAAGATTCAAATCCCACGGGACATTAAGTTAAATGTTTTGAATTAGGGGCATGATGGGAATTTAAGGGAGGGGAGACTTAATTAACATCCCTCAATAAATCATTTGCTCACTTATATCACCATTATTTGTAGAATCTTACTGTGTGCAAATTAGCGTCACATTTCCCTCCTGTGAGGCTACACTTCAATTAATTTACTGAATTAGTGGCAAAGTGCTTCTGAAGGAAATCTGATTAATGTGTATAAAATTCTAACAGAGCTGGCCAGATGACATGCAGGGAGAAAGTTTCCCATGGTTGAGGAAGTAGAGAAGCATTGGACACGGTCTCAGGATGTGGAGTAGGCCACTTAGGAGTGAGACGAGGAAATATTTGATCACTCAAAGGGTAGTGAACCTGTGGAATTCCCCATCACAGAAGGCTGCAAAGGCTGAATCACTGACTGTGTTCAAGAGATAGATAGATAAATATTTAGATATTAAAGGCAACATGGGTTATGGCGAGAAAGCAGGAATATGGCATTGAGGTAGAAGATAGAAGGGTGGATGAAGCTTGAAGAGTCAAATTGCCTACTCATACTCCTAGTTTCTATGCTTCTAGAACATTCTGAGTTTGTAAAAGCCACTACATAAATGCAAGACCAAGGGCTGTTGTGGCATAGTGGTTGTGCCCCTGCCTCTGAGCCAGAGTTCTGAGTTCAAATTCCATCCGCACTGGTAATTTGTCATATCCAAACAGGTTGATTCAAAATACTTATAAATGCAATTCTTTACTTTCAAAGAAGCATAGGTTTTTGGAATACATTTCCAAAAACGAGCAAATCATCCAAGTGAGTTGAAGTGATAGCAGTCAGAATTTGGGCCTGGCTGCTAGAAATCTAGGCTGGAGTGTTAACCTGTTCCAAATAGCAAGTGGTTTGAAATTGTAGGAGGTCTGGCAAAACAAATACTGGTGCAGGACCAGTTCACAATGTCCATATTTAACTCAAAAAGTGCATCTATTAATAAATGGAGCACCTGCATGGGACAGACACCTTTGAATAGTTGACAATTAAGTGGAGTTTAACCCTGGATTCTGGATTGGACTTCAAACACAAGCCTTGTCCAAGCTTCCTCCAACTCACCAGGTTAAACTAGACAAGTGAAGAGTGGAAAAAAACCTGACATGTTGAAATCGGTTGGTAGTTGCTTACCTCAGTCAAAAGCATCTGCTGACAAGGCTTGCTCTGAAAGTGTGCTTCCACTTCTTTGGGAGCAAAGTCCAACAGTCAGGATGTGTTTCTGCTGCCTTAGAATGATTTTTTCATTGCTCTGCATGACTGCAGTGTGGAAGCTGCTTCTGAAGATCTTCCTTGCACATCTGACAAGGAACAAGAGGAGAAGTGCCAACACCAACAGCAGTTTCATCCCTCCTCCTTAGCCACAGTCCACACTGCAAAGTGCCGTAGCGAACTCTCAGCAAATGATCCCTTCCCCACTCTCCAGCACTGGTTGGACAGTGTTTTGGGGGTGACTGAGCACTAGCTGGCCCAGCTAGTTCAGTCACACCATCACATTGTTGCCACTTGCAGCCACAAAAGGCTTCCTTTCAAGTGGGTGACCATTGCCATTGGTGCACAGGGTCAAAATAGCTCTGCGTTTCTTCACCTCCGATTATGTCTAGTGTTCTGCCAATGATATTTCAGAAACTCCTCATCTTCTGCCTAGAAGTGTATCTCCCATATTTCTTACTTGCCATGCCACTCCAACTGTTTTGTCACAGATAAATGCAATCGGAAAAACAGGATTCTTGGATTGGCCGACGCTGGCTAGATCCTGAGCAGTACAGCCAATCGCAGATTGCACACACATGACATTTGAGAGTCCCGCTGATCACCAGCAACATTGAACAACGGGAAGAGCTTGCACTCCCTCAATGTTCAGCTGCAGCATGGTGACTCAGTGTTAGCACTGTTGCGTCACAGCACCAAGGACCTGGGTTTGATTTCACCGTAGGATGACTGTGTGGAGTTTACATATTCTTCTCATGTCTGTGTGGGTTTCCTCACAGTCCAAAGATGTGCAGGTTAGGTGATTTGGCTATGCTAAATTGTTCATAGTGCCCAGGAGGTGGATTAATTATTGGAAATGTGGGGATAGAGTGTGGGGCTAGGTGGGGTGCTATTCGGAGGGTCAGTGGAGACTTGATGGGCCGAATAGCCTCTTTCCACACTGTCGACGCACTGTGATTCTATATTTGTCAGCCACCAAAAGATCATCATACCAGCCTGATCAAGGTACATGGCAAGCTTGCATACTTCTTCAATTCTGCTCCAGTCACTCCACTCAGTCAGTAGATGATCCTTGGCGACAGGGCCTACACTCCAGTGAGTTGCTCAGCAAGGTACAGTCCGCTACCCTCTGTTCACAGAGACAGAGTGAGTGTGCTGGTTAATGATCAGCTGCATCTGAGTATTGAGCTGCATTGATTGACCATGCCACTAACTGCTCTTGGCATGAGGCTGGACATCGGTGCTGAGGGTCGAAACATTTAAGGGCGGCACGGTGGCACAGTGGTTAGCACTGCTGCCTCACAGCGCCTGTAGACCCGGGTTCATTTCCCGACTCAGGCGACTGACTGTGTGGAGTTTGCACGTTCTCCCCGTGTCTGCGTGGGTTTCCTCCGGGTGCTCCGGTTTCCTCCCACAGTCCAAAGATGTGCGGGTCAGGTGAATTGGCCAAGCTAAATTGCCCGTAGTGTGAGGTAAGGGGTAAATGTAGGGGTATGGGTGGGTTGCGCTTCGGCGGGTCGGTGTGGACTTGTTGGGCCGAAGGGCCTGTTTCCACACTGTAAGTCTAATCATGGCACACATGGTCGAGAAAGCCACCTCCAATCTCACTTCAGTGGGCCAGTATCTCTGGAAATGCTGACAGAAACTTACTCAATTCACCCTGCTGCTCCAGAATGGTCTGTTTGTCAACAACTGTCAAGGCTCAGCTCCTTCATCCAGTTCAGCAGAGCCAGGAAGATCCTGAGCACTCTGTGGCCTCCCCACTGCTGGACCTGTCTTCACCTTCTGCTGATGCTCCCTTGTGACGTGTAATTCACCATACCCACCTGAGGTATGTGCATCCGAACTGGTGGTGGTCACCCATGTCTGTATTTCTTCAGACCCCAAAGGTATGTTTGCTGGGCTTATGGGAGATTCAGGGTGAGAGAGTTCTGAGTCACTCTGTATTGAGCATTGTAATGCAGTGGCTGCTGATATCAAGTCAATATGAGTGAGTGCTCTCTGCCAAATGACTGATATTTCCCTCTGGCATCATGTAGTTGGGGGAATGCCATCCTTGCACGGCCAAGACTCAACTTGTCTCTCATGCACCCTCCTCCACAATGATCCCAATGCGATGAGGAGTGCAATGCCATCCCAAGTTCTGTGCCTCATCTTGCCCTTCTGTGCTGTCTTCTCCTGCAAGTAATGATCGAGGAGACTACTCGGTTGGAGAAATGGAAAGGTTCAAGTGGATTTGTGGATCATTGCTGTAAGGATGGGTGGTGATATGGTGAGAAGATTTGGTGTCAACACTGGTTGTTCACATGAGATATACTGGGGTTGTGGTGGGGTGCGGTGACTTGAGAACACGGATTGGGTGTACCTGCAAGGTTTGTTGGTGTGAGGAGTGGGGAAGAAGACTTGGGAAGCCAGAGTGAGAGAGATTTGTACTTGATTGTCACACACCACAAACTGATCCTGATCAGCTCCTTAAATCTCTTGCAGCTCTGTATTCAGGAATGAGCACCACTCTTTGGCTGTTCAGTTCTTCAGCCATTTCCAACCATGCCTGCTTGTTTTGTACCTCTTCCTTCCTCCTGCTGTCTGCAGAGAACTGAATCTCCCTGTGAGCCCTTATAGCCCACAGCCTGATGTCCCAGGCTTCATCTAAACACTCTCCTGCTGTCTATCCTCATGGCCTCATTATTTGTCCAGCTACTGACTCAGTTCTTGGCACTTCTCGAATACTGGAGCTTAAACAGACTGCAGTGGATTGTGATCATGCTCACCCTGCTTATTTGGCTGCTGAACCCAAAGCTCCAATACAAAAACTGTGGCTGAGATAAATGCATTTGGCGAGTGGGCTGCTGAAACTTAAATTAAAAAGAACAGAAATACTCATTGGGTTAGGTATGGAGAGAGAAACAGAGCTAACCCTTCAAGTCAGTGATCTTTCATCAGAATTAAAATTTTAACTCTGCTCCTCTTTTCACAAACTGAGCTCACCTACTGAGTAGTTCTTGTTTTTATTTCAGATTTCTAGCATCTGGGTTTGCAGTGGTCTCCATGTTTAAATTCAGCTCAGATCAATGAGATGCCAGGAGGAAGGAAAAAACCCAAGTGACTGGGAGAGGTGAGAGGAATGAAGGACAGGGTGAAATCAATGTGAGGAGTTTGCACAGGGATGATGTTGAAAATTTCAAGGGAAGTAATATCTCTCCCTCACCATAATTCCTGTCACACCTTCAAAGAATTACATATGCCTCTCTCTCTTCAAACCAACCATTGATGTGCAGCCATTGTTCTGAGCTTTTTAGTTTTTCTCATAACCAATTGCTGTTCTCCTTCCTAATGTGGGTGTTGAGCCTACAATCCTCAGGGCTGAACTGCTCGCACTTATATTGAAAAATCAGAACAATATGAGCTGTGTCCTGATTATCATGTTCAGCTTCTTGCTTCACTATCTTCACAAGACAAGATAGGTTTGTCTTGTTGTCTCCCTTTTGAACACTTATGAAAACCTAATTTTCCGTTACTCATGGATGGAGAGCAGCAAAGGTTCTGCAGACTGATTCCTTGGCTGGCAGGTTGGAGGAGAGATTGGGTTGACTGGGCCTGTATTCACAGGAGTTTAGAAGCGTGAAAGGGGATCTCATTGAAACAGCTGAAATTCTGACAAGGATAGACAAGGTGTGAGGATGATGATACAGGGGTCCCAGTCTCAGGGTATGGGATACTGGAAAAGCGCAGCAGGTCAGGCAGCATCCAAGGAACAGGAGATTCGACATTTCGGGCATAAGCCCTTCTTCAGGAATTGGGTTTATGCCCGAAACGTCGAATCTCCTGTTCCTTGGATGCTGCCTCACCTGCTGCGCTTTTCCAGCAACACATTTTTAAGCTCTGACCTCCAGCATCTGCAGACTTCACTTTCTCCTCAGGGTATGGGATAGACCATTTCAGACTCATGAGGAGAAATTCTTCACACAAAGGCTTGTGACCATGTGGAATTCTCTGTCACCGAAAGTTGTGAAGGCCAAAATTTCTCAAGACTAAAGGTGTCAAGGAGTATGGCATGAATTAGAGGTTCAGCTGTGATTATTGAACTCAGTGGGCTGAATGGCCTACTGTTGTTTCTGTTTTCTATGTCTCTACACCTCTCATTTCTCCAGGAACCCAGATGCATCATTTATTGCCCAATTATCAGGTAGGGGTGTGAGAATTGGAACTGGAATGTTTGCAATGGCTCACATCTCCATCCTCTTATTCAAAATCAAAGGGGTGAAAAGTTATATGGCATCTTCTACGATCTTTGAAAGGCTCAAACTGTTTTACAGCCAGTGACATACTTCTGCAGTGCTGTCGCTGTTTCATCATAGTAAAGGTGACATACTTTCATGATTATTAAAATATGTTCTGATTTCAGACCAGCTTTGAGCTGCTGGCATAGGTTTTCAGCATGCTGCCTACTCTTTCAATCTACAAAAACTGGCCACAACCAATTTTGAACTCCCTGTGGCAAATTATGTGAAGCTCTTTGGAAAAGGCCCACAGCCTAGGGTTGAAAATCAGTTAATAATACTGATGCTGTTTCTCATTCTGATCGTCTCTTCCTGCCAATAGTAAACACTTACTGCAAACACTATATGATCTTTAAAGGCTAAAATAGGGAGCCAATAATGTTGAAGATTGTGAAGATTAAATTGTGTTTGTGGCACTTCACGCATTATTCGCTGATGTCAGATCTCTAATGTAGTAGATGTCACAGTGAAAAGGTTGCTTTCATTTACAACTGTGATTGAAGTGAGCAGGGGAAGCCAGGTCAAACCAGATGTAGTTAAAAGGAATTATGTCAACGAGCATTGAAATATTTGGACTTTTATGAGCTCCTCATTCTATAAAACTTAAAAAAAGGCAAGTGTGGTTTCAGTAAGTTAGTTTTCCTCAGATCATTAAAATTGGTCAATCACTGTGGTGGGCTGTTTCCAGTTTATTTTAAAATCACCAGCAGAATTACGATGCAACATTGAATGATGAGGGTGGATGTAAGGATCAAATAATCAGACTTGAGGAAGCCATGTACAAGGGTTTGATGACTCTGCACATGATTTGTATTCTTTTCAAGCATTGATTATTCCTCAACAATGCGCTCATATTCCTTTCATCTTTCATCTCCAGGTAAACAATAAAGACAAAAATGTATGCCTCTCGTGGGGCCATTGGACTGGCTTTCTCTTACTATACCCAGTACATATGTTGGAGCAGGATTTTTCTCACTGCATCCTATATATGTTCTGGAGCAGAATATCTCTCCCTGCACCTAGTATGTATACATCCTGGAGTTTAATATCTCTCACTGTACCAAGTATACATCTCAATGTAACCATTATATATGTGGAACACAGTAGTCAGCATATTGACCATGATATCTCTCACTGTACTCAGTATATGTCTTGGGGCAGCATACCTCTCACTGTACTTCAGATAGCTAAAATCTGTGCATGCTTATGCACTTGAGACGATGCTGAATTTCAGTGGCAAGGTGAAGGAAAGCTACCAATATATGAGAACCGATGAATATTGTCTGGTAGCTCACTGTGGATCTCGATAATTGAGGGCACAGTGTTGTTGGGTAGGAGCAGTCTGATCGAGGACCTCTTAGGTTGTGGGTTGTGCATTGATGACTGTGGTGCTCTGTTTCTGAGTTTGGGTGAACTGAATGTGGTCAACAAGTTTGTTTTCATGACAAAACCAATCCTGAGGAGTCTGCATTCTTCCTAGGGTTAATCCTTCCAAAAGAAGTTGTATCCGCCACTTTGTTCTTTGAGCTGACTGTGATCCCTGTCTTACTCAGACCAGTAATATCAAGGTCATAAAATCGAAGTTCGCGGGCTGTGAGTGCAGTTCAATACTCCGGTCTGTCACTGGTGGCATTCTCATGGTAGTCCAATTCGCAAGCTTCATTTTCAGGGTTTAGAGGATGCCTGTGCATGGGCTTTCAACATGCGGTGAATGTTGCTCACACAGTGTTTGTGGGGCAAGGTCCTTATCCAATGGCATGGATAATTGAGACAGTGAAAGAGCAGGCTCGGCTGCATTGAAAGGAACTAACACACACATGTTATCCCGAACCTCTCTCCCCATTCCAGGAGACGGCAGTATTGCTTGCTTGTGAGTACACATCAAAGAAAATAATCTGAGTTCAAATTATTTATATTGTCTTCTTATACAATGTGATTGGTTGGCGTGTCACTTTTGATTGGTAGAGATGTTGCCATGGAGTATGCACCAGTTAATGATGACTGACAGTTAACTGCTGAGCTCTGTTTAAATGGTAAACCAGTTAGATTGACATAGATTGGTCAATAGTCCACATGCCAAACAATTAGAAATCTCCTCTCATACAATATAAATGTTGGGTTTCCCCTTTCTTCCAAATGGTGCTGATGAGTGCAAGATGAAACGTTTTACAAAATATGTAGTTTTTAAGAAATGTTTGCATTTATCTTGCACCATTTTGATCGCAGGATATTCACCATAAATAAACTATTTTTGAAGTGCAGTCACTGTTTTGTAACATGCAGTTTGATCCCAAATATCAATGGGCTTTTGATCAGCTGATACTGGTTGAAGGAACAATATTGCCATTAATAATTATGGCAGGACTTTGACCTCATGTTGTGGATTCTGAGAGATCTTAGAGCGATTCAGTTTAATGTAATCTAAAAGATGGCATTTCCAAGAGGGCAACAGTCCTGCCAATGGAGTGCCAGCCTGCATTTTGTGCTTAGGTCTGTGTGAAACTGAAACCCATAACCATCTGCTTCAAATATGATAAGTCTGACCATTAAGTTAAAAAAAAACTCACCCCTGAAAACAACGGTGAGATTTATCCATGAACTAGAAAGCACTTCCTTCTTTAAGTTACAATAAAGGCAGAGACCACACACTGTTAGCAACGAGAAAAATAGTTTAATGAATGGGGTAGGTTCTCCTCATGAAATACCACCAAATAGAAGATGAAGGACTGAGTATGGTCTTCAGCCAGTTCAGCTTTGATTTGGCTGCTGCAGTTTCAAGCCCCACCTGATTCTGAAGTGGGGGAATTCAAACCTAGAGGGCTTAGGTTTAAGGTGAGAGGGGAGAGATATAAAAGGGACCTGTGGGGCAATATTTTCACACAGAGGGTGGCATGTGTTTGGAATAAGCTGCCATAGGAAGTGGTGGAGGCTGGTACAATAACAACATTTAAAAGGCATCTGGATGGGTCCATGAATAGGAAGGATTTAGAGGGATATGGGCCAAATACTGGCAAATGGGACTAGATTAATTTAGGCTAGATGGTTGGCATGGATGAGTCGGATTGAAGCATCTGTTTTTGTCCTGTACAACTCTATGACCCTAACTGCCAGCTGTGTTAATTTCCTGACTTGAAAGTGAGCTTTGTGATGAATCGTAATTAACTCACATCATTAGCTAAATTTATTCCAGGTTGACACTGAAGGTGATAGGTTTAATTGAGCAAGGTGAGGCCATTCAGTCCTTCAATCCCACTCTGCTGTTCAATGAAGTCATAGCTGATCTTTTACTTCAGCACCATTTTCTTGCAAGATCCCCATGTCCTATATATCCCTAATACCTAGAAATTGACATCAGTTTCTGTCTTGAAATTCCCATTGACTGAGCTTCAACAGGCTTCTGGGTGGAGAATTCACCTATCCCCAAGAGAATAAATACTTCATCTTGGTCCTGACTGGGTTTCCCCTTATCCTGAGACTTTGTCCCTTAATTCAAGGGCCCACAGGCAGGGGATATTTCCTGCATCTACTCTGTTGACTCCTGTAGGAATGTTCAGCGTTTGAGGACAATCACCTCTCATTCTTCTAAACTTCAGCGAATATAGACCCATTTTATTTAATCCTTCAATATAGGACAATCCCTCCATCCCAGGGATCAGTCTTTGCTGTATTCCCTCAATGTCAAACAGACCAAAACCCTCACAATATTCCATTCAGATGTGGCCTCACCTTTGTTATGAATACCAGATATTTAAGGAACATGGGAAACTGGAATTTGGAAAGGTTTGGACATTTCTCGATTGAAGAGGTGTAATAATGTGATTTCTTGGAAACAAAATAAACTTCTTGGAAACAACCTCTCTGAGAGGTCAGAGAGAGGCGTGGCTTACCTACTGTTCACAAAATTCAAGTGACTTTGTTAAAGCAGAGAGACCATGCTTTTAAATAGAAATAAGAAGGGGGTGGGGTTATACCTTTATTGCAGAATATAGAGACTTGAAAAGGTCTAGAGTTTAAGCTGTTCACTGCCTAGCAACAGTCTCTGGGACCAGGTTGCTGTGCATTTTCACATCCACGGGATTTGAATTGTAGGAGAAGCGTGCATCAGAAAGCCAGTCTCTTTCTCTCTCTCACCCAAGAAGAGACAAAAGCAAAGACAGCGAAAAGCATACTCCCTTAGTGAGGTGGTTTGAAAACCTAATAAAGTTTCAAGTATCAAGATTCCCAAGAGTTTCCCAACTGAATCTGAAATCTTCCTGAAGATCTTCTATCATTCTGTGACTGTCAGCAATTTTATCTCATTGACAAGAAATTGAAGGAACCGTGAGAAGTCAAAACTGAAATCAGTATCCTTGACCTTGTTCACTTTTTGCTTATTTTGTACCCAAATCCATGATATCATTACAGATCTGTATTGTTTGTGTATGAATGTGTATTTTTAGATTATGGGGATATAGTTTAATTCTGCACAGTAGCATAATTGATAACCACTTTTGCCATGTCTCTAAAGAATTGTTTTGTTTCTAATGAATAACTTATTTTTGAGTATATTGAAAAAACCTGGTGACCTTCTCTTTTGTTTAAAGTAACAGCAAAAACCAGAAGTTTATTGACTATATTGGTGATAAATTAAATGTTTACACCTTCGTACTGCTCATGGAGTTAGAGGGCTTGATTACCAGCACACTTCTTCATTCAGTCATAGCCCCTTTAAGGGAAATTTAAAGGGGGAAGGAAAATTAAAGGAACATAGCCTCTGCCAAGATTGAATCGGCAGAGAATACAGCGAATAAAAAGATTCCTCAAGTTTGGAATCAAGTCATTCTAAAAAGCCCAGGCTCTTCTGCAACATGCAGCAAGACCCAAAATTAATGCGATTCCCATGGAGGCTGAAAATCCAATTGGTGGATGTGCTGCAGTGACATGGGAAGTTCAATCTCTACTTCTATCCCAACCATCACCAACCTGAACCTTCCCACTCTCTGCACTTTTGGCAGTCGCTGCTTCAGTCTCACTTCCTGGAATGGCTCAGCCTGAATGACCCAGTGCCCCCAATGGGATCTTGCAAGCAGCCAGTGTTGATCTGCAGGGCCAAGCTCCCCCAGTGCTCCTGCAACACCCCGGAACACAGGCTTGGTGTTGGATCTCACAAACTTCGCCTGTGCACTTCCCTGCTTTCCACTTGGCAAACAGCAGCACTGCAATCTGCCAGCAAGGCACCCGCTGTCTGCTGGCTTATTGGCTAAACTAGAAAACAAGTTGGGAAATAGAGAGACCAGCATACAAGTGATATATTAAAGAACGATTTTGTTAGCCTCTGACGCACAAATGCTTTCTGTTTTTTAAAAAAAATGACTTTCACAGGCACTCTGGTAAGCAATCCAGCCAGGCTGGAGGTTTAGCGAGCATCTACACACACAATTACACACACACAGTGCTCCCTTCTATGTGTGAACACTGATGTGTCTACATTCCAAACAGCTCTGCCACTGTGTGCTGAGGATCTATGGGGCTCGGAGGTGCGCAGGTATCAGGTGTCCCTTCATGCAGAGAAAATGGCTGCGTCTCCTTGGATCAAGAGTTTGTCTTTTTAAAATAATTAAAAATGGTTTCTTGTCATGGACCAGAACCTCTCTTACTCTGTGTTTTCTTTAATCCTGTCCTTCTCCGCAGGTAATCAGACTGCCATCTCATTACAGGATTGCTCACATAGGTGTTTGCTCACATAGGTGTCTGTTCATCATAAGTCAACACTGGAAAGTGAGTGCCAGCAGGCTATTTGACCATAGCGGGCCTCACAAAATAGCCAGATCCTGTCTCCGTTTGATCCATTTATACACTGTGTGTATGTAATACTTAGCTGTGCTTCAAAGTCCTTCATCTTGCCATTCCTTCACCATATCCTCGTGGACTCCTTACTATTGATTTGTGTAAATGAAGAACTCAGGCTGTTTTGTTTTGGTCCTGTTTCTGGGCTGAAGTAATAATGCAGATGCAGCAAGGACAGGGCAGTTGGGCAAGGTTATTACTGGTTATTTACTGTTTTTTTTCCCTTTGGATAGATCTTAATTTGATATCTTGTTCAAAAAACAGCACCTCTGACAGGTAAAGACAAAATGACTGTGGATGCTGAAAATCTGAAACAAATACAGAGTGCTAGAGAAACTCAGCAGCATCCATGGAGAGTTAATATTCTGTATCTGATATGATTCTTTAGAACAGTGTGCTATCAGACTAGATTATGTCTCAATGATGTACCCTCCACATTTTTTACAGTGTGGGCAATTAGTTAAAGTGGGTCAGTAATTTAATTTTTTTGGCATGCAGCTATGCACACACTAACTTAAAGGGGCAACTAGTGCATGGCCTGTATGGGAGTCTTAATGTGCAACTTAGAGAGAATATTGGTGCTCGGGCTTTTAGTGATGTTTGAATTCATGGCCTGTGACACAGAGAGGAGACTGCTACACCAAGCCTCCAGTGAATCCTGATGAGATTTAATAGTCACTTGATAAAGCTTGTTAAAATTAGGACCAGATAGAACAGTTTAGAAATAAACAGATTGCTGCCAGTGATAAGGAGGTTATCAGTATGAGATAAAATGTGAGAAATTCAGGAGAGTCAGCAAGTGAAAATTATTTACACAGGATTTTGAGGCTGTGAAATGCAACAGTTTAGTTTGTATTTAAAAGAAGATGGAAGATTTTAAGAATAGGTTAGATAACTGTTTAAAGGAAGGGAAGTTAAAGGGGTTAAGAAAAAGGAAGACTTCCGTGACCATAGGATATTTAAATGTTTTTGCAGCCAACTAATTGCTTTTGAAGTGCAGTCACTGTTGTAATGTAGCAATGTAATGTAATGTTGTAATGCAGCAGCCAATTCATGCACAGCAAGCTTCCACAAACAGCAATGCAATAATGGCCAGACAATCTCTTTGTGATCTTGATTGAGGACATAAGAACTAGGAGCAGGAGTAGGCAATTTAGCTCCTCAAACTTGCTCCTCTATTTGATATGATCATGGCTGATCTCATTTTGGCCTCCATTGCACTTTCCTGCCCGCTTTCCATAACGCTTCAACCCAATACCATTCCTGATTAAGGGCTTTTTCCTGAAACATTGATTCTCCTGCTCCTCGGATGCTGCCTGACCTGCTGTGCTTTCCCAGTACCACACTCTGGACTCTAATATACAGCATCTGCAGTCCTCACTTTTGCCCAATTAAAGATCTGCCTATCTCCTCCTTAACTGAAAATGTGTTGCTGGAAAAGCGCAGCAGGTCAGGCAGCATCTAAGGAACAGGAGAATCGACGTTTCGGGCATGAGCCCTTCTTCAGGAATGAGGAAAGTATCCTACGAAAAGGCAGGCATAGCTGGGGCTCCTACGAAGAGGCAGGCGTAGCTGGGGCTCTTCGTAGGATATGTGGAACAGTCCATCTTCCGTAGCTACACTGGCACCATCCCTCACCTTTTCCTCCACTACATCGATGACTGTATCGGTGCTGCCTCGTGCTCCCATGAGGAGGTTGAACAGTTCATCCACTTCCACCCCGACCTCAAATTTACTTGGACCGTTTGAGACTCCTCCCTCCCCTTCCTAGACCTCTCCATTTCTATCTCGGGCGACCGAATCAACACGGACATTTACTATAAACCGACCGACTCCCACAGCTACCTAGACTACACCTCCTCCCACCCTGCCCCCCTGTAAAAATGCCATCCCATATTCTCAATTCCTTCGTCTCCGCCGCATCTGTTCCCAGGAGGACCCGTTCCAATATCATACAACCCAGATGGCCTCCTTCTTCAAAGACCGCAATTTCCCCCCAGACGTGATCGACGATGCCCTCTACCGCATCTCCTCCACTTCCCGATCATCCGCCCCTCCAATTGCCATCAGGACAGAACCCCACTGGTCCTCACCTACCACCCCACCAACCTCCATATACATCGTATCATCTGTCATTTCCGCCACCTCCAAACGGACCCCACCACCAGGGATATATTTCCCTCCCCTCCACTATCAGTGTTCCGAAAAGACCACTCTCTCCGTGACTCCTTCGTCATGTCCACACCCCCCACCAACCCAACCTCCACTCCCAGCACCTTCCCCTGCAACCACAAGAAATGCAAAACTTGCGCCCACACCTCCCCCCTTACTTCCCTCCAAGGCCCCAAGGGATCCTTCCATATCCGCCACAAATTCACCTGCACTTCCACACACATCATTTACTGCATCCACTGCACCCGATGTGGCCTCCTCTATATTGGGGAGACAGGCCGCCTACTTGCGGAATGTTTCAGAGAACACCTCTGGGACACCTGGACCAACCAACCTAACCACCCCGTGGCTCAACACTTCAACTCCCCCTCCCACTCCACCAAGGACATGCAGGTCCTTGGACTCCTCCATCGCCAGACCATAGCAACACGATGGCTGGAGGAAGAGCGCGTCATCTTCCGCCTAGGAACCCTCCAACCACAAGTGATGAATTCAGATTTCTCCAGTTTCCTCATTTCCCCTCCCCCCACCTTGTCTCAGTCCCAACCCTCGAACTCAGCACCACCTTCCTAACTTGCAATCTTCTTCCTGACCTCTCTGTCCCCACCCCCACTCCGGCCTATCACCCTCACCTTAACCTCCTTCCACCTATCACATTCCCAACGCCCTTCCCACAAGTCCCTCCTTCCTACCTTTTATCTTAGCCTGCTTGGCACATCTTCCTCGTTCCTGAAGAAGGGCTTATGCCCGAAACGTTGATTCTCCTGCTCCTTGGATGCTGCCTGACCTGCTGCGCTTTTCCAGCAACGCATTTTCAGCTCTGATCTCCAGCATCTGCAGTCCTCACTTTCTCCTATCTCCTCCTTAAATTTACTCTATGTCCCAGCATTGACTGCACTCTGGGGGAGTGAATGCCATAGATTCATGATCCTTTGAGAAAAGTAATTCCCCTCATCTCTGTTTTAAATCTGCTACCCTTTATCCTAAAACTGTGATCTCTTGTTCTAGGTAGTTGCAAAAGAGGAAACATCCTTTCTGTGTCTACTCTGTTAATCCCCTGTCGAATTTTACAGACCACAGTTAGTGTTCCTCTCGTTCTTCTAAACTCCAGAGAGTATAGACCTAAACTGCCCAAACTCTCTTTATAAGACAAACCCTTCACCTCTGGAATCAATGTAGGGAACCATCTCTGAACCGCCTCCAATGCAACTGCATCCCTCCTTAAGTAGGTGGACCAAAGCTTTATGCAGCACTCCAGGTACGGCTTCACTAACGTCTTATGCAGTTGCAGCAATACTTCCCTACATGTATACTCAATTCCTTTAGCAATAAGTGCCAAAATTCCACTTACCTTCTTGCTGGACTTGGAAAGTTAACTCTGCTTTCTCCTTGCAGATGCTGCTGGACCTGCTGAGTTTCTTCAGTAATTTCTGTTTATGTTGCACCTTCATACTAGTTTTCCATGATTCAAGCAAGAAGATACCAAATTCCTCTGCACTGAAGTATTCTGAAGTTCCTCTCCATTTAGGCAATAAGTTGCCTTTCTATTCCTCTGGCCAAAATAGATAACCTCACACATTAAACTTTATCTGCCACATTTTAGCCCAATCACCTAACATATCCATATCCATTTGTAAAGTTGGTATTTCCCACCTATTTTAGTGTCAGCTGCAAGTTTGGCTATAGTCTCTTCTATCCCAGCATCCAAGTAATTAATATAGATTGCAATTAGTTAGGGCCCGAGGACTGAACCCTATGGTACCCCACTAGCCAAACAGAAAGGAGACTGATTTACCCCAACTCTCAGTTTTCTGTTGGTTCACTAATCCTCTATTCAAGCAAATAAATTACCCATAATCCCATGGTAGCTTTCTGTGCAACATCTGATGAAATGCCTTCCAGAAGTCCTGATATACAACAACTACAGGATCCTCATTACCATTTTTTAAATTCCTTCATCGGATGAGGCTAGGCTAGCATTTATTGTCCATCTCTAATTGCCCAGAGAGCAGTTAAGAGTCAGCCACATTGCTGTGGGTCTGGAGTCACATATAGACCAGACCAGGTTAGGATGGCAGTTTCCTTCCCTAAAGGACATTAGTGGCAGGATTCAAACTTGGGTGCCCAGATCTCTGGATTAACAGTTCAGCGATAATACCACCAGGATGTTGCCTCCCTCCACATTGCTTATTATATCTTCAAAGAACTCGAGCAAATTAGTCAAACATGATTTACCCATCATAAAACCATGCTCACTCTAATGAATTATATTTTGACTTCCCAAATGTCCTGTTATCACTTCCTGAAGAGTGGATTCAGATGTTAAACTAACTGGTCTATAATCTTCTACTGTCTGTCTCCTTCCCTTTTAGAACAAGGGTGTTATATTACTATTTTTACAATCCACTGGAACCTTCCCTACATCCAGATAATTGTAGAATATTATAACAAGTGGACCCGCTATCTCTGCTGCCACATCCTTTAAGACCCTAGGGTGTAGCCCATCAAGCCCTGGGGACTTGTCTGCCTTCAATCCCCATACTTTATTCAGTACTTTTTTCCTTGTGATGATAATTGTTCTAAGTTCCTCCCTCTTTATAATCTCTGTATTATTTGTAACAACTGGGATGGTACTAGTATCCTCTACCACAAAAACTGAAATAAAATATTGATTTAGTCACTCTGCATTTCTGTGTTCTGCAATATGAACTCCCCAGTCTCATCCTCCAATGGCCAACATTCATCTTAGCTACACTCTTCCTGTTTATATACCTATAGAAGCTTTAGCTATCCATTTTTACGTTTTGTGTGAGTTTTCTTTTATAGTTTACCTTTGCTCTTTTTAATGACATTTTTAGTAACGTTTTGTTGATCTTTAAATTTTTCCCAGTCTGCCATTTGCCTTTGCAATATGGTATGTCTTAGTTTTTATCTTTATATTAACCTTAATTTCCTGCTTAGCCATGGATGTTTTATGCTTCTCCCTTACAATCTTTCTTCTTTTCTGGAATATATCTTAGTTGGGAGCAATTGAGTATCTCCTTCAACATCTACCACTGCTCATCAACTATCCTAACTTTTAGCCATCCCGCCCAGTCCACTAGGGCCAGATCTGTCTTCATGCTTTTGTAATTATGTTTGGTTAACTCTAGAACACTAGTTTAGATTAGATTAGGTTCTCTACAGTGTGGAAACAGGTCATTTGGCCCAATAAGTCCACACCGACCCTCCGAACAGTAACCCACCTAGACCCATTCTTCTACACTTGTCCCTGACTAGTTGACCTAACACTACAGACAATTTAGCATGGTCAATTCACCTGACATGCACATCTTTGGATTGTGGGAGGAAACCAGACCACCCAGAGGAAACCCACACAGACACGGGGAGAATGTGCAACCTCCACACAGACAGTCACCCGAGGATGGAATTGAACCCAGGTCCCTGGCACTGTGCGGTAGCAGTGCTAACCACTGAGCCACAGAGCACAGATCAAGGGATAAACGGGGTTAGTATTGACACTAGTGTGGGACTCCAGTTTCTCGCTGTCCAAATGAAATTGAAATTCTAGCATGCTATGATCACTCTTCCTGAGAGGATCCTTTACTATGAGATCATTTATTAATCCTCCTTCATTATACAACATTAAATCCAGAAGAGCCTGCTCCCTGGTTTGTTCCCAGCATATGCTCCAAGAAACAATCTGTAATGTATTCAATGAATTCTCTTCAAGGTTACCCTTGCCAGTTTGATTAGTCCAGTGTATATGCATATTAAAATAACCCATGTTTATTGTTGTACCCTTCTTAGTTTTTACTGTGCCCCATTATGGTACTACTGTTCATTATAGTTCACTCCCACCAGTGACTTCTTTGCCTTGTTATTTCTTATTTCTACCCAACGGACTCTACATCTTCATTTTGAGTACTGATATCGTTTCTCACTGCAGCATTGATCTTATCCTTTACTAATAAAGCTGCACCACTGCCTTTTCCTTCTGCCTATCCTTCTGAAACACTGAATGCCCTTGAATATTTAATTCCCAAACCTGCTCTCTCTGCAACCATGTCACAATTGTTGCCAGTAAAACATACCCATATATCTCTATTTGTGCTGTAAACATGTTCTTTTTGTTTTGAATGCTTCATACATTCAGATACAAAGCCTTTAAGTTTGTTCTATTAGCAAATTTCCCTTTTCTTGTATGATTACTTGATATGAAATGACATCACACACTGATTGAGGGACAAGTATTGACCAGAACACCAGGGGGAGCTCATGTGCTTGTCCTCTGAATGCTGGTAGGGGCTCCTCAGCATCCACCTGAGATGGTGTCACACTTTAACATGGGGGCTGGCACAAAACTATTTGACAGAGCAGCACTTCCTCAGGACTGCACAAGACTGCGAGCCTGGATTTTTACACTTAAATCCTTGTAGTAGGATTTGAACCAAGAAACTTCAGTTTCAGGTGCAAAAGTGTTGCCAAATAAGTGGTAACAACATAGGTACAGATTAGCTCACTGCTCTTAGATAGGATGAACAGTAACAGGGACTGGTTATGCTGGCCACTCTGATTTGGTGTTGTAATATCCATACAGTTCAATGACCCATTGTGCATTTGATATAACCTGCCTGAATTTCGATATTTGTGTGACTGGCACATCGTCTTCAGCTTCTCAATGCTATTGACCAACATTTCCTTATCTTTCAAATCTTCTTCGTTAATTCATCTCCCTTTTCTACCCATGAGACATGTCAAGCTGTATTTTAACTGTTAGAGCCCAGCAATACTCGGGCATGTCTGCAGCACTTTTCTCATAGCTTTTGCATCTGCTTTCCAGTGATTCTGATGAAAAACTGACAACGGATGCGATGACGACACAATAACCACTTTCAGCTCCTGCACCTCAAGGGACCCAATTGTGAATGTCAGTACAAAGCTTTCTAGACATGTCAAACCTACTAAACTACTTGACTGATAGGTAGGTGCCAGTTTGGCAGAGTTCGCACCTGGCCCTCAGATGCAGCCTGAGACATCAGGCTGTGGGCTGTAAGGGCTCACAGGGAGATTCAGTTCTCTGCAGACAGCAGGAAGAAGGAAGAGGTACAGAACAAGCAGGCATGGTTGGAAATGGCTGAAGAACTGAACAGCCAAAGAGTGGTGCTCATTCCTGAATACAGAGCTGCAAGAAATTTAAGGAGCTGATCAGGATCGGTTTGTGGTGTGTGACAATCAAGTACAAATCTCTCTCACTCTGCCTTCCCAAGTCTTCTTCCCCACTCCTCACACCAACAAACCTTGCAGGTACACCCAATCCGTGTTCTCAAGTCACCGCACCCCACCCCAACCCCAGTATATCTCATGTGAACAACCAGTGTTGACACCATATCTTCTCACCATATCACCACCCATCCTTACAGCAATGATCCACAAATCCACTTGAACCTTTCCATTTCTCCAACCGAGTAGTCTCCTCGTTCATTACTTGCAGGAGAAGACAGCACAGAAGGGCAGGATGAGGCACAGAACTTGGGATGGCATTGCACTCCTCATCGCATTGGGGTCATTGTGGAGGAGGGTGCATGAGAGACAAGTTGAGTCTTGGCCGTGCAGGGATGGCATTCCCCCAACTACATGATGCCAGAAGGAAATATCAGTCATTTGGCAGAGAGCACTCACTCATATTGACTTGATATCAGCAGCCACTGCATTACAATGCTCAATACAGAGTGACTCAGAACTCTCTCACCCTGAATCTCCCATAAGCCCAGCAAACATACCTTTGGGGTCTGAAGAAATACAGACATGGGTGACCACCACCAGCTCGGATGCACATACCTCAGCAGAAGGTGAAGACAGGTCCAGCAGTGGGGAGGCCACAGAGTGCTCAGGATCTTCCTGGCTCTGCTGAACTGGATGAAGGAGCTGAGCCTTGACAGTTGTTGACAAACAGACCATTCTGGAGCAGCAGGGTGAATTGAGTAAGTTTCTGTCAGCATTTCCAGAGATACTGGCCCACTGAAGTGAGATTGGAGGTGGCTTTCTTGACCATGTGTGCCATGATGTTTTGACCCTCAGCACCGATGTCCAGCCTCATGCCAAGAGCAGTTAGTGGCATGGTCAATCAATGCAGCTCAATACTCAGATGCAGCTGATCATTAACCAGCACACTCACTCTGTCTCTGTGAACAGAGGGTAGCGTATTTTGCTGTGCCTGCTGAGCAACTCACTGATGTCTATCTTTGAAGTTGGGATGGGCTAGGACAGGCACTGTTGAAAAATGGCTCATAGAAGTGAGAAGGGGTCCTGGTCAAAGTGTTTCTATTCATGAATAGAAACAGAGCCACATAGTTTGTCTCCTGCTGCCCATGCACAGAACAATTTTAGGTAGGGGCCTCCCAGGCTCCAAAACCAAGAGACACTCAGCCAGAGCAACCGAGCCCTCAAGCAGGATTTTAAGGAGCCTGTGCTGAGCTCACCTGATATCACAGGGATTGTGTATGTCGGACTTGAGGTGCAGGATGTATGTTTGTACAAGGTTGTACACTTGTTTGTTTAATGCTGTGACAACACAATTATTGTGTGAAATCTTTAATGAATTTTGTTTCAAAGCACTCCATTGTCCTGTCCTCACTATTGTTAGCAGCTGCTTGCCAAGGAGGTCTTCTGCCTTTGAAGAATGTGATGACAAGAATGAACAATAAACGATGGATGGCTGAGATGGGGATGGATTGTTTGTTATGTGACTGCTTTGACCTGGAGGCTAGCAGAAGCTGGATGACGCAGTGGCTCATTGGTTAACACTTCTGCCTCACAGTACCAGGACCCAGGTTTGAATCCAGCCTCGGACAACTGTTTGTGTGCAGTTTTCACATTCTCTGGGTGCTCTCGTTTCCTGCTACAGTCCAAAGCTGTGCAGGTTGGGGGAATTGACCATGCTAACGTGGGTGTAGACTTGATGGGCTGAATGGCCTGCTTCCATACTCTGGAGATTCTGTGGCATGATGGGGGCACAGTGGGTTCAGAATTGGGGTGCTAGATGGCTGTGCCTGCAAATAAATCCCTGGAGCCTGATGGCCTGCACCCTAAGGTTTTAAAAGAGGTGGCACTAGCGATAGTGGACGCATTAGTTATGATTTTCCAAAATTCCCTGGATTCTGGTCTGGTGCCAGTGGATTGGAAACATGCTCACGTGCTGCCCATATTCAAAAAAGGAGATCGGCAAAGTGGGATCTGGGTGCTTTTGTGCATGAATCACAGAAAGTGGGTATGCAGGTGCTACTTATAATAAGAAAGGCAAATGGAATCCTAGCATTTATTGCAAAATAACTGGATTATATAAGGCGTTGGCGAGTGCACATCTGAATATTGTGTCCAGTTTTGGTCTCCTTAATTGAAGGAGGATGTGGTGGCACTGGGGGCAGCTCAGAGGTGGTCCACCAGGTTGATGCCAAGGACAAAAGAGCTGTTGTACAAGGAGCTTTTGAATAGCCTTGGCTTCTACTCACTGGAGTTCAGAAAAAGGAGGTGGGATCTGATTGAGGTATAGAAAATGCTAAAGGGGATTGATAGGATGGACATTGAACAGATGGTCCCCCTTGTTGGACAGTCTCGAATAAGACATCATAGATATAGACTGAGTGGAGGTAGGTTCAGAACTGAGATGTGGAGAAACTCCTTCTCTCTGAGGGTTGTGTATCTGTGGAGCTCACTACCTCAAAGTGGGACAGAATCAATCTACAAATTCAAAAAAGAAATAGATATAATGAAAAGCAGGACAAAGGGCTATGGGGAGCTGGCAGGAGAGTAGAGTTGAGACCAGGATAAAATCAGCCATGACCATGTGAAATGGCAGAGTAGGCTTGAAGGGCTGAGTTACCTTCTCCTGCTCCTAATTTCTATGTTCCTATGTGCAGCCTCAGATTAGCTGAAGCCTGAATCAGTCTGTCCCTGGCAGCTAAGTGAGTCCTTGCCACATCAAGCTTGTCGTCCTTTTTTTCCTCCTGCACCAAAGATGTAGCGCAGTTACTACATTCCCCTTCTCCTACCAGCATATTGGAGAAATTAGGTCAGTTAGGACTATATTCACTGGAGTTTAGAAGAATGAGAGCGATCTCATAGAAACTGATACAATTCGAACAGGATGAGACAGGGTAGATGCAGGAATAATGTTCTTGATGACAGGAGAGCCCATGGGATAAACCATTTAAGACTGAGTTGAGGAGAAATGTCCTCACTCAAACAGTGGTAAGCCTGTGGAATTCTCTGCCACAGAAAGTAATCAAGGCCAAAACATTGTATGATTTCAAGAAGAATTTGAATTGGCACTTGGGGCTAAAGGCATCAAAGGATGTGGGGAAAAGTAGGAACAGACTATTTAGTTGGATGATCAACCACGTGTTTGAATTAAATATAGAGGTTTCTGCTGGTGTTCTGACAAACCAGAAATTTTAACCTCATCCTATGCAGAAACCCATCTGACCTGGCAGATTAAAATTCAGCACTTTGTCCGTTATTCTCTTTGCATTTCTCTCTGTCTCTGTCTTTCTCATATATTTCTCTCTGCTTGTCTTTCTGTTCTATCTTTTTCTCTTTTTCACCTTGTGGTTTTTTTCTGTCCTCTGTCTCTTCTGGCACATTGTTCCTGTCAGACTCTCATGGTCTTTTTTATATTTATCTCCTATCTTTGTTCTGTCATTCTGTCTTGTTTTATCTGTATGTGTCTCTGTCTCGCTTCTCTCTCTCTCTCTGGATCATTAGATCTTTCTATCTCTGGCTCTGCTTGTCTGAATCTCCTTCTCTCCTTATTTCATCTCCTTATGGCTCTTTCTCTGAAACCCTCTCTCTCATTCTCCCTTTTGGCTCTGTTGATGCCATCCCATTCCCTCGCTCTTTGATTTCCTTTGTGCTCCCCATCACTGCTCCTTATTGTTATTTCTCAAATGCCTCGCTGACCTGGGTGTTCTTCCCATCCAGTCATTTCATACTCCAGATGTTACCACTTTACCAGCAAGCTACATCTGCTGTTCATTTCTTTTGTGAAGAAGACAATGTGTCAAGCTAACCCCAGCCTGAGGGCAATCCTGAATTTACAACTGTCTTCACTACAAGGAAATTGTACGAGACAAAATGGTCAGAGCAAATATCCCAGGAGAAAAGACCAGTAAGACTCATGAATGACACAAACTGGTCTGACTGGTCATATTGGAACTCCATTTGACCAATCTGTTCATTTCAAAGTTATTGCTGGCTTTTCACTGGCTATTCCATCTGTGATACCAGCATTCCTTGATGCATCAGTTTAAACATTTTGTCAGGGAATATCCAAAGTTGCAGAAACACTGTCAGTCTGCCTGACTGTTCCCTTTCTCATGTTACACCTCCCATCCCCGTAGCGTCATTCTCCTTCTTCTCTGACATTCTCTCCTTTGCTCCCTCTCTCTTTTTCACAATTTGCTACGAGAATCCCCAGTTTGTCTCCCCTCCCATTTTCCTATTACTTTCTTACCACCTTTTGTTTGGCTTGCCCCCTCTTCTTCGTGTCTCCCTGCTTCTTGCAAATTTATTACAATCTCACGTTTCGTGTCCTCTTAGCTTTCTCTTGCTTCCCCACTCACTACTGCAACTTTTTGTTCCCCAGGGTCTCGCCGTCTGCCTTCCTCCCTCACTCACTATCATTTTGATTCTAGAAGTAAAAAGCAAGAATAAATTCCAAAATTGGAACTGGTTGAAGATGGAAGTTATAATTCGGCAACACATAAAGGAGTGAAGGCTGAGAATGATTAGCCTGGGCTGTCAGTTCCTTCCCATTTGACTTACACTACAGCTGCTGTGGTTGGTGTTTGTCCTCCCCTCCCCTCCTTCCTCGCTCACATTTTCTTTTGCTGTTTATTTTTTTAAGCTTCCTATTACCTTCCCATGGCCCCTGCAGCTCCAAGGAGCGGATGAGATGCAATGTCAGGAATGTGGCGGTTTCTTGACTGACACCATCACACTGTTTAGCATTCCTCACTTCTGCTCCACAACTGCTGTTCTGTTAGGATTCAGATAAATGACTCCAATTCTTTGAAAGAACGGGAGGCATTTGCATTTCTACAGTGTCTTTCATGAACTCAAGCCATTCCTACATGCTTTGCAGCCAGTGAAACACTTTGTGAAAGTGAAGCCAATTTGTGAAAGTGTGGCCAGTGTTGTAATATAGGTGCTGTGGCAGCCAATCTGCACAAGGCAAGGTCCCAACAACAGCAATAAGACAATCAAAAAGAAGAGTATAGGCTCTTTAAATGCAAGATGTAAAATACTCAAAAGTGAGTCACAGGCTGGAAACAAATAGATGGGTCAGTAGTTTGGGGTGCAAGTGGGATTTACATATAGAGTAAGAGATACCTGGAAGTGAACTACAGACTGGAATGTATTGAGGAGTGTGGGTGGAGTTGACATTTTGAGCAACAGATACCCGAGTGTGAGTTACAGACTGGAATCTAATCAAAGGGTTCAGCGTGGTTTATCGATAGAATAACTCGTACCCGGGAGTGAGTTATAGACTGGAATCTAATTGAGAGGCTCATGGGCTTATGGATAGAATTAAAAAACACCGAAGAATATGTTACAGATACCCGAGAGTAAGTTACAAACTGGAATCTGATTGAGAAGTTTGAGTGGTTTACGTGTAGAATAACAGATGCTTGAGAATAAGTGAAAAACTGAAATTTAATTGAGGGTTTTGAGTGAGAACCGAGGGTGAGTGACAGACTGGAATCTGCTTGAGTGGTTTAGGGTGTATATACATAGAATAACAGATTCCCAGGAATGAGCTACAGACTGGAACCTAATCTAGGGCGTGCAGGGGATTTGTCCATAGAATAATAGATATCTAGGAGTGAGTTACAGCCTGGAATCTGATGGAGGAGAGTGTGAGGTGTGTACATATAGAAAAACAGATACTCTACGTGGGAGTGTGTATGTGGGAGTGTGTTGCAGAGTTGAATCTAATCAAGGGGTTCAGCATGGTTTATGTATAGAATAACAGATACTCAGGAGTTAGTTGCAGACTGGAGTCTAATTGGGGGGGGTGGGGTTCATGGGTTTATAAGTAGAATGCATTACAAACAGAATAACAAATAAAAATGAGGTTGAATTTAAACAAGGGGCTCAGGATGATTCATAAATTGGATAACGTATACCAAGAATGATATATAACAAGAATGAGTTACAGTCTGAATCTAAATGAGGCTTCAGGGGATTTATATATACAATAACATATTCCTGGTACTGACTTACAGAATGGAATCTAGTTGAGGAGTTTGGGTTGTTTATATATAGAATCATAGATACTCAAGTGTGAACTACATATTGGAATCTGATGGAGGGCTGCAGGTGGGATTTACATATACAGTTACAGATATCTGAGAGTGAGTTACAGACTGGAATCTAATCAAGAGGTTCAGTGAGGTTTAGATATAGAATAACAGGTATTTGGGAGTGAGTCACAGACTGGAGCTTAATCATGGGATTCATCGGTTTACATATTGAATAACATATTCTCAAGAGTGAGATACACAATTGAATCTAATCAATGATTCAGAGTAGTTTATATATAGAATGACAGATACTTAGGAGTGAGTTGTAGACTAAAATCTAATCAAGGGGGTTCAGGGGTTTTATGCATAGAATAACAGATACCTCAGAGTGAGTTAAATCCTGGAGTCTGATCAAGTGATTTGAAGTGTTTTATATATAGAATAACAGATACCTGGGAGCCACTTACAGACTGGAATCTAATCAAAGGATCCAGGCATGTTTATGTAGAGAATGACACATACACATGAGTGAGTTACAGATCGGATTTCAATTGAGGGGTTCCGTGGGGTTTATGCAGAGAATAACAGGTACTGAGGGATTAGATCTATTTATATTTAGAAAAGAACGGGCTTATCACTGATAGGCAACATGGTTTTGAGTGGGGGAGATCATGCCTTACCAACTTAATAGAGTTCTTTGAGGAAGTGACCAAGTTGATAGATGAATGAAGGGCTGTAGATGTCATATACATGGACTTTAATAAGACGTTTGGTAAGGTTCCCCATGGTAAACTAATAGAGAAAGTGAAGTCACATGGTGTGCAGGGCGTTCTCGCTAGGTGGATAAAGAACTGGTTGAGCAACAGTAGACAGAGAGTAGTAGTTGAAGGGAGTTTCTCGAAATGGAGAAAGATGACCAGTGGTGTTCCAAAGGGTCAGTGTTGGGGTCACTGTTGTTTGTAATATACATAAATGATCTGGAAGTGGGCACTGTTGGTATGATCAGCAAGTTTGCAGATGACACAAAGATTGATGGAGTAGCCAAAAGCATAAAGGGACAGTCTAAGAATACAGGAGAATGTCGATAGACTGGAGAGTTGGGTGGAAAATTGGCCGATGGAGTTCAATTCAGACAAATGTGAAGTGATGCATTTAGGCAAGTCAAATTCTAGAGCGAATTATTCAACGAATGGAAGTGCCTTGGGAAAAGTTAATGAGCAGAGAGATCTGGGAGTGCAGGTCCATTGTACCTGAAGGTTGCTGCACAGGTGGATAGAGTGGTCAAGAAGACATATAGTATGCTTGCCTTTATCAGATGGGGTATTGAGTATAAGAGCTGGCAAGTCATGTTAACACTGTACAAGACATTGGTTCGGCTGCATTTAGAATACTGTGTACAGTTCTGGTCGCCACATTACCAAAAGGATGTGGATGCTTTGGAGAGGGTGCAGAGAAGGTTTACGAGGATGTTGCCTGGTATGGAAGGTGCTAGCTATGAAGAGAGGTTGAGTAGTTTAGGTTTGCTTTCATTAGAAAAAAGGAGATTGAGGGGGGACCTGATTGAGGTTTACAAAATCATGAAGGGTATAGACAGGGTAGCTAGAGATAAGCTTTTTCCCAGGATGAAGGATTCAATAATGAGAGGTCATGCTTTCAAGGTGAAAGGTGAAAAGTTTAAGGGGGATACACGTGGCAAGTACTTTACACAGAGGGTGGTAGGTGCCTGGAACGCGTTGCCAGCAGAGGTGGTAGAGGCAGGCACTGTAGAAAGATGCATCTGGACAGATGCATGAGTAAGTGGGGAGCAGAGGGATACAGATGCTTAGGAAGTGGGCGACAGATTTAGACAGTAGATTTGTATCGGCTCAGGCTTGGTGGGCCGAAGGGGCCAGTTCCTGGGCTGTAAATATTCTTTGTTCTTTGTTCTCGTTATACCAAAGAGTGAGTTACATACTGGATTCTAATCAAGGGATTCATGGCATTTATATATAGAATAACAGATATCCAGAAGTGAGTTATGGGCTGAATTCTGATCAAGGGTTTCAGGGGAGTTTACATACAGAATAAGGACTTTTCTGGCACAGTGGTAATGTCTCTGCATCTGAACTAGAAGACCCAGGTTCAAGACCTACCTGTTCTAGGGGCATATCATAACATCTCTGAACGGGTTGATTAAAAATACTTGGGAATAAGTCACAAGCTAGCATCTGTTTGTGGGTTTCAGGGAGATTTATATATTGAATAACAGATACCCAGGAGTGAGTTACAGACTGGAATCTAATGGAGGGGTTCGGGATGGTTTATATATAGAATAACAGATATCCGGGAGTGAGTTACAGATTGGAATCTAATCAAGGTTTCAGAGTACTTTATTTGTAGAATAACAAATACTCTGCAGTGAGTTATAGTCTGGAATCTAATCAAGGGATTTCAGAAGGTTTATACACAGAAAAACAGATGACCAAGAGTGAACTACAGACTGGAATCTAATCAAAGAGTTTGGGGATTTTATGTAGAGAATAACAGATACTTGGAAGTGAGTTATAGACTGGTATCTAATCAAGGAGTTCAGGTGCTTTATATATAGAACAGTAGACACCTCGAAGTAAATTACAGATTGGAATCTGATTGGGGTGTATGCGGGGTTTCATAAATAGAACAACAAATTGCCAGTTGTGTGTTATAGACTGGAATCTAATCAAGGCATTTTACCAGGAATATATATGGAAATACAGATACCTAGGAGCGAGCTGCTGACTAGATTCTCGTCAAAGGTTCAGAAGTCATTATAACTGGAATAACAGATACCCAAGATTGAGTTGCAGACTGGAATCTAATTGAGAGTTTCAGTGGTGGGTAGTTTATACAAAATAACAGACCTCAAGAAGTAAGTTACAGACTGGAATGCAATCAAGGGGTTCAGTGTGGTTTATTTATAGAATATCAGATACTCAGGAGTGAGTCATAGACTTGAGTCTAATCAAAGTGTTTGGGTGGTTTATATATTGAATAGCATATGCCCAGGAGTGAGTTATAGACTGGAATCTAATTGAGCGGTTTGGGTGTTTTATATATATAGAGTAACAGGTATTGAGAAATGAGTTACAGACTGAAATCTCATCGAGGGGCTCAGGGTGGTTAATAAATAGAATAACACATACCCAGGAGTGAGTTACAGACTTGACTCTAACTGAGGGGTTTGGATGGTTTATATATAGAATAATAGATTTCAGGGAATGGGTTACAGACTGGAATCTAATCGAGGGGTTCAGGAGGTTTATATATAGAATAACAAGCACCTGGGAGTGAATTATAGATAGGCATCGAATAAAGGTATTTATGTGATTTATGAATTGAATAACTGATATGGGGAGTGAATTACGGACTGGAATCTAATTGAGGGGTTGGGGTGGTTTATATGTAGAATAACAGATGCCTGGTAGTGAGTGACAGGTTGAAATCCAATTGAGGGGTTCGGGTGATTTATATATATTGTAACAGATACATGGACGTGAGTTACAGGCTAAAATCCAATCAAGGGGTTAGTGGGCCTTTATACATAAAATAGCAGACACTCAGGAGTGAGTTACGGACTGGAATCTATTTGAGGGGTTCATGGGTTTTATATGGAGAATAGCAGATGTGTGGAAGTGAGTCAGAGGCTAGTATCCAATCAAGGGGTTTCACGTGGTTTATATAGAGAATATCAGATATTTCAGAGCGAGTGTCAGGCTGGAATCTAATCGAGGGGTTTGGGGTGTTTTCTACTTAGAATAGCAGCTTCCTGAGAGTAAGTTACAGATTGGAATCTAATCGAGGGGTTCAGGGTGGTTTGTATATAGAATAACAGAATACCGGGAGTGAGTTACAGACTGGAATCTAATTGAGGTGCTCATGGTGGTTTATATATGGACTAATAGACAGATTCCAGCTTTGGGTGACTGTCTGCGTGGAGTTTGCACATTCTCCCTGTCTCTGCGTGGATTTTCTCTGGGTGCTTCAGTTTCCTCCCAAAGTCCAAAGATGTACAGCTTAGGCGCTTGGCCATGGCCATTGCTCTGTAGTGTCCAGAGATGTGCGGGCTTGGTGGATTAACCATGGTAAATACAGGATCTGGGTGGGATCCTCTTCGGTGGATCAGTGCAGATTCAATGGGCTGAATGGCCTCTTTCTGCACTGTAGGGATTCTATGAGTCTAGGTGGTTAACATACATTTTGCCACTGCTGAGAATATAAATATTCACTGTTGGCTGAAGTGGATTGGGACAGTGACTTGTAGGAAAACCCACACCAGAGCAGTGGGAGACAGTCTAAAGGATAATAGTGAAAGTTTCCATAAAGATGAAAGGTGGAACCAACAAATCCACAGAACCCTGGATATCATGGGATGTTTTGGGTCAGATAAGAAAGAAAAGGAAGCTTATGTTAGACACCGAATACTCAAAACTATGAATGTCCTGGAGGCATATAGGAAGTTCAGCAGAGTCATGCAGCACGGAAACAGACCCTTCGGTCCAACCAGTCCATGCCAATTATCATCCCAAACTAAACTAGTCCCACCTGCCTGAGCCTGGCCCATATCGCTCCAAACATTTCTTATTCATTTACTTATTCAAATGTATTTTAAATGTTGTAACTATACCCACAACCATCACTTCCTCTGGAAAGTTCATTCCACACATGAACCACTCTCTGTGTAAACTAATTGTCTCTCATGTCTTTTTTAAATCTTTCCTCTCTCACCTGAAAAATATGACCCCTAGTCTTGAAATCCCCCACCTGAGGGAAAAGACATCAGCCATACCCTTCATAATTTGATTAATCTCTATAAGGTCACCCCTGAAAACAGTCCCAGCCTATCTAGCCTCACCTTATAACTCAAACCCACCATTCCCAGCAACATCTTGGAAAATCTCTTTTGAACCCTCTCCAGCTTAATATAACAGGGTGACTAGAACTGGACACAGTATTCCAGAAGAGGCTCATCAATGAATTGTACAACCTCAACATGATGTCTCAACTCCTAGGCTCAAAGGTGTGAGCAATGAAGGCAAGTTTGCTTAAAAAAGGAGTTAGGAGACCGAAGGAGGAACTTGAAAAAACGTTGACTGGTAACCTTAAAGAAAATCCAAAAACGGGTTAAAATTATATTAACAACAATGGAATAACCAGGAAAAGAATACTTGGGACCAAAGTGGCAATCTGTGTGGAGCTGAAAGATTTAGCTAAGGTTTTAAATGAGGTACTTTGCATCTGTATTCTCAGTAAAGAAGGATGATATAGATCTAGAAACCAGGGAGGGTCACAGGAAGGGTGCCAGAGGACTGGAGAATGGCTAATATAGTACCATTCTTCAAGAAGGGCTTTAGAGATAAACCATGAAACTACAGGCCAGTGAGTCTAACATCAGTGGGAGGGAAACCATTGAAAACAGAGGATGATGGTCTAGGGTGTTTTTGTGACTGGAAGACTATGTTCAGTGGCACATCACAGGGTTTGGTGCTGGGTCCGTTGCTGTTTGTTGTGTTCATTAATGATCTAGACATGAATGTGTGATCAGTAAGTTCACAGATGACACGAAAACTGGTGTATGCTAAATTATGAGGGGGGAGGGGGGAAAGCCTTAAACTACAGGATGATATAGATGGACTGGTCTGGTGGACTGAACAGGGGCAAATGTGGGTGATGACTTTTGGGAGGACTGACAAAAAGTACCAACAAAAATAGCAGGATGCTAGGAAGTACAGAGGATCAGCGGGATCTTGGTATGCATGTCCATGAAGGCAGCAAAGCAGGGACACAAGGTGGTTAAGAAGGCACATGGAATACGTCCCTTTATTAGACAAGACATTGACTACAAGCACATGGAGGTTGTGATGCAGCTGAATGAAACATTAGTTAGCTACTGGAGGACTGTGTAGTTCTAGTCACTGCACTATAGGAAGGATATGATTGCATTTGAGAAGTTGCAGAAGAGACTCCCCAGGATGCTGCCTGGGCTGGACTGATTCAGCTCTGGAGAGAGACTAGGTAGACTGGGGTTGTTTTCCTGAGAACAGAGAAGGCTGAGGGGGGCTCTGACTGAGGTATGAAGTTCTGAGGGCCATAGGCAGGGTAGTAAGGTCAAATCATATCCCCTTAGGAGAGGAGTAAATAACTAGGGAGCAAAGTTTTAAGGAAAAGAGCAGAGGTTTAGAGGAGATTTGAGGAAAATGCTTTTCTCCCAAAGGGTTGTAGGTATCTGGAACTCACTGCCTGAAAGGCAGGAACTCTCAAAGATTTATGAACTATTTGCACGAACACTTGAAATGCTGTAGCATGCATGACAATGGACTAAGTGCTGGAAAATTAAATGAGAATAGGTGGATGTTTGATGACCAGCACAGAAATGATGGGTGGAAGGACATCCTTTCATGCTGTAAAAACTCTGATTCTGTCACTAAAATAACTGATGGTGATGATAAAATATAACACCTCAAGGATTCTAAAAACATTTTAAATTTACTTTTCTTGTCCTTCCTTTCTGTACTAACGCACTCCCCTTTTTCAACTTTGAACCTGTGTTTGATGTCTCATTTTATTATTTTGCTGAGGGTTCATATGCAATAAAATTCCTCTTCTTTTCACTCAAGAAAACCTTGTAATTGGCTCCTTAAATATGCTGAGTGCTACTTTTTCATTAAGTGTGATGGAGCTGCATGTTAAAAGGAATACAAATCACTTGCAGCTGGGTTAAAAAGTGTGGAACCCACATATCCCTCCTCATCTGGCTGAAACAAAAGCAGATAAACAAGAACACCAATAGCCTATATTTATATTGAACTTATCACATCATAAATTATCAAAAGCTTCTTCACAGAAGCATTGTGAAGCGAAATTACACACCAGTCTGCAAATGGCATAGTATAATGCAGATGAATGAAAGTTTTGTTAAAGAGGTAGGTTTTTGACAGTGTCCTGAAGGAATAAAGAGAGGTTGAGAGTCAGAAGGATGTAGGGAGAGAATTCAGAGACTAAGGGCCCAGATGACTAACGACTCTGCCAGAAGATCAGCTCGCCCCTCCTTTCTCTGCCTCTCTATTGAGACTGTACATTCAACAGTGAACAAGACTCTTACTGTTCCGTGAATTTATTGTGGAAGGATATGTTGACATCATGCCCTGAATGGAAACCTCGCTGGGGGGGTGCTGAGACCTCTCTACCTGAAGTAAAGCCTCCTCACTAGCTATATGTCTCACCATTTGTCCCTGTCAGACAATCAGAATGGTGGTGTGACACATCACTGGATCACATTGTAGACCCTTAGCCCTTTGCTTCTTTCTCCTCCTTTCAGCATGTTACTCTTCTCAATTCTCATTCCAATCCCTTACTCGCTACCCCTACCCAAGTACAACAAAAATATATCTCTGAGATTTCTTCACTGCTTTTCTGCCTCAGCATCTGGCTGAACACCTTCTCATCCTCTGTGATTTTAATCTCCATTTCACCTCCTCTGCATTCACTGTCCTCTCAACCTCCATAAATCTCTCCCTCTGTCTTAACCCCTCAATCCACATTCACAACCATCACTTTGACCTTGCTATCTCACATCACCTTGCTACTCCTACAGTTCAATCGCAGATAAGGCCATGTCTAATCACTTCCACTTACTGCTGACATCTCCCTTCCTCACCCCAACCCTACTTCCTTCTGTATTCATCCCCAAGGACATCCATCCTCGAATTCACTTACAATTGCACTTTCAGAATTCCAACTATCTACCCTGCGACCCTCTGCCCACCACACTATTTCTGCAGCTTTTGATTTGTGAAGCCATAGTCTCATTCCATCTTTGGCTTCTGACTTCTGGATGCTGACAGTGAAGGCAGTATTTCTGGGAAGGACTAGGCTGCAAGGAACTGATGCCTGTTGTAGAGAATAGAGTGCATTGCTGAATGATATAACTGGAGTCAATCATTACACACTTTTATCAGTATTTGTTTGCAGAGAGTACAGTTTACAAGCATACACCTGTCAATCTGAATAGCCACAGTTGCAGTCTGTTCCAATTTCTGGTGGGTACAAGTGAATCCCCAGTTAATGCCCACCACTTACATAGAATTAAATGAAATAAATATACAATTAACATTGTCTACACATCATTAAATTCAAAGAACACAGACTTGAAAGGCTAATCCTGAAATACAAAGTACATCCTGAAATCCCACTTCACTTCCACACCATCTGTACTTTTACCAATAAGTAAAAGAGTTCAAGGACTTCATCATCAGTAAGATGGAGATAATCTACCGGCTGCTTCTGTTGCTTCATCCCTTCAACTAGCCCATGCACTGAACTTGCGTCTTTATCTTTTAGTATTATCTCCCTCCATGGCCTCTGTGAGCTCATGAAAACAAGACCCAACTACTGTCCCATTGTCCATAATTCCATCAAATAACTTCCCACCCAAATATCCCTGCCAGGATAGATTGGAGAAGCTGGGTTTGTTCTCCTTTGAGAAGGTTAGGAGGCGAGATAAAGGTGGAGTGATGGCACTGTTAATCAAGGATGGAATGTCTGCATTGTTAGAGATTATCTTGGTTCAAGAGATCAGAATGTAGAATCAGTCTGGGTGGAGATGAGGAATAGTAGAGGAAATAAGTCACAAGCAGTGGTCTAAAGGTTCCCAAACAGTAACGACAATGTGAGACGAGGTATACAAGCAGAATTATTTGGTGCTTAAGGTGTGAGGTCACTGTTTGGTTGGAAGAATAAGAAAACAATCATGATGTACATAAAAAGATAAGAAATCTGAACAGGAGTAAGCCATTCAGCCCCACCATTCAACAAGATCATGGCTGATATACCCAAGACCTCAACTCCTCTTTTATGCCAGTTCTTCACAGCCCTCAACTCCCCAATATTTTAAAAATCTGCATCCCTCCTCTTTAAATGTTTTCACTGATCTTGCCTCTAAAACTCTGTGGCGTACAGAATTCCAGACATTCCTTGTCCTCTGGGAGAAATATCTTCATATCTCAGTTTTAAGTGAGTGCCCCTTATTCTGTAACTACCTCCCCTAGTATTAGACTCTCCCACTGGTGAAACATCCTCTCAATATCTACCCTGTCAAGCCCCCTCAGAATCTTCTATGTTTCAATAACATCACCACTCATACTTCTGAGCTCTAATGAATAAAGGCCTACCTGTTTAGTCCTTGATAAGCCAACCCCTTTGGCCCAGGAATTGGCCCTCATGAATCTCTTTTCAACTGTCTCCAATGTCAAAGAACAAAGAGGACAAAGAACAGTACAGCACAGGAACATGCCCATCAGCCCACAAAGATTGCACTGATACATGGTTTAGACTAGATTACCTACAGTATGGAAACAGGGCCTTCGGCCCAAAAAGTCCACACCGACCCTCTGAAGAGTAACACACCCAGACCCATTCCCCTACCCTACATTTACCCCTGACTAATGCACCTGACACTATGGGCAATTTAGCATGGCCAATTCACCTGACCTGCACATCTTTCAGGTTGTGGGAGGAACCAGAGCACCCGGAGGAAACCCACGCAGACATGGGGAGAACGTGCAAACTCCACACAGATAGTCGCCCGAGGCTGGAATCAAACCCAGGTCCCTGGTGCTGTGAGGCAGCAGTGCTAACCACTGAGCCATCGTGCTGCCCTCATGCCATTTGGAGATGCCAGTGTTGGACTGGGGTGTCCAAAGTTAAAAATCACACAACACCAGGTTATAGTCCAACAGGTTTATTTGGAAGCACTAGCTTTCGGAGCGCTGCTCCTTCATCAGGTGGTTGTGGAGAATCAGATTGTAAGACACAGAATATATAGCGAAAGTTTACAGTGTGATGTAACTGGAATTATATATTGAAAAAGTCCTGGATTGTTTGAGAAGTCTCTCATCTTTTAGACTGACCATGTTGGTTTTAATTCTTTCATATGTTCAGACTGATTCTAACCTACAAAACGAATTGACAGTATCTTACATGGATTCATGCAGAATTCATGCACACACACTCAGACCCTCTCTCATACACACCCATACACTCCCACACACACCCTTTAAATCCCTTTACACTCACACTCACGCGCATACAAATACCCTCTCACAGACACTCATAACCACCTCCACCCCCCCACACACACACACACCCTCTCACAGACACTCATAATCACCTCCACCCCCCCCCACACACACATACCCTCTCACAGACACTCATAACCACCTCCACCCCCCCCCATACACATTCTCTCACACACACACACACACACGTTTGTGAGGTGAATTTGTATTTGCAGAATTACATTTTACTTTGCTCAAAAACTGCATGAATCCATGCAAGATTCTGTAAATCCATTTCTTAGATTAGAATCAGTCTGACCATTGAGCACAGACAGCCTCACACAGGGAGCTAACACCTTCAATACATTACCTGGGCCGACATGACACCAATTGTTAAAGTTCACTTGAGAATGTAACTTTTAGCTAAGTTTTGTGATTTACATATGAAAAAACTGAAACCAACATGGTCAGTCTAAAAGATGAGAGACTTAACAATCAATCAGGTCTTTTTCAATATATAATTTCAGTTACATCACACTGTAAACTTTTGCTATAAATTCTGTGTCTTACAATCTTATAGTCCACAACCACCTGATGAAGGAGCAGCACTCTGAGAGCTAGTGCTTCCACATAAACCTGTTGGACTATAACCTGGTGTTGTGTGATTTTTAACCTGATACCTGATGCCTTTGAAAATTAAAAATCTTTTTTTCTCTACATGGTCCATTTTCCTCTATTACCTACCCATTCATATAACTGTCAAGATGCCTCTTAAACATTGCTATTGTATTTGTCCCTACCATCTCCTCTGGTAGCGCATTCCAGGCACTTCCCACCCTCTGTGTAAAACACTTGCCTCTCACATCTCCTTTAAACGTACCCCTTTTACCATAAATCTATATCCCCTAGTAATTGACATTTCTACCCTGAGAAAAAGACTCCAACTATCCATTCCATCCATGTCTCTCATCATTTTGTCAACTTCTGTCAGATCGTCCCTCATTATTTGACGCTCAGGTGAAAACAACCAAGTTTGTTCAATCTCTCCTTTCTTAAATACAGGTTCGAAAACTGTACACAGAACCCCAAGTGCAGCCTGGCCAATGCTCTGCACAGTTGTAACAAGTCTTCCCTATTTTTAAACTTCAACATCCTAGCAATAAAAGTCAAAATTCCATTTTTCTTCTTAATTACTAGCTGCACCTGTATGCTAATGTTTTTGTGTTACATGCACAAGAACACACAGATCCCTCTGTGTTGCATTTTTTGAAATCTCTCTCCCTGTTTAAAAGTAGCCTGTCTTTTGTTTCTTCCTACTAAAGTGTGCAACCTCACATTTTGCTCCACTAAACTCCAAGTTTTCCCACTCACTCAACCTATCTATATCCCTTTGCAGATTCCTTATGTCCTCATCACAACACACCCTTCCCATCCATGTTTGTACCATCCGTACATTTGGATACATTACACCCCAACCCTCATCCAAGTATGTTCAGTTTGTTGGACCCAGTATAGTCCACCAGGCCATTAATTGTGTATTCAGTTTGCTGGGCCCTGTAGAGTGTGACTAGGATTGTGTTCAGTCTGTTGGGGCACTATACAATCCTACCAGTCCCCCAGGAGTGTGTTCTGTCTGCTGGGGCCTAGTATAGTCTGACAGTCATAAGGTGTGTGTTCAATCTGTGGAGTCCTGTACAGTACTACCTCATCCATAAGGTGTGTGTTCACTCTGCTGGGCCCAGTGGTGTTCAATGTTGTCATCATGTACCATAAGAGATGCAATTTTTATTCTGATTGGAGCATCTCACATGAATCCTTGCTGTGTGTATGCAGGTTCTGGAGTAATAGAGCAGAGAGGAAGGGGCCACTGACAATCTGCTGGCTCCTAACTATTTCTGCAAGAGGATGACACTGACTCACACAAAGACTTCATTGTATTATGGGCTGAGCTCAAGTAATTGCTGCATGTTCCAAATACTCCTTTATTGACTTCAGGCGCAATAATCAGTACGACTGTAAATTTGCCCATGTCACCTTATTTAATGTGAAGATCAATTATCTGTCAGTCGGTTCTTACAAAGCAACACTGCTGAGCCAGGCATCAATCACTGGTTATATCTGTCAGCTTGTGCAAGAGGCAGCACTTCAGGGCCACCAGGATCCCCAGGCCTCTGGCTCCTGATCTTGTGCCTTGTGCTATCTCTCGCTCTCTTTTTATTGTTTTTCTTTGCCATTTCACCAGCTTCCATTTCTCCATATAACTCTCTCTCAATGTCTCTACTTCATTTCTTCCCATTTATCTGTTCCTTTCTCTTACTCCCATAAGCCATGCTGGTAAGTGTTTTAAATTCCTTTTAAGCCCCTTGCCACTGCGTTATCTAACTGAAGCCTAATAGCCCCTATTTATTCAGTCTCACTTGACTGAGTCTCTGTCACTTCTTGCAGTGGCAGATTCCATTTAGGTGGTTTGTGTGTTGGCACAGCTGCTCTCTGTCATCTAACTCTCACATGTTGAGAGGAGTTTACGCTTTGCTGTTGATTTAGTGCTGTGAGCTTGGGTGGCACATCTCGACCTCAAACTCCACCATAGCTGCATGGCACTGACGACCTCCCATCCTCTAAAAAGGGGCTGTCAATCAAGAATGAGGTGATGCAGGATTTTTCTCGATGTGGTTCAGCCAGGCAGTCCTCTGGAACAAGCCGTCAGCTGGGCTGTACGACTGTCAGTGGGGGAAGTGGTGCAGGGAGAAGTTGGCCCTCCAGACTTTTCATATAAATGCCATTCGACTAAATGGGGCATCACAATTAAAAGTAATCCCATTCTCACCTGAATAATCAATGATAACCCAGGGGATAAAAGCCGTAATACTTGGAAGAATGCACTGATCATACTGGAGCTGCATTTTGAATTATACATGACGAGTCAGACCATTTGGTGTCATTTCTTAAGTTTTGCTGGATTTTACTTCTGGAAAACAACTGGCTTTGGGGTAGAAGTGAGGTGCAGGTGCATTGTGAAGGTGCACTGAAGGTTATCATAGCATTTCTAGCAGCAGATACTGCCCTGAGCTTATTGAGACAATCTTATAAATCAGAAACTTGCAATCCAAAACACAGATTAGATGGAGAGCTCATTCCACTGTGAAAATAGTCAAACATCAGCTCGGGGAGAGCTTGTCTCCTTGGTGATTGATGACTATTGTTGGGTGGAAGGAATCACTCACTGTTGAATGTGCAAATTAGTGGTGTCAGAATAAGACCCAAAGAGAGAGAGGGAATGAAAGGGAATAAAGGATAATAGTCTCATTAGGAATAGCCAGTACTGTTTAAACAATGATGGGTCATGCTTTACAAACCTGTTCAAATTTGTTCTGGAAGAAACCAGTGGAAGTGAGGGGACTGAATCCAGTGAGTCAGTTTATATTAATTTTAAATGCCGTTTAGCAAGGCACCACATTTAAACTTAGCAAAGAAGCACAGGAGAGCTGAGAAATTGTGTAGTTAAGTTGGGAACTGGCTTGGCAACAGAAGGCAGTGATCAATAGAAAATTATCTTTCTTGCAGAATGTAGTCAAAAGGCTGAGGTCCTCTCAACCAAGGCCATTTCTCACTATTGTACTGATCTCATCCTTTATTAACAGAGCCACCTCACTTTGTTTTTCTTTCCTTATGTTCTTTCAAAATGCCAAACAATCTTAAATATTCAGGTTCCATCTTCAGTCACTTTACAACCATGTCTCTGTAATGGCTATTATGTCATATTTATACATTTCGACTTCTGCTTTCAGTTCATCCATACTGTTCAACTGCTGCCTGCATTAATATTAAAAGTTTTTCATTCATTTTTCTACAGTTTTCCTCTACTCTGAGCCTGTTGGCCGGTGCACTTTATGTACTTTCTAACTTCCTGTCACTACTCTGCATTATTACCTGTCCTTTCTCTTTAAGTTTCCAAATCTCTCCTCATGAGAACACTCTGCCTCTTTATTTAAACTAATCTCCTCTCACAGCCCTTGTTACATGATTCACCAGGATACTTGTTCACTACAGGCTACATCTGGAAGTGTGACTAGCTGCAGCTCCTCACAGACTGCGTTGTTTGGTTGGAGCAGTGGCTGGACACACTGAGGAGCATTTGGGGGCAGAGAGTGTGACAGACAAGTGGTTACAGGGAGGTGGTCACACTGCAGGTTCAATCAGGTAGATGGGTGGCTGCTAGGAGAGACAGACAGATAGTTCAGGAGTCTTCTATGGCTATTCCCCTCTCTAGCAGGTGTACCATTTTGGATTCTGCTGGGGGAGCTAGCCTCTCAGAGGAGTATAACAGCAGTAGCCAGGCTTGTGGCACCACAACCGGCTCTGCTGTAGAGCAGGGTCGGGCAAAGTCCAAGCGAGCGATGGTGGTGGGAGACTTGCTAGTTAGGGGCACAGACAGGCAATTCTGTGGCCGCATTTGAGACTCCAGGATGGTTTGTTGCCTCCCTGGTGCCAAGTTGAGAGTGTGGTGCTGGGAAAGCACAGCAGGTCAGGCAGCATCTGAGGAGCAGGAGAGTCGATGTTTCAGGCAAAAGCCCTTCAGGCCAAGAACGTCTCTGAGTGGTTGCATGAAATTCTTAAAAGAGAGGGTGAGCAGCCAGAGGTCATTGTGCACATTGGTACCAATGACATAGATGAGGTCCTGTGCCATGAGTACAGGGAGTTAGGAAAGAGACTGAAAAGCATGACTTAAAGGGTAGTAATCTTGGTGTTATTACCAGTGCCATGTGTTAGTGAGGCCAGGATTAGAAAGATAGGAGAGATGAATGTATGGCTAAGGAGCTAGTGCAAGGGGCAGGATTTCAGGTTCTTGGATCAATGGGACCTCTTCTGGGGAAGGGGTGACCTGTACAAGAGGGACAGGTTGCATCTAAACTGGAGGGAAACCAATATCCTCATAGGGAGGTTTGCTTGTGCTACTCAGGAGGGTTTAAACGAGACTGGTGGGGGCTGGGAACCAGAACAGCAGATCAGCAAGTGGAGGGATTGAGGGGAAGGTAGATGTTAGGACCAGTAAGTCAGAAAGGAAGGACAGGCAGAAACAGGTAAATGGACAGAATGGTACTAATGGACTGAAGTGTGTTTATTTCAACGCAAAGAGTATTATAGGTAAGGCAGATGAGCATCGAGCTTGGATCAGTACATGGAACTATGATGTTGTGGCCATTGCAGAGATCTATTGAGAGACATGATGTGGACTTGCCAATGTTGGACTGGGGTGAACAAAATAAAAGGTCACACAACATCAGGTTATAGTCCAACAGGTTTATTTGGAAGTACAAACTTTCAGAGCACTGTTCCTTCATCAGATAGCCAGTGGGGCAGGATCATAGGACACAGAATTTGCAGTAAAAAATCAAAGTGTCATACAACTTGCCAGGTAATTTCAGAGGGCAGTGAGTCAATTAGAGCCACATATAGGTCTTTTAAACAAAGAATATACTGATATTGGAGGCTGTTCAAAGAGATTTATTAGGCTCAAGGTTTGACTTGTCAGCAATGGCTAAACAGACTAAGTCTTTATTCATTTGAGTTTAGATAAATGAAGGGTGATTTTATTGAAGGATACATGATTCTGTGGGGGTGTGACATTATAGTTGTTGAAGTGATGTTTCCACTAGTAGGGGAACCTTGAACGAGAAGACAGAATAAGAGGACATTAAAGTGTTGAAGAGGAGGGAGATAAGATTTTGAAATACTGGGGAGTTGACGGCTTAGCTGAGCTGGCACAAAACAGGAGTTGAGGCATGGGGCGGAGCGTGTTGAATGATAGACAGGTTTGAGGGGCCAAATTGCTAATTCTTACATAGACTCAGTGAGGGTTTATTGGTCAGAGTATTGAGTACAGGAGTTGGGAGGTCATGTTGCAGCTTTACAGAACATTGGTTAGGCCACTGTTGGAATATTGCGTGCAATTCTGGTCTCCTTCCTATCGGAAAGATGTTGTGAAACTTGAAAGGGTTCAGAAAAAATTTACAAGGATGTTGCCAGAGTTGGAGTGTCTGAGCTACAGGGAGAGGCTGAACATGCTGGGGTTGTTTTCCCTGGAACATTGGAGGTTGAGAGGTGACCTTATAGAAGCATATAAGATTATGAGGGGCATGAATAGTGTAAATAGACAAGGCCTTTTCCCTGGGGTGGGGAATCTAGAACTAGAGGGCATAGGTTTAGGGTGAGAGGGGAAAGATTTAAAAGGGATCTAAGGAGCAACTTTTTCACACAGAGGGTGGTGCGTGTATGGAATGAGCTGCCAGAGGATGTGGTGGAGGCTGGTACAATCACAACATTTAAAAGGCATCTGGATGGGTATATGAATAGGAAGGGTTTAGAGGGATATGGGCCAAGTGCTGGCAAATGTGACTAGATTAGGTTAGGATATCTGGTCGGCATGGACGGGTTGGACCGAAGGTTCTGTTTCCATGCTGTACATCTCTATGACAATTGCCCCATTAGCTACCTGATGAAGGAACAGCGCTCCGAAAGCTTGTACTTCCAAATAAACCTGTTGGACTATAACTTGGTGTTGTGTGATTTTTAACCTGTTTGAGTGAGGGACATGACTGGCTGTTCAGCTTCCAAGGGTTTTGTTGTTTTAGACATGATAGAGGGGAAGGTAAAAGAGGTGAAGGGCTTGCATTATTAATTAGGAAGAATGTCACATCTGAACTCAGAGAGGACATACTGGAGAGCTGATCCACTGAGTCAATATGGATAGAGCTCAAAAAGAGGATGAGTGCAGTCACTCAATAGGATTATACTGTGGGCCTCCCAACAGCCACGAAGACATTGAGGAACTGATATGTAGGCAGATTATGGAAAGATGCTATAGCAGCAGGGTTGGCATAGTGGGTGATTTTAACTTCCCCAATATTGACTGGGACTCCCTTACAGTAAGAAGCTGAGATGGGGCAGAATTTGTTAAGTGCATCCAAGAAGGTTTTTTTAAATGGTATGTGGTTAGTCCAACCAGAGGAGGTGACACACTGGACCTTATGTTGCCAATGACCCTGGCCAGGTGACTGACCTTTCAGTGGGAGAGCAACTCCTTAAGCTTTAAGATAGCGATGAATAAGGATAAGTCAAGATCTTGCAGGAAGGTACTAAATTGGGGGAAGGCAAATTACATCAGTATTAAGCAGGAGCGAGCAAGTGTTAATTGGGAGGACCTGTTATAGGGCAAGTCCACATTTGACACATGGGGGTTGTTTAAAGACCTGCTGATCAGAGTACAGGATTGGCATGTTCCAGTAAGGAAGAAGGACAAGGATAGCAAGGTCAGGGACCCTTGATTAACAAGTGAGGTTGTGAATTTAGTCAAAAGGTAAAAAGAAGCATATGTAAGGGTGAGGAAGCGAAAATCAGACAGAGCTCGTGAAGCACGAAATAACTCAAGCAGGGAATTAAGAGGGCAAGAAGGGGGCATGAAATGTCTGTTGGATTAAAAAAGAATCCTAAGGCATTGTATACATACAGTAAAAGCAAGAGGATAACTAGGGAGAAGGTAGGACCAATCAAGGATAAAGGAGGGAACTTATGCTTAGAGGCAGAAGATGTGGGCAAGATCCTAAATGAGTACGTTGCATCAGTATTCACCCAGGAGAAGGATATGGAGGATAGTGAGATTAGTGTGGAGCATGTTAATATGCTAGGGCATTTTGAGATCAAGAAAGAAGTATTGTTGAGTCTCTTGAAGAGCATGAAGGTGGATAAGTCTCCACGGCCTGATGGTATCTACCCCGGGTTATTGAGAGAGGCAAGGGAGGAGATTGCTGGGGCCTTGACCAAGATCTCTCTATCCTCACTATCCACTGGAGAGGTCCCTGAGAACTGGCAAGTAGCTAATGTTATTCTTCTGTTCAAGAAGGGAAATAGAGATAATCCAGGAAACTGTGGAGTGGTGAGTCTCACATCTGGGGTTGGGAATCTATTGGTGAGAACTGTTAGGGATAGGATTTACATGCATTTGGAAAAGCATGGCCTAATTAGGGACAGTCAGCATGGCCTTGTGCAGGGCAGGCCAAGTCTTACTGACTTGATTGAATTTTTCGAGGGGGTGATGAAGGTGGTCGATAAGGGTAGAACAGTGGATGTTGTCTCCATGGAGTTTAGTAAGGCTTTCAACAAGGTCCCTCATGGTAGGCTCATCCAGAAGATTAAGGTCCATGGGATCCACAGTGACTTGGCCATTTGGATTCAGAATTGGCTTGCCCAGAGAAGACAGAGGGTAGTGGCAGAAGGTGTTTTCCAGGCTGGAGGTCTATGACTAGTGATGCCCCACAGGGATCCGTACTGGGACCTCTAATGTTAGTGATATATCTAAATGACTTGGATGAAAATGTAGAGGGTGGGTTAATAAGTTTGCAGATGACACAAAGATCGGTGGAGTTGTGGATAGTACAGGAGGTGTCAAAGGATACAGCAGGATAGAGATCAGTTGCAGAGATGGGCGGAGAAATGGCAGATGGAGTTTAATCTGGGTAAGTGTGAGGTGCTGCACTTTGGGAGGAATGTTAAGGAAAAGTGTCTGGTTAATGGCAGGACCCTGAACAGCATTGATGGACAGAGGGGTCTTGGGGTTCAAGTCCATAGCTCCTTGAAAGTGGCCAGGTAGAGCGGTAAAGGAGGCATATGGCATACTTGCCTTTATTGGTTGGGAAATTAGGTACAAGAGTCAGATGTCATGTTGCAGCTTTATAAAATGTTGGTTAGGCTACTCTTGGAGTATTGCATTCAATTCTGGCCACCACATTACAGAAAGGATATGGAAGGTTTGGAGAGGTTGCAGAAGGGGTTTGGATTAGAGGACATGAGCTTGGATGCTGCTTGGATTAGAGGACATTAGAGGAGAGGCTGGAAAAACTCAGGTTGTTTTCTCTGGAGTGGCAGAGGCTGAGAGAGATTTGATAGAAGCCTATAAAATTATGAGATGCATAGGTAGGGTTGACAGTCAGAATCTTTTTCCCAGAGTTTGAATGTCTAATATTTGGGCGCATGCCTTTAAGGTGAGAGGGGATAAATTCAAAGAAGGTGAGGGGCAAGGTTTTTACATAGAGAGCGGTAGCAGTTTGGAATGCACTGCCATGGGTGGTGGTGGAGGCTGATACAATAAGGGTGTTTAAAGCATTTTTAGATAAGCACATGAATAAGCAAGGAATGGAGGGATATGGACCAAGGGCAGGCAGAAGGGTTTAGTTTAATTTGGCATCATGTTCGGCACAACATCCTGCACCAAAGGGCCCTATTGTATGTTGTATGTAAGTGAAGGTCATCCCTTCAGTACAGCTCTCACTTTCAAGAGGTTTGCTACCATTTAGGACAAAGTAAGCTGCTTGATCAGCCTGCCACCTAGCACCTTCAACATTCACTCCCTCCATAGCTGACACACAGTATCATCTACGTGATACACTCACCATAAATGCTGAATAACCTAGACAAACATCCTTTCAGTAACAGAACCGTCACCATAAGATGAATGACTCTCTAAGGAGCAATTCACCAAAGCTCCTCCGACATCACCTTCCAAACCCATGATCACCATCATCTCTGAGGACAAAGGCAGAAATGCATGGGAGCACCGCCATCTGCAAATTGGCCATTTAAGGGCCTCAGTGGACACCAGGTTGTGGGAGTGGGTTAACATCTCCTCTTCCCCTGTAAAATGGGAACCATGTTGGAGCAGGCAGATCAACAACAGGCCAGCCACTTGTTGCATTTCACAAGTCCCCTCCTTCAAACCCTCACAAGGACAGTAAAATTCCACTGCATGTTACCAGCTACCACCTTTTATGTTCCTTGATGATAGACATCCTTCCATCCACAAAATCACAAGAGGTACTAAATAACCCAGACAAACACCCTTTCACTGATAGAACTTTTACCATAAGATGAATGACCCTCTAAGCAAAGCCACATGTCTTTTATGTTATCTTTACAGCCCCTTTCTCAATCCACCATACTCCAGAGTGTTTTACAGCCAATGAAGTTTTTAAATGGTGTAATTTTGAAGATGTGGCAACCACTAAGCAAACAACAAGGAGAGAACTGGCCAGATAGTCTGTTTCAGTGATGTTGGTTGATGGATAAATATTCTCCTTCAACTTGAGTCCCTGCATCTTTTACATCCATCTGTGTAGGCAAATAGCTTTAGTATTTAATGACTCATCTGAAAGCTGGTACCGCCAACAGTGCATAACACCCTCAGTTCCACAGTAGGACCTGAGATTATGGCCTAGAGTGCTGGGACTCTGAGGTGCTTTTACAAATAGTGAGCAAGACCCAGATCTAGAGCACCCCATTCCAACTGATACTTTTTTCACTGGAGGGAGTTGGAGACAGGATGTGACTCCCACATGAGGGAAACCTGAACTCAGCAGGGCCATTTGAGCTCAAACAGGCCCCATTTTTACTGGAGCAAGGTCCTTATCATTCAGTGTGGAAATTATGATGTTTTAAGAGTAGGTGCAAAACTTGTGAAAGGTGGATAAGCTGTGTAGCACTGTCAAGCTGTGAAGTTATTTAAATAGTCTGCTGTTTAAAAAAAGTAACAAAGATTGGCTACTTGAGTTTGAGAGGTAAAGAAAAATCTATTCTAGTAGCTTCAATAGGTTTTTATTGGCATAATTTTGATTGCTATCATTATTGGATCACTGCTTTTTGATTGCTTTTCACAATCAAAATTACCACAGTGGGAGGGCTGTAAATTCACTGATTGAGCTGATTGTTAGCTCAATTGATTATTGAATGATTAGCTGTCTTTGAAATATGGTTAGAAATACAAGTGTTTGTTTTTTCTAAGGAAGTAAGTACATGAGGGAATTTAAATGTATTGAATGGACTCTTGTGTGAGAGTCTTTTTAATGTAGTGAAACCTGTAATAGATATTTATAGCTTTATTTTATTTCATCTCAACATGGCTGAGTTGTTAGTTTAAATGATTGTTTTGTTGAATATCTTAAATTATTACTTTAAGTATCCCCACTGTTTATTTACTACTGTAATTTTTATTCTATTTACTTAATTGTTGGAGAAATGTTCAGTTTCCAATAAACCTTCTATGCAGACCTTGTGAAATTGACATGTTTGTTTATTTCACAATATCATGGGAAGAGGTCAATAACCGCTCAGCACTGATGAGTCATAACCTCTCCGCTGAGCTACAGGTGTATACAGTTTATAAAGGGTTACACATGGCTGATTGTTTATTACAGAGCAATACGGGTCTAACTACGATAGATAGTAGATAAAAAGGCTAACAATACATCTGGTCTAACAACATTGATTAGTTGAACAATTGAAACTCATCGGGTAGCATCCTGTTAATAGTAGCAAGTGATCAGAGATTATTAATATTAAATAGTTTGGTGACATCTTTTCTAAAGTGGTACTGTTTTAGCTGGAGCTCCCATGGAGAGAGGGAGAGAGAGAGAGAGACCCTTGGGGGGGACTCATCAGTGGGTGCGGAGGTACAACAGCATTGTCAGTGAGAGAATCCAATTAGTGGGTTATTTAACTAACGTGTTTCCTCCGGTCAGGGAAATGGCTTTCACAGCCAATTACTGTGAATGGCTTCAGCAAATTAGCTAGCATGGCTTTGCTAAGCAGGGAAAATGGCTTCCACAGTCAAAATGGTTTCCCTTCTCCCACGTTAATCAATCTTAACCAGCTGTCCCTTCACACCTGTGTAATTGCTTTAAGATTCTTTTTTGGGGTTTGAATATTTTCTTCTCAACTTATCATTGTATTGACTTGTATTCAGTTCACTTTTTCCAAGAGGATCTTTGCACAATACTAGATCTAAAATAGCATTGTCACTGATTGGTTCCACAATGTATTGTTCCGGGAACAAAATAAGTCCTTCAAGAATTCTGCAGACTCATCTTCCAGACTACTTTTGCTAATGTGTTTGTTCCAGTCTGTGTAAAGATTGCAGTCACTCACAACTATTACATTGCCTTTGTTACAACCTGCAATAATTTTAAAAATTAGAATTAGATTTATTGTCACGTGTACTCAAGTACAGGAGTACAGTGAAAAATGTACAAAGTCACCATTCAATGCGTCATCTTAGATGCAGAGGTACCCAGGTATAAAAACCTTGGGTAGAAAATAGAAAACTAAATAAATAAGTTAAAAGTTCAATAGTGCAGTTCTTCTATAGCCATGAGCCTGCAGTTGCTCCACACTGGGCTTTCCCCATAAGGGCTCGTTTCCTCCGACACTGGGACCACACTCTCCATGAGGGCACATTCTGGGCTGATTTCCTCACTGCCAACCAGCATCTGACTTGTCAGCCATTCAATCACCGACCACATTCCGGGCTTGCCATCTGAAGTTGCCAGCCGGTCCTCCGCCAACCCTATCAGACTCAGTGGCTGCCACACTCCAGAGTCTAATGCTGTCACCGCCATTACCTCCTCGATTGAGCTATCTCTACAAGGTAAGTAAGAAAGAACTAAAGAAGAGAAGAAAAGACAAGAATAGATGGAAAAAAAGAAGAAGCAGACAGAATGGATGAACCCCAGGCTCAAGAGCCTGGGCACTGCCCATTTTGCTGTCATCTTAAATTTCTTATTTACTGCACACTCTGACAGTATTGTTAGTGTCAGGGAGCCAAGAAATTGTGCCCAGAAGTATTTTCTGACCCAGCGTATTCCTTATCTTTCCCCAAAATGATTCAACTTCCTAATCTTTTGATGATTCTCGTACAATTGTCCTTATTGCATCCTTTCCTCTTAAGGCTACTCCATGTTTTTCAATTTTTTTCTGTTATTTTGAAATATTGCATACTGTAATGGACCAGACCAAATGGCCTCAATGTGTATTAAGAAGATAATCTAGACCCTAACATTTACTGATTTTAAAAGTGTAAGGCATTGTGTTCCAGATGTAAATCAATTGGTCAAACTATTAGACTTGAAACAAAACACATTTATTCATACAATATAATTAAAATACAGACAAAATAAAAACAGAAGAATTGGCTTAATTGTCACTCTTTCGAAATGCTTAACAAAATAGTAGATATATCAATTACTAATTAACTGTTCACATACAGTAACATCCCATAAACACACCCTTGGCAAAGGCTAATTCAGTAAAATAGATTATCTTGCATGCAATTCTAGCAGCAGGAAGAAAACCCCAACTTATAGCCTTAACAGAGAGACAAATATAAACTTCTACATCCGACTTTCAGACCCTAGCAACTGCTACTGAATGCTAAAATTTAAAAAAAAATTCTCGTTCTGTGGGGCCTTGACCCCACCCATCCAGGCTGCTTCTACTGTTCCAACTTTTAAAAAAAAACAAGGCCTCTCAAGCTGTTTACTTTATTGGCATTTCTGTCTCAACGTTTCTTCATTATAAAAAAGGACAAAATATACCTCTTAAAGCCATAGTATTGTCACATAACTGTAAACTATTTCTTTGCCAACCCTGGTCATTTTGCAAACATATCTTTGGGCTGGCAATTATATCAATCCCGTCTATCTCTATTTATGCTATTATAGTTTGCCTAACTTGTTTTGAATGCTTCATGTATTTGGTTAAACAACCTAGATTTTTTTAGTGCTATTCTTTGCATGGTCATCAAACTCCCTGCCCCTTCCTGTATCACTGTTTGGATTGTACCCAAATCATGACACTGGGCTAATGCCTTGACATTTCTCTTTAGCAGACTTGTAGTTTCTCCCTGCATCTGAAAAAACCTCCTGCTCCCCTACCTCCTCCCCACTGGTTCTTTCAGGTGGTTTCAGAGGTGTGATATAAAAATGTTGGATGCAAAGCTTTTTGATCACAGACTGGAGCTCAAAAAGGCCAGTTTCTCCCACAATTCTGTTGACGTTATTGGCGAAAATCCTTATTTGCACCTTTTTCCTTATGTTATGTTTTAAATTTTCTTTTCTTTAGATGTTTAACAATTGTTTTAAAGGTTATTAAACTTATTCTTGGCAGGAATAAAACTAAAACTTCATTCTGGTATTTAGTAACTGACTGCCTTATTACTCACAAAAATGAACACATTAATTTCACAAGTGTCACTCCTATGATCTTTCAAAGCCTGGAGGCGTCTGTTGAATTGGTTGTTTGCTTAAAGGCTGGAACCTTGGTGCATTCCTGACTGGGAACTGAAAATTGCAGTTGTTCAGTCTTCTGCTGTTTCAGCTCACACACAACTAAAGACCTGTTGCAATTGAGGATTTGGCAGAATGAAGCCGTGACCCAGGAAACTGTAGCCTGACAGGAACCAGCACCCTTGGGAAACAAAGAAAGTAGGTTTGAGGTGGCAGAAATAAACAACTTAGGAGAAATGGAGCAAGAAAGAAAAGTCCAGGTGGAGTATCCATCAGCCAGGGAGGCTGAGCTTCATGTGGTGGGGCTTGAGGAAGGGACTTCTGGAAAAGGCATGAAGTACTTCAGGAACACTGTGGCAATGAGGCTGCGTCCATCTGCAACCCCCTTGTTCTACATCTCCCCCACAACCCATGTAGATGGGTTTCCAAGGCAGTGTCTGGATTGGATTTACACATTTCCTGCACAGTAACAGTAACTGTACAGACAGACTGTTCTAAAGGAGACAAAAAAAATTGAAGAAAGCGTCAGGGATTTCTACAATTTGAGCTGAGTTCCAGATGGAGTGAAGTTGACTTTTATAATCATTCCTTGACTAATACACAGCACAAGCACAAAACTAAATACACATCATGAGGAAATAAGCCTAATCTTTAGGTCGGTTAACTTTTCTTCCAGGTTGAAGAGGGCTTGAAATCATTCAGGGATTCACTTTACTAAAGTGCCATCCAGCTGTTATGTGGAATAGTTTACCAGGTAGTACTTTATGTTGTGCTTTATTATCTACCTGATCGGTTGTATTGTTTGAGAATCTTACATTACCAAGCTCAGTAAATTGTGCGGCCATCTGCAACTATTCCTGAGCTCTTCAGGAGGGTATACAGTGCTGAGCCTGACTACTATCCCCTGTCTGGTATGATACCCTGCGGTCCTTCAGGAAAAAAACCTTAGGTGCCAAATAGGATGACTGCCTTTAGCACCCATCTCATGCCACACGATATCTGTATCTTCAACCATCAGTCAGGGAATACAGTCAATTGCAGAGTGAACAATTATAATCCATAATGCAATCCATTTTTTGAAAGAATCACATTCCTCTTCCTCTATTTTGATTACACCCCTTCTCCCCAACACCCAGGGTTTTGTTTGCATGAATTTGCTTTTAGCAAAGCTGACCTATTTTCTGCCATTAATGCTTGTCTTTTAATAATTACTCTTCATCTATACCTCTCCTATTATTACCGTTAGTACTCCCTTCGTCCTTTTTTCTGGGCACCCTCACTGTCTTGCTCCTCCTTCCCCTTTGTCAATAGGATAAAAGCACATCACTTTTCCAGCCCCCTTCAGTTCTGAGAGGTCATATTGGATTTGAAACAGTGACTTCATTTCTCTCTCTAAAGATGCTGCCAGACTTGCTGTGTTTCTCCAGTATTTTCTGTTTTAATTTTATATCACCTTCTTCTTCAGTTACAATGGAAACAGTCTGGCCAGTCTTCCTGCCACTGGTGCTTGAAGCTTGCAAGAGACAGTGATACAAAGTTAAAAACCACACAACACTGGGTTATAGTCCAACAGGTTTAATTGGAAACACTAGCTTTCAGAGCGTCGCTCCTTCATCAGGGGGTTGACGAACCTGATGAACCACCTGATGACGGAGTGGCGCTCCAAAAGCTAGTGTTTCCAATTAAACCTGTTGGACTATAACCTGGTGTTGTGTGATTTTTAACTTTGTACACCCCAGTCCAACACCGGCATCTCCAAATCAAGCGACAGTGAAGGAGCTTTAAATTCTAAACATTTCCTGCACTGACAGAATACCCTCTGTGTCAGGAATGCACAGGTATCACTTGGACGAATATATTCTACGTTCTACTGTCACTTTAAGACGAAAACCACAGCCCAAGCAGAGGAATGGTGGTTCCCTCCCCTTGCACATCATTCCACTCTGTTGTAGAGCTTGCCACAGTACAGAATCTCCTAACTCTTGAGTCACAAGTGTTCATGGAAAAAGCCATGTCTCTCTTTACAAACTGTCAAGCACTCAGGAGAAGAGTCTCGCTGTGCATTTTAATTGCTTCGGACCTTTCTGTGATCTTGGGTTCGAACAGAGTAACAGCACGTAGCAAATAACCACAACATTCCACTCAGGCTATAAGTGCTCGCTGCACATATCAGGTGCCATTATTAAACCTGACATGTGCTTAAACACACTTTGATGTGCCTTGACCAAGTGATGTCATTCGACCTGATCCTGAGTGACTCCACATGGTACATCTCACTATGAGCTCTGTTCAGAGAAAGAAATGTGCACATTCTAGCATCTTGCTCCACTTTCAATTATTATCCACTTACCTTAAGAAACCTTTTGCCTTCACAGCAAAAGAAAACAAATTTGTTTATGAAATGTACAATTTAGATTCAGAATGAAGACAAACATTAATAACCATTTTTCCTGCATCACAGCAAGTTTGAACATCAAAACATTTGCCCAATCTTCTAAGTGGCGTCTTTTCATGTTAAAAGTCACATCCAGAAATGATCTAAAAGTTATGTATTTTTACTGGGTTATTCACTTCCTTTATTTTAATTTTTTTTCATTTTCTGTCTTCACATTATCACCTGCCTATCCCTATTATTACCAATAAGTGATTTGAAAGCCTGGCTCAGTGAGTTTCACCCAGTCTAAGGCTTCATGAGGCTGAAATTTAGGGGTATCGCTTTGTGGTTTTCTGGGAGTGGAAGACTGGAAACAGTTTTATGCCCAGCCCGACTTTCTTTCACTTCAGTGCTCTGAAAAAGTTCCTCTCCAAGCCCCTCATCATCTTGATTTGGATATATATCTCCGTTTCTGTGTATCACTGTGAAAAAAATCCTAGAATTCCCTCCCTAATGACATTGCAAGTCAACCTATAGTACATGGACTGCAGCTTTAAGAAGGCAGCTCACTACCACCTTCTCAAGGAGCAACTAAGGATGGACAATAAATGCTAACCCAGCCAGTGGGACCCACATCCCATGAATGAATAGAACAAAATCCTGTCAATTGTACAATAGGAAGCCAGTAAGAACATAAGAAACAACAGCAAGACCTTACAGTCCATTGAGCTTGACTGAAAACAAACAAATGCTGGCGATCACAGCGGGTCAGGCAGCATCCATGGAGAGAAAGCAAGCTAGCATTTTGAGTCTAGATGAGCTTGCTGCATCACTCACAGAGACCAGGGCTGTCCTTAACCTCCACCCCACTTTTGTACCCATTCCCCATAACCCTCGACTCTCTTAAGGTTCAAGATTCTAAAATATGCAATGGCCCAGGCTTCACTCTCAGGAATAGAGAATTCCAAAAATTCCCTGAGAAGAAATTCTTCCTCAACTTCATTTTAAATTCAAGACTCCTGATTTTGAAACAATGCCTTTTTGTGGATTATGTCCTGAGACACTGAGATCCATCAGTACTGCAGCATTTTGTGATCTCTCCATCTGCTTTTCTCTTCATCCTGCTAGACAACCATTCGTTATTAAGGAGACCAGGAGTAATCTGGAGGTGGAACTGAATCAGTGGTATGCTGTTCCCAATAGCAGAATCAAAAGAGGGCACCATTTCACATTTGTGTCTGGATCTGGCACCCATATGATCCATATGAATATTTAATGGGCCAGCAGCAGGCATGTGAACTGTGTGCACTTACATGGTAGACCGGATTTCCATTGGAGGATCCCACTGTCGGGTGACAGTTCAGCAGATCTGGATGCTCTGGAAAATAGCTGCCTGGTAAAGAGACTAAGCAGACAGGCTCTGCATTGTGAAACCTGGGACCATGCCAGCTCCACTCAAGCTGCAGTTTGATCATTTTAGTTTTGCAACTTGTTATAACTCTCTGCCCCCTCCTATTATCCCCTCATCACTCCCTTTGGTGAAGCAGACCCTCCCCTGAACCTCCCCATCACGTTCAGGTCTATTGCAAGCATAAGAGCAAAGAGAGAGACCGTGGTTCAGTTACACCTTCCTGGAGATTCTCCTCAAGCCTGACAGGGAATAGAGGGAGGCAGTCTTCCTGAGTGATTGCAACAAAAGACCGTCTCTCCTGACCAAAGTAGCCTGGACAGTCACTGAGGAGGTTAGCACCTATGGAGTCTGCCCCAGCTCATGGCTGTAGTGCCAGAAAAGGGTGAGTTGCCTCTTTTGATCTGCCCTGATAAGTGGCACAGTGGCCCGGCATTGTCTCTCACAGAAACATAAGAACTGGGAGCAGGGGCAGGCAATTCAGCCCTTCGAGCCCGATTTACCAGTTGATATGATCGAGACTGATCTCATCTCAACTTCAAATCCATTTTCTTGCCCACTTTTCATAATCGTTCAGTCCATAACTAACTAAAAATCTGTTCATCTCCTCCTAAAGTTTACTTAGTGTCCCAGCATCCACTTTCACAAACATCTTTATGTCATTTTTTTGTTATCAAGGTCTTTCATTCTTTTCCATTTTGCCTGTTATTTCAAAATATTGTATACACTTGAATATTTATTTCTAAATCATCACCACCTTGTAACCATGTCTCTACAATGGCGGTTTAATCTAAACCATTTAGCACTATTTGTTCAACCTGTGCAGATATCTTATTGCATTTGCTCTGTGCATTCAGGTAAAGTCACTTCAATTTTATCACAAAATGAAAAAAAAATCAAAGAACTGTGGATGCTGGGAATCAGAAACAGAAATTGCTGGAAAACCTCAGCAGGTTGCCAGCATCCGTGGAGAGAAAGTAGAGTTCACGTTTCAGATCCCGTGTCCATTTTTCCGAACTGGCTTTTATCACAGTTGTTGACACAATAGCTTGGTTTTCCGTGGTGCAGTCATAGTCCAGGGGCAGATAGGAGGAGGTGTCTGAGAGCTGGTGCCCAGCCTCTGCAATGCCAGACAACAATAGCACCACCCTTATCGACAGGCTTGATTACAAAGTCAGGGTTGGATCTGAGAACTTGGAGTACAGTCAGTTCAGAGGGAGATTGTTTCAAATGGGTAAGGGGGACAGGGACATTGAGGTGACCAATGTTACGTTGACCATTTTAGATGAACAGATCGAGTAAAAGGCCGAGGGAATGATCCAGGTGGAGGGAGAATTGGAAGCAGGTGGAGGGGTCAATGGGGAGGGGACTTTCGTCCAAAGAAGTGGGCACACAGGCAGAAGAATTCAACATCATGTTGTACTCGAAGTTCATTAAGGTGAGGGCACAGAGGGATAAAACTAAGATACTTGCTTAGTACACAATGCTCAAGACAAATAAGAGCTGCAGATGCTAGAATCCAAGGTAGACAAGCAGAAGGTTGGCAGAACACAGCTAGCCAGGCAGCATCAGGAGGTAGAAAAGTCAACGTTTCGGGTGTAATCCTTCTTCAGTACTGGGGGTGGGTGTAAGAGGGGGTGGAGGGGGGAGGGTGCAGATAAAGGGGGTGGGGAGGAGGTTTGGGGTGGGATGGTGAGGTCGGGATAGGTGAACATGCTGAGGATACAGTTGGTTGGTTGATGAGAGGAATGAATTGAGTTGGTAAAGAAAAGAAAATGTTTCTTGTTAGAATATTGAATGAGCCAGAGGATGAAGTGGAACTGAGAGGCACAACAGCTCTGAGCCAGCATGAGGTGGTGCTGATGGAGAGAGAGGTCGAGAGGGTACATATAGCAACACATGGCACTGAGTGTGGATCTTAGAATGCAGCGAGATCAGCCGTCTGAAGAGAAGTGTACATCACAAAGGTATCTGTGATCCAGGGTGAATTCAAAGCACAAAGGATGAAAGTTGAGTTGGAATCCACGTGGAGCGAGCCTGAGCTGGAGGCAGTCACTGAACAATGTAATATGGCTGTGGAAAGGAGTTTTGGTAAATACCTAGTCAAACACCTGGAGTGGTAATGAAAATAATGATGGTGGTGAAGGAAAAAGATTGGAAGGGAAACCCTCTCAGAGAGAGAGCAGAACTTCTTCAAGGTGGGCATACCTGGAAGAGATGTGGCAGTATGTTAAGCACAAAGCAAAAATATCAAAGAACTGCAGATGCTGGAAATCAGAAACAAAAACAGATATTGCTGGAAAAGCTCAGGAAGTCTGGCAGGATTTGTGGAGACAAAGCAGAGTTAACATTTCAGGTTCAATGACTCTTCTTCAGAAACGGACTTCAGTTTTATATTTGTATACTGTAGTGTGTGTGTGTGGACTTTACTTTCTTATGCACCATTACCATTTAAAACTCCTTTTAAACTAGAGTTTAAAACATCTACCATTTAAAACATTCATAACATCTAGAGTCTCGCCTCTCCAAGTTCTTTTCCAGCCCAAAGAAGATGTCCTTAACTGGCACTGGGCAGGCAACACATCCTTCAGGACTGTCACCCTTAGCTGCAGAGAACAATATCTATCCTCTTAACTACACGTCCTTCCTCACTGCAACTACATTTCTTTTTACTCTCTGCACTTCAATGTCTCCCTGCCATGAAGTTCCTGCTTTTGTCCATGCAGGCTGCAAAGACCTCAGACCTGTTGGGCAATTGCATGGGTTGAAAGTCCAGCATTGATACCTTCTAGATCTTCCATATCTGCTTCACTTGCACCCTAATGGATATGACTGCCTCCTGGGACAAAGTGTCTGGATAACTCTCTTCCTCTCTCATGTGTTGCAGCGTCTGAATCTCAGAGTCTAAGTTGTTAACTTGAAGCAAACATTGCTGAAGCTCCAGACACTTACTGCAGATGTGGCTGCAGTGGTTCACACTGATGTCCAGAATATCCCACATGCTATAGCTGTGTCACATCACTTGAACTGCCAGCTAAACTGTCCTTCATTTAACTAATTAGAGATTAAGTTTTGAAATATTGCTTACCCATCACCTTTCGTTATATTAAGCCGTGTAACTGGTTAGGGTGTAAATCTAATGCAATATCCATATCTCACCAGAATTGGTTTAAACTATTGTCCTTGTTTAGAGAGAGACAATGTGAACATTCGCCAAGCAATTTTAGATTTTTAGATTTAGATTTTATTGTCACGTTACTCAAGTACAGAAGTACAGGAGTACAGTGAAAAGTGTCGAATGTCACCACACATGGCGCCATCTTGGGTATAAAGGCACCGAGGGACAAAAAACTGTTACAAAATAGGAAAGGAAACAAAGTTGAGAAAGTTAAGTGTTACCTTCATTGAATGAGTAGAAAAATAAAGCAAAAGGTTAACAGTTAATATTCAAGTCCTTCTTCATTTAAACTAGAAAAATAAAAGAGTAAGTTAAAAGTTTAGCAGTTTTTGATGAGCCCTCCACTTGGCTGACTCTCTGGGAGACCTTAGCTGAGGCTGCTGCTGCAGATATTGGGGAAGCTCCCTCACTGTTCACTCTTCCCGTATGAAGCCGTGATGCCATTGCTGCTGCCACTGCCTTCCCAATCTCCTCCTGAAACTTCCGGATCATGCCTGGGCAGGACCCACTCACGCCAAGAGACCGCCACGCCAGGCTGAGATATCACCACAGCGGGTTGAGATACCACCACACCATGTCAGGACACCATCATGGGTCGCCGAGAGACCTGGCTGAGACACCACCACACCAGGCAGAAAGACTACCATGAGCTGCGAGACACCAGGCCGAGAGACTGCCATGGGCTGCGAGAGACCAGGCTGAGAGACCACTACACCGGGCTGAGAGACTGCCATGGGCTGCGAAAGACCAGGCCGAGAGACCACTACACCGGGCTGAGAGACTGCCATGGGTGATGGTATCTCAGCCATGCCTGGCTGAGAACCCGGGCTGAGATACCACCATACCAGGCTAAGACACTGCCATAGGCCTTTGAGAGACTGGGCTGAGACACCGCCACACTGGACGAAGACACCACCACACCAGGCCGAGACACCACCACGCCGGGCTAAGAGACTCCATGGGCTGCAAGAGACCAGGCTGAGACACTGCCACGCCGGGCCGAGAGACTGGGCTGAGATACTACCACAGCAGGGCGAGACACCGCCACACCAGGACAAGTACCACCACGCCAGGCTGAGATACTGCCATGGGCTGTGAGAGACCAGACCAAGACATCACCACACCAGGCCGAGAGATCAGGCTGAGACACTGCCACGCCAGGACGCGACACCAGGCCAAGAGACTGCTACGCCGGCCCTAGACACCAGTACGTTGGGCCAAGAGACCGGGCTGAGAAACTGCCACACCAGACTGAGAGACAGCCACAGGCCGCCGAGATACTGGACTGAGATACTGCCATGCCGGGCTGAGAGACTGCCATGGGCTGCTGCGAGACCAGGCTGAGAGTCCGCCACAGGCTGGACCAGGCTGAGAGGATGCCTTGCCGGTACCACATTCAGGCTGGAAGTGAAGAAAAGAAGAAAAGAAACAACAAGAGAGAAAAAAAACAAGAAAGAAACAGATGGTTTGGATGAGCTCCAATTGAAGCATCCTACTCCCCCGCCACTTTGGACCAAGATTGCGTACTTGCTTGCCTAATCAATAGCATTGAAAATATACCAACTCCTGGAGACTGAGAAAACTGTTTAAAAAGCAGCACCTCCTTCCCCCTCTGCATTGAAATTCCAAGTTTGCACCAATTCTTAATCACACTTAATCCTCATCATCTCCACTCTTAGCTCATAAGAACACAAGAACTAGGGGGCAGGAGGAGGACATTGAGCCTGCTGGTCCTGCTCCAACGTTCAGTAAGATCATGGCTGATGTGAATGTGGCTTTAACTCCACTTTCCTGCCTGTCCTCCAGAACCTTCAACTCCCTTGTTGATCAGCATCTATCTAACTCAGCCTTGAATATATTCAATGACCCAGCATACACTTCTTGGTGGGGCAGAGAATTCCAAAGTCTGATGACTCTCTGGGGGAAGAATCCACATTATGTGGTTGTAAAAAGTCTTCACCTGCTTTTGGAGAGGGATGGTAACTCATACTCAAGTTTCAAATGCTTCCTGCCACCGTAATTAATACCTTTTAAGGCATCCAATTAAAATTCTTAGAGTCATACAGTGCAGGAAAGGCCCTTCGGCCCATGAGTTTGCACCAATATAAATACCACTAAAATGCGCTAAACCCAATTTCGTGCACTTGTTCCTTACCCTTGATAACTTGATAATTGATTGACAGAAAACTGCCACAGTTTATGCTAAATTCAGTTTTTTAACTAGCTTGCATGATATGCGGAACCAGCCTCCTCCTGCCCTGTTATAATTCTATGATGCTATATTTAGAATCTTACTTTTAACATTTAGTATTGGTGTCTTATATTGTTATGCTATTTGAAATGAGGAAACATTTTCCATGGTTGAGTGACTCATTGTAGTGCACACTGTGGTGCAGAGCCTGACGGCCTTGTCTGAGCTGAGTTCCTTGCTGTCAGTCTAGTGAGAGTTAGCTCAACAGAGCAAGCCCAACTTGTGCCAATGAGCTGTTCTCGGCCCAGACAGTAAGAGGCCCATTACAATTGGCTCCTGCGACCTCACATGCTGCTGGTTCAAAGCAATGTCCTTGCTTATAGGAACTTCAGATTTAGGGGTAGGCCATTCAGCCCTTTGAGCTTGCTCCACTGTTTGATAATATCGTGGCTGATCTGGAGCCAGACTCACTTTGCTGACACCCCATAGTCCTTGACTCCTTTGTCATGCAAAAATCTAACGGCACTCAGAGAAAAAAACAATCCCCTTATCTTCAAGGGAGAATCTTGTTTTTAAATTGAGTCTCCCACTTCTAGTCTTCCCAACAATGGGAAACAGTCTCTCAGAATCCGCCCAATGAAGACCCCTTGGATCTTACTTGATTCAATAATATCACCTCTTATTCTTCTAAAGTGGATTGGGTAAAGGCCCAACCTGTTTAACCTTTCTTAATCAGTCCTTCATTCCCAGGAAGGAATCAAATGGACCTTGTCTGAACTGCTTTGAATCCAATTATATCTCTTCAAATAAGGAGACCAAAACTGTACACAATATTCCAGATGTGGTAAACATCCCGACTTTTACCCTCCTGAAGGTGGCCCAGGAACTGCTGCTGAAATCTGTGCTCCTCTGTGTGTGGTGGGGGGGCGGCGGGGGTGCAAGAGTGTCTTCATTCAGAAGTCCCCTCCCTCACCTTGATACTGGTGAAAAAGCCTCACGGATTATGAAGTGAAGGAGGAAAAAAAGCAAATTATTCAGGGACAAGAAAACGATTCTAACTGCCTCAGGTTTACCATTGGTGAGACTTAGCATAAATATCGCAAACTGAAGTAGCTGCTGCTTAGAAATGATAATTTCGGTGAGATCTTAACAGTAGCCGCACAGCTTTCCCAGCCCTGTGGAGCACCCCTATAACATCCTCTGTCAAAATGCTTTACTCTAATTGGTAAATGGTGATCAATAATTCCCCGAGATACACAGGGAGAAGAGGAACCCAGGTGATGGACCTGTTCAATAGGTTATTGCCCTAATTACCTATCGACACAATAGCAACCCTCACCCCGAAATGGATCAGAATGCTTTGTAAATGCTGCAAAATGAACGAATCATGAAAACAGTTTTTATATAAATGTCAAATGGGCAGCAGAACAACTCTTTGAGATCAATTGTGTTTTCTCAGCTATCTACACTCTCTACAGTTATTCAGCACTCTGCAATGGTCCAGGATGCAGAATGGCCATACGTGGTGCGGGAGCATATGCACTTTGTCGTCATATACACAATGGGGTAGCCCTCGTCATTGAGCAACCACCTTTCGTGGCACAGAGGTGGCTGGAACAACTGATAGCTGCAAAGGCAGCAGTTCTGTGTATATCGGCATGAGTCTTTACATGTTGTGCAAGTGTGCCTGCGTGTGGTTTCGGTGCATCTCCCCAGTGAAATGCCCACTCACTAGGATACGTGCAGCTAAATTGGCAGATGCCCACTCCTCCTGCTTCTCTCTTCTGTGAGAAAAGAGAATGAAGTTACCCTTCCTTGTATATAGAGCCTCTGTGATTTCACAGATCCTAATGGTCAGCTATGTGAAGTTGACAATGTTATCAGCTTCAGCCTGGAAGGATCAACAGGCATGGAAGGTGAGGGCCACGGTCAACCTGACAGGTACTGGAAATGCAGTCCTTGCCCAGCTTTGATGTTTCAGGTTCAGTTCAAGGTGTTGGCATAGTTTTATCACCCCCTCCTTGATCAAGTCAGATACACTGCCACCTGGCTTCGCTGAAGACTGGAGGTGTGCTCAGTGGCTGAGGCCTCTGGCTGAGAGCTGTCCTCCACCTACCATTTGAATATGATGAACAAATCCAGGTACTGGGAATTTGAGGGGGTGTCTCCTCCATCTTCCATAACTTCCAAACAGAGAACAGACAAGGTCCACTTGTCCACCGGAGGCCTTCTTCAATTGGGAGCAATGATCTGCTTCATCAAAGCCCGGAAATATTGTCTTAACTTGATTTATATTTCATTTAAAGTCTTGTGCTTGTTTTACAGTGATGCCGGATTTAGTGATGCTCCTTTCAAATGGGGCGTGCAATTGTTTAAAGTTGCTTTAAAAATAGACACAGACAGAAACTGTGGCTGTTGTGTTTGGATATGTATGCATGTAATGTATAGTGCTGTAAATAAATATAAACATTTGTAAAACTAAAATAAATCAACATAGATTGAACCTATGGTTATTGGGTTCAGAGGTGTATATTTGTGATGTTTAACTCCATAAATAAATATCAAAGTGTACAAAGATTGACTCAGTTCTATCCTTCCCCACTTGGCTTTTTTCAAATAGAGTAAATGTACAATCTAACTCAGCTTCCCCTGAATAAATTGCCAGATTTCCATTGCTCAATATTTGCCCATGTTACAATTCTTCTTTTACAGACCACCATAGTGTTACCTTAGCTAAACTTATGAAATAAAAGGCATGACAAGCCATTTCACACCAATCCAACCTCAAGTTCAACAGTGCATTCAATGCTTAACCTTTCAGCCTTGTGCATTTCCTTTGTCCCAATGTTGCGGGTTCCTTTCCCTGGTCTTATGCTTCTACATGGAGCTTCCCCCAGTTTCTACAGCATGGCTGGTGGAAAGCTGCTGAATTTCAATGGAACAGCTCTGGGCATTCAGAGACAGAGTCACCTTTACATAGGCTGGCTGGCTGGCTGGCTAACAGGCAACAACAGGGACACTGACAGAGTAGCAGCAGTAGAAAGTTGAATGCTGTTGTCTAGAGACAGAGCAGAAGATTTATGCTCCATAGAGCAACTGTAACTCCCTCAGGGCAATTTAGTAACCTGCTGGAGGATGGATCAAGGGTTGTATGATAATGGCAACTATCTCATTAGCTCAGCCTGCGATACCAAGGCAGCACTCAGACATTCTGTAGCTTCTACTTGTGCTGCAATAGACATTGAGACATTTGCAATCTGACACTTCATGACTGGGTCAGCGACTGTTGTTGTGCAGTTGGCCATCACCTCCATGCAGGAAAGAATAGGCTCCAAACTTTGCACAACCCCCTATGCAAGGTTGGCACTGCACTCCTCCGTGCTCTTCGACAGTAACAACAGACTCTGTGATAGACATGCCAATGCGCCAAGCATTTCAGTGTGCATATGCATCAGCCATTTTCTGTGGTGCCACTCCAATCCTCTTTGAGCCTTCTGCTGCGGAATCCATCTGTATTTTCGCTTGCTAGGGGGTACAAACTATTGTTCTTTACCCCCACACCCCACCTGACTGCCAATCACTTCTCCCTGGTGTTTCACCCTGTGCTGATACTGACTCTATACTAACTGCTAAGTTCCTGAGCTAATGGCTGCAAGTATCGACCATACAATGCTGGACTGCTGGGTCTGTACGTTGTCTGGGGCTTTCTCCTCAGCCTCCATTGGCTTCTCACCAACAGCTTTAGAGCATCTGAAAACCTAAATTGATGGGGGAAGGCAAACAGGAGGTGCACAGTTATGCCAATTGCATTTTGTACATTATATCAGGTATTGGGTGAAAGTGACGCAGGATTTGAGAAAGTACATATGACAAGGGCATACAGTCATCCTGGATGGCTTCAGTGGCCACAGCCTCAGTGATCTTGTTGGAGCACAGTCTTCCTCCTTGGAGAAGTTCAGGCCATGCAGCCCACTGGATTTCTGCTGCCTCCTGTAAGGGGTTACCTTGCCATGCAAGAAAGGGGAAGAGTGGCAGTGAGTGTCTTGCAATGCCTTTCCGTGATCAACCTGTGACTGCTGAGTAGCAGGCAGTACATGGAAGCTGCGAGATGTGGTTTCAGGGGCTGCAGGCTACATGTCGATAGGCTACTGCTGGATGACTAATGAGGGTCTATTGCATTGTGTCAAGTTGATGGTGTGCTTTGTTCAATGTGTCACTTGAAGATACATTCAATGATCTTGGCTGCTTGTATAAATTCATTAAAAACATCTCCCTGCATTCTGTCCAAGTTCTTGGGGCCAGACCACTAACAATGTCCTTATTGATTCTGTGTTCCCACTGCAATATCTGTCAGATGTGCCCCCTGGACTCTTGCAGGAACTCATGACCCTCCAGCATGAAGGCCTCGGGTACTGTATCTGAGGCCTGAGGAAGCCGTGCTGTGGTCTCCTGCTCCATTACTCAGGTTTCTTTCTGCTCTTCATCTATTGCCCAACCAATTGCATGAAAGCACCTTTCTTTTAATAGGTGAAAGCTTGTTTTCAGAAGTTTAATCGGGTTTAGCTAGTTACGAATCCATGTCCCCTCCTGAGCACACAGGTACTCAACAGGACATTTAGCACTGAGCTGTCCCCAGTCATGAAAGTAGGGTGGCAGTTGCCACCTTGATCAGGCATGGTGTCATCCCGATACTGGTTCTTGAATCTCGTTGAATCTTTAGCACATTGCCTTTATGCACCTGGGCGTCTTATTGATCTATGGTAGCAAGATTGAAAGTAACTTCTCAGTTATTTCTAAATGTCAAAAATGTCATATTTTGACATAATCTCATATCAACTTCCAGTGAGTGTAAATCCATTGAACAAGTTTAAACATTGAAAGCAATCATTGAACAATTCTTTCCACATTCACCTTGTTTAGTCACCTCCGGATTCACTATGTTTCAATCAAATGCCTTCTTCACTATCCTATCTACTTGCGACTCCACTTTCAAGGAGCTATGAACCTGCACTCCAAGGTCTCTTTGTTCAGCAACACTCCCTAGGAACTTACCATTACGTGTATAAGTCCTGGTAAGATTTGCTTTCCCAATATGCAGCACCTCGCATTTATCTACATTAAACTCCGCCTGCCACTTCTCAGCCCATCGGCCCATCTGATCAAGATCCTGTTGTGAGCTGAGGTAACCTTCTTCGCTATAGGGAGAGGCTGAACAAGCTGGGGCTGCTTTCCTTGGAGTGTCGGAGGCTGAGGGGTGACCTTATAGAGGTTTACAAAATTATGAGAGGCATGGATAGGATAAATAGACTCCCTGGAGTGGGGGAGTCCAGAACTAGTAGGCATAGGTTTAGGGTACGAGGGAAAAGATATAAAAGAGACCTTAGGGGCAACTTTTTCACACAGAGGGTGGTATGTGTATGGAATGAGCTGCCAGAGGAAGTGGTGGAGGCTGGTACAATTGCAACATTTAAGAGGCATCTGGATGGGTATATGAATAGGAAGGGTTTGGAGGGATATGGGCCAGGTGCTGGCAGGTGAGACTAGATTGGGTTGGGATATCTGGTTGGCATGGACAAATTGGACCGAAAGGTCTGTTTCCACGCTGTACATCTCTAAGACTCTGTAAGTAAAGCTTCTTCTATTCTTTTAAACTGAAATTAAAGTTCCCTTCGCTGTCCACTACACCTCCAAATTTGGTGTCATGTGCAAATTTACTAACTATACCTCTTATGCTCACATCCAAATCATTTATGTAACTGACAAAAAATAGTGGACCCAGCACCAATCCTTGTGGCACTCCGCTGGTCACAGGCCTCCAGTATGAAAACCAACCCTCCACCACCACCCTCTGTCTTCTACCTTCGAGTCAGTTCTGTATCCACATGGCTAGTTTTTAGATTAGATTACTGACAGTGTAGAAACAGGCTCTTCAGCCCAACAAGTCCACACCGACCCTCTGAAGAGCAACCCATCCAGCCCCATTCATCTAACACTACAGGCAACTAAGCATGGCCAATTCACCTAACCTGCACATTTTTGGACTGTGGGAGGAAACCCACTCAGACACGGGGAGAAATGTGCAAACTCCACACAGACAGTTGCCTGAGGCAGGAATTGAACCCAGGTCTCTGGCACTGTGAGGCAGCAGTGCTAACCACTGTGCCACCATGCCACCCTGTTCTCCCTGTATTCTGTGAGATCTAACCTTGCTCACCTGTCTCCCATGGGAAACCTTGTCAAACGCCTTACTGAAGTCCATATAGATCACATCTACTGCTCTGCACTCATGTTACATTTTCAAAAAACTCAATCAGGTTTGTGAGACATGATTTCCCACACACAAAGCCATGTTGACCATCCCTAATCAGTCCTTGCCTTTCCAAATACACGTACATCCTGTCCCTCAGGATTCCCTCCAACTATTTGCCTACCACTGATGTCAGGCTCACTGGTCTTTAGTTCCCTGGATTGTCCTTACCACCCTTCTTAAACAGTGGCACCACGTTTGCCAACCTCCAGTCGTCCGGCACCTCACCTGTGACTATCGATGATACAAATATCTCAGCAAGAGGCCCAGCAATCACTTCCCTAGCTTCCCACAGAGCTCTCGGGTACACCTGATCAGGTCCTGGGGATTTATCCACTTTTATGCGTTTCAAGACATTCGGCACTTTTTCCTCTGTAATATGGACATTTTTCAAGATGTCACCATCTATTTCCCTACATTCTACATCTTCCATGTCCTTTTCCACAGTATAATACTTGTTTAGTATCTCCCCCTTTTTTTGCGGCTCCACACAAAGGCCGCCTTGCTGATCTTTGAGGGGCCCTATTCTCTCCCTAGTTACCCTTTCATCCTTAATATACTTGTAAAAACCCTTTGGATTCTCCTTAATTCTACTTGCCAAAGCTATCTCATGTCCCCGTTTTGCCCTCCTGATTTCCCTCTTAAGTATACTCCTACTGCCTTTATACTCTTCTAAGGATTCACTCGATCTATCCGGTCTGTACCTGACATATGCTTCCTTCTTTTTCTTAACCAAACCCTCAATTTCTTTAGTCATCCAGCATTCCCTATACCTACCAGCCTTCCCTTTCACCCTGACAGGAATATACTATCTCTGGATTCTCGTTATCTCATTTCTGAAGGCTTCCCATTTTCCAGCCGTCCCTTTACCTGTGAACATCTGCCCCCAATCAGCTTTTGAAGGTTCTTGCCTAATACAGCATGGGGTTGGATACAGAGTGACGCTTTCTCGACTTTGTCCCTCCATCAAACACTCCCAGGGACAGGGACAGCACGGGGTTAGATACAGAGTAAAGCTTCTGCTACACCGTTCCCCAACAAACACTCCCAGGACAGGGGCAGCATGGGGCCAGATACAGAGTAAAGCTCCCTCTACACTGTCCCCCCATCAAACACTCCCAGGGACAGGGACAGCACGGGGTTAGATACAGAGTAAAGCTCTCTCTACAGTGTCCCCATTAAACATTCCCAGGACAGGGACACTACCGCGTTAGATAAAGAGTAATGCTCCCACTACACTGTCACCCCATCAAACACTCCCAGGACAGGGACAGCACGGGGTCAGATACAGAGTAAAGCTCCCTCTACACTGTCCCCCCATCAAACACTCCCAGGTCAGGGGCAGCACAGTGTTAGATAAAGAATAAAGCTTCCTCTACACTGTCCCCCATCAAACACTCCCAGGACAGGGACAGCACGAGGTTAGATACAGAGTAAAGCTCTCTCTACACTGTCCCCCATCAAACACTCCCAGGACAGGGCGGCACGGTGGCACAGTGGTTAGCACTGCTGCCTCACAGCGCCTGTAGACCTGGGTTCAATTCCCGACTCAGGCGACTGACTGTGTGGAGTTTGCACGTTCTCCCCGTGTCTCCGGGTGCTCCGGTTTCCTCCCACAGTCACAAAGATGTGCGGGTCAGGTGAATTGGCCAAGCTAAATTGCCCGTAGTGTTAGGTAAGGGGTAAATGTAGGGGTATGGGTGGGTTGCGCTTCGGCGGGTCGGTGTGGACTTGTTGGGCCGAAGGGCCTGTTTCCACACTGTAAGTCTAAGTCTAAGACAGGGACAGCACGAGGTTAGATACAGAGTAAAGCTCTCTCTACACTGTCCCCATCAAACACTCCCAGGACAGGGACAGCACGAGGTTAGATACAGAATAAAGCGTCCTGTACATTATTCCCCCATCAAACACTCCCAGGACAGGGACAGCACGGGGTTAGATACAACATGAAGAATTGGCCATATTTTGTTGAAGCAAGGCATTTTGTCATGTGATCCTGCTAGTGCATGTCTTCCTCCAAAATTGCTAATGTATGAGTAAATGACCACATAGTGGGGATAATAAGCCACCTGAGAATTTTGTGAACAACAGTGTCCAATCTAAGAGATTAGAGGATTGACGCATAAACACAAGAACTCAGAAGGAGGGCAAATTGGAGTGGGCGAATTCAATGTCAAGTCAATTACAGAAACAGAAATAAAGTGAGAGAAAGAAAGATTGGATTACAGGAAAGAGAAAGAGACAGGAAGGAAACGTAAGAAAGAAAATGTAATTTTTTAAATTTAAAGTTTTCCATTTTTGAAATCTCCTGAACCAATTCACAATCAGAATCAGTCTCCATGCTTCTAATGTTTTACTTTCTTGACAAAGGACAATGATCTTACTTTTATAAGATTAATAATGTTAATAATTACTGGAAATAACCTTCTAGGCAATTGACTTTAAACTCAACAAATTCTTAAAAGCCTTTTCTTGAAGTTAACAGCAACTTTTCGTGAAGCAACTTTCAAACTTTTCAATAGTCTGTATGGCCTTTTCCACAAATTGTTGGCAGAAGGCTCATAGAGATGCATTGAGAACTCAGGAAGTGGAGGGATCATGGAAACAGCATAAGATATGGCAAGAGTTTGGAGAGCAGAGAACATGGCTAAGGTGTTAAATGAATATTTTGACTATCTTTCTTTTGTTTATATATTTCTCAACATGTTTAGGTTTCTTTTTCATGTTAGCTGCTTATCTAAACTCATGCTCTCTCTTTCCCTCTATTATTTGCTTTTTCAGATCTTCTCTATACTTTCTTTATTTGATTTGGCCTCTCTAGTGTGTTATCAAGCTTAAATTTGTTGTAAACCCCCTTTCCTGCTTTATTTTAAGTTCAATATGTCTTAGTCATTTGGAAGTACAGTGCATGCATTGTGAATTTCACCTCAAGAAAATAGGTGGTTCATTTCACCGGATAATGCCCTGGCTAATCAAAGTCACCCTGCCTGGTTTAATTGCCAATCATCAATTGACTGCTGCATTCTCCATGTCATTGCCTCTGCCAATCAAAGTGCAATTCCCAACCAATCAATAATTTCTTCTCATGCCATATAAATGTTGGTTTGCCCCTTGATTTGGTATGCTTTCCAATTGCCCCAAAGAGTGCAAAATAAAAAGTTTCAATTAAACATGTCTTTTTTCAGCAATAAACTCTATATTTAGCCATGCAGCCATCACCAGTATTGAATGTCCTTCCATTCTCCCTCATGGGAATGTGTCTGCATCACATCTGAAATATCTCCTCTGAATGCTTTCCATTGTTCAATCTCCATTTTACCTGACACATTTTGATTCTAATCTCTTATTCTTTCATGGAATTAGATTATCATAGAGTCATAGAGACATATTTGGCCCATATCCCTCTAATCACTTCCTATTCATATACCCATCCAGATGCCTTTCAATTGTAATTGTACCAGCCTCCACCACTTCCTCTGGCAACCCATTCCATACACGTACCACCCTCTGTGTGAAAAAGTTGCCCCTTAGGTCCCTTTTAAATCTTTCCCCTCTCACCCTAAACCTATGCCCTCTAGTTCTGGACTCCCCCACCCCAGAGAAAAGACCTTGCCTATTTATCCTATCCATGACCTTCATGATTTTATAAACCTCTATAAGGTCACCTCTCAGCCTCTGAAGCTCCAGAGAAAATAGCCACAGCCTATTCAGCCTCTCCCCATAGCTCAAATCCTCCAAACCTGGCAAAATCCTTGCAAATCTTTTCTGTACCCTTTCACGTTTCACAACATCCTTCCTGTGCCAGGGAGACCAGAATTGTACACAATATTTCAAAAGTGGCCTAACCAATGTCATGTATAGCTTCAACATGACTTCTCAACTCAATGCACTCACCAATAAAGGCAAGCATACCAAATGCCGTTTTCACTGTCCTATTTACCTGCAATTCCACTTTCAAGAAACAATGAATCTGTACTCCAAGATCTCTTTGTTCAGCAAGGACCTTACTATTAAGTGTATAAGTCCTGTCCTGATTTGGAGAAAGTGAGGACTGCAGATGCTGGAGATCAGAGCTGAAAAATGTGTTGCTGGAAAAGCGCAGCAGGTCAGGCAGCATCCAAGGAGCAGGAGAATCAACGTTTCGGACATAAGCCCTTCTTCAGCCTGATTTGCCTTTCCAAAATGCAGCACCTCACATCTATCTAAACTCCATCTGCCACTCCTCGGCCTTTTGGCCCATTGTGTGCGGCATGGTGGCACAGTGGTTAGCACTGCTGCCTCACAGCGCCTGAGACCCGGGTTCAATTCCCGACTCAGGCGACAGACTGTGTGGAGTTTGCACGTTCTCCCCGTGTCTGCGTGGGTTTCCTCCGGGTGCTCCGGTTTCCTCCCATAGTCCAAAGGTGTGCGGGTCAGGTGAATTGGACATGCTAAGTTGCCCGTAGTGTTAGGTAAGGGGTAAATGTAGGGGTATGGGTGGGTTGCGCTTCGGCGGGGCGGTGTGGACTTGTTGGGCCGAAGGGCCTGTTTCCACACTGTAAGTCTAATCTAATCTGATCAAGATGACGTTGTACTTGTGGTAACCTTTTTCACTGTCACTACACCTCCAATTTTGGTGTCATCTGCAAACTTACTAACTCATGCCTCCTATGTTCACATCCAAATCATTAAATATAAATGACGAAAGGTATTGAACCCAGCACCAATCCTTGTGGCACACCACTGGTCACAGGCTTCCAGTCTGAAAAGCAACTCTCCAACAGCATGCTCTATCTTCTACTTTTGAGTAGTTCTATAACCAAGTGGCTAATTCTCCCTGTATTCCATGAGATTTAACTTTGCTAATAAGTCTACCGTAAAGAACCTTGCCGCACGCTTTACTTAAGTCCAGACAGATCAAGTCCAGCACTCTACTGTCATCAATCCTCTTTGTTACTCCTTTAAAAAACTCGATCAAGTTACCTAAAAAAGCCTGAACTTGTCACCTATCTGGGCAATCCATGGGACATTTTGAGCAGAAATTAGCTCCTGTGCTGTCACTGTGACTGCATTTAAAGTATTTTGTTTGTTATGAAGTATTTGGTCTGTCTTGATGATGTTAAATCAGTGATAGAAGATTTTTTTGTTCAGTCTTTTCAGGTGACCCTTCTTTCAAAGTGATCTTTTCAATGCCATCACCAGCCAATGGTAAAATGATTGCTTTCAATGTTCAACAGAATTTATCGCAAAAGTTTACAGTGCGATGTAACTGAAATTATATGTTGAAAAAGACCTGGATTGTTTGTTAAATCTCTCATCCTTTAGAATGACCATGTTGGTTTCAGTTCTTTCATTTGTAAATTGCAAAACTTTTTTAAAAGTTACGTTCTCCAGTGAACTTTAACAATAGGTGTCATGTCGGCCCAGATAATGTATTGAAGGTGTTGGCTCCCTGTGTGAGGCTGTCTGTGCCACAATGGTCAGACTGATTCTAATCTAAAAAACGGATTTACAGAATCTTACATGGATTCATGCAGTTTTTAAGCAAATTAAAATGTAATTCTGCAAATACAAATTCACCTCACAAATTTATATGAGTGTGTGTGTGTGTGTGTTGTGAACACTTCAGCAGTCCGGGACACTTGACCTCGGTCCTTTGGGTGACTGTTCTCCAGGGCGGACTTCAGAACAGGCAACAACAAAAAGTGGCAGAGCAGAGGCTGATAGCAAGTTCAGTAACTATAGGGAGGGCCTCAACTGGGACTTTGGGTTCATGTCACACTACAGGTGACCACCATTGCATTATACACACACACACACACACAGACACAGTCCTACACACACATGCACACACTCCTACAGACACACACACTCTTGCAGACCCTCTCTCTCATACACTCCCATACTCACACACACCCTCTCACAGACATTATACCCTTTACACTAACACTCACACACATACACACACTGTCTCACAGACATTAAAAATCCACCCCCCCCCCCCACCACACACACACACACACACATACACATACACATACAAGTTTGTGGGGTGAATATGTAACTTGCAGAATTACATTTTACTTTGCTCAAAAACTGCATGAATCCATGTAAATTTCTGTAAATCCCTTTTTCAGATTAGAATCAGTCTGACCATTGTGGCACAGACAGCCTCACACAGGGAGCTAACACCTTCAATGCATTATCTGGGTCGACATGACACCTATTGTTAAAGTTCACTGGAGAATGTAACTTTAAAAAGTTTTGTGATTTACATATGAAAGAACTGAAGCCAACATTGTCATTCCAAAAGATGAGAGACTTAACAAACAATCAGGTATTTTTCAATATATAAATTCCAGTTACATTACACTGTAAACTTTTGCGATAAATTCTGTGTCTTCCAATCTTATTCTCCGCAACCTGATGAAGGTGCAGTGCTCCAAAAGCGAGTCATTCCAAATTAACCTGTTGGACATAGCCTGGTGTTGCATGATTTTTAACTTTGTACACCCCAGTCCAACACCGGCTCTTCCAGATCATAAAATAAAAGCAGAACTGGCTAGCAAAACTCAGTGCGTCTGACAGCATCTATGGGAAGAAAGCAGAGTTAACATTTTAAAATATTAGCTTTACTTTCTCTCCACAGCTGCTGCCAGACCTGCTGAGTTTCACCAGTAATTTCTGTTTTCATCTCCATTTGTTCTGATCTTCTCATAACCACTTAACACTGCCCCCCCCCCCCACCCCCACCCCAAGATGCATTCTCAGCCCCCTTCTGTACTCCCTCTACATGCACGGCTGTGTTGCCAAATTCCGAACAAATGTCGTCTACAATTTTGCTGATGACACCACCGTGGTAGGACAGATATTAAACAACGATGACTCAAAATACAAACAGGAGACAGAGGGCTTGGTGACGTGCTGCAATGATAGTAATCTGCCTCTCTCAATGTCGACAAAACAAAAGAACTGATCACTGACTTCAGAAAGCGAAGAGGAAAACACGCCCCCATCTACGTTTATGAAGCAAAGGTTGAGAGGCTTGGGAGCATCAAGTTCCCGGGAGTGGATGACAAGTGGATGACTTCCCAAGTGGATGCGACATTCAAGAAGGCACAACACCTCTTCTTCCTCAGGTGGCTCAAGGAAATTTGGCATGTCCATAAGAATCCTCACCAACCTTTACAGATGCATCATAGAAAGCATACTGTCCGGGAGCATAACGGCCTGGCACAGCAACTGCTCTGCCCAGACTGTAAGAAACTACAGAAGGTTGGGTGCACAGCCCAGACCATCACAGAAGCCAACCTTCCATCCATGGACTCCATTTACATGGTTCGTTGCCACAGAAAGGCTGCTAACATCATCAAGCACCCATCGAACCTTGGTAATGCTCTCCTCCAACCTCTTCTATCAGGCAGAAGATACAGAAGCTTGAACACACGGACCAGCAGGTTCAGGAACAGCTTCTTCCCTGCCATTATTAGACTCTCTAACTTCAAATAATACTGATCTTGTAAATGTGGATCTTGCCTCGCGCTGCCCTGTGCGGTGTAACCTGTATGCCTCTATCTCAGTATTTTTGTCACCCTACGATCTGTCTGTCCCTGCTTACTATGATCTACCTGTACTGCTTGTAAACAAAGCTTTTCACTGTACTCAGATATACATGACAATAAATCTTCGAGGAGAAAGTGAGGTCTGCAGATGCTGGAGATGTGTTGCTGGAAAAGCGCAGCAGGTCAGGCAGCATCCAAGGAACAGGAGATTCGACGTTTCGGGCATATTCCTGAAGAAGGGCTTATGCCCGAAACATCGAATCTCCTGTTCCTTGGATGCTGCCTGACCTGCTGTGCTTTTCCAGCAACAAATTTTCAGTACATGACAATAAATCAAATCATTTAATCAATCAATAAAATGTATCACTAAGTGTATCAATTCGATTGTCTTTTAAAGCTCTTTTTACAGCTTTTACTGAAAGAACTCAATTGCCTGTATGTGAGCTTGATATTTTGCTCATGAAGCCTAATGCAAGTTGTGTGCTTTATGTTTGAGAATTCATTGGAACCATTCATTTACTTCAGCTAATGGCAATAGGATGGGAAGGAAAGTAAGCTGTCAAGAGGACAGGAGGAGGTGACAAGGGGTCTATGTGAGTGGGCAAAGATTTGGCAAATAGAGTAAAATTACAGAAAATATGGGATTGTCAATTTTTGGCAGGAAGAATCAAAATGCATATTATCTAAATGCTAAGAGATTGCAGAGCTTTGAGATGCAGCGGGTTCTGGGTGTCCTAATGGATGAATTGTGAAAGGTTTCTATGCAGTCACAGCAAGTAATTAGGAAATTTAATGGAATATTATCATTTATTGTGAGGGGAATTGAATGCAAAAGTCAGGAGCTTAAACTTCAGTTATGCAGCGAGACCGGCTCTGGAACATTGTGTACAATATTGGTCACCTTATTTAAGAGGGGATGTAAATATAATGGAAGGCAGTTCGGCGAAGGAATACATGACTAATATCTGGAATGGGTGGGATGTCTTAAAAGGAAAATTGGACAAGCTAGGCTGGAGTTTATAAGAGAAAGAGGTGACTTGATTGAAACATAGTGAATCCGGAGGTGACTAAACAAGGTGAATGTGGAAAGAATGTTTACTGTAGAGTTGAGTCAGATATTCGAGAACAAGGGCTCATTGTTTAAAAATAAGAGGTTACCCATTTAAGATGGAGATGATGGGCTGAACTTTATGCTTTTTTGTCCAAATGTAAATTGTGTCAGGTGTTTTGAAGGGATTTTTAGCGGGTCCAGAGAGATTTCTCATCACACCTTACCAAATTTGCCTTATTGGCTACGTACCCCACCTTTATTGGCACCCCTCCTAACTGGTCCTGCCCTTACCATTCCTGGAACAACGCTTCTCTCCACCGGCTATCTGCCGAAGATCTGGCATCCCTTGTTCCCATGCCAACTTTGATAGGCTACTGTGCACCCAGATTAGTGTCAGCAAACAGGCATTGTCTCTTAACTTGCACCTCATGGCATGGCAGCCACTAGGCCAGGCTGCTCACAGCACCTAGCCAGTACTCTCTCATGCATTGTCTTTCCCTCATCATGTTTACACACCAGACCATACAGTGGACTTGTCCTTCCCCTCTCTAGGTTACAGTTACTCTGTCTCCAATGCCCATCAGATACCTGCATCATGTCACTGTTCACACAGGCAAGCAACCAGGCAATTCCAAATATGAGCTTTCATTTACAGCCAGCAAAAATCAACGCAAACGCAACAAGTAGAGGCTGCAGGTAACCCCCTCCCTCCCTAATGTAAACCAAATGCTGGCACCATGACCAACAACCCTGTTACAGTCCATGCTTGTCTGCTGCACCCAGCTCTCATTTGGTTTATTATTCTCACATGTATTAAGATACAGTGAAAAGTGTTGTACTGTGTGCGAACCAAACAAATCATACCTTACATAAATCCAACCGTACATCAGGGTAATAGAACAGAATGCAGAATATAATGTTCCAGCTGCAGAGATGGTGCAGAGAAAGACCAATACTAATATGTGAGAGGTAACAGACCACTCAGATGTTAGAGTTGATCTTTCTCTGCACTTTCACTGGAGCTGTAACACTATATTCTGTATTTTGTTCTATTATATTGAGCCCTAAGTCTGATAACAGTACGGATAAAGCTGTTCTTGAATCTTTTGGTAGATGTTTTCAAACTTTTGTACCTTCTGCTAGATGAAAGAGGGTGGAAGAGAATATAACCAGGGTGGGAGGGGTCTCTGAGGATGTTGGCTGCTTTCCTGAGGCAGCGGGAAATGGAGATGGCGTCAGTGGAAGTCACTGGTTTTCACGATGGACTGGGTTGCATTCACAACTCTCTGTAATTTACTTGGTAATCCACTGAAAGTGGGCGCTGATCAGCTCCTGTTTGCCTTGTAGCACCCAACACAGCTGAGCTCAGTCACCCACAAGGAGAACGTCCGCCAGGGTCCTCATTCTTGCCCTCTGACAACTCCCATTCCCCCAGCTGCTCAGCATCTATCACATTGCCTTACTGCTTGCTCCAGTTGTACAAAGCACAGTGGTCCAGGATGATGCTGCATGCTCTGTTTGGACAATACTGGAGGGTCTCCACCCTGCTTCCAGACCATCCCAAAAACGTGGGACCTGACCTTCAGCAGCCCTATTGGCTGCTGCACCATGACTGTGGCCCCAGCAGGTACACCAACTTGGTGAAGGTGCAGCACTGGCTGAGTGACCTCCACATTGCATCCAAAAGGGAGTGTCGCTGTGCTCCGCGCTCCCCCCACTCCGATCCTTTCCATTTGGTATGCTTTCCTTTATTGGTCATAGTACTGAGTACAGGAGTTGGGAAGTCATGCTACGGCTGTACAGGACATTGGTTAGACCACTGTTGGAATATTGCATACAATTCTGGTCTCCTTCCTATTAGAAAGATGTTGTGAAACTTGAAAGGGTTCAGAAAAGATTTGCAAGTATGTTGCCAGGGTTGGAGGATTTGAGCTATAGGGTCCCACCCCCCCACATTACTAGTTTAAATCCTCCCGAGCAGCTCTCGCAAATCTCCCTGCCAGTGTATTAGTCCCCTTCCAATTTAGGTGCAATTTGTCCTTCTTGTACAGGTCACTTCTACCCCAGAAGAGCTTCCAGTGATCCAAAAATGTGAATCCTTCTCCCATACACCAGCTCCTCAGCCATGCATTCATCTGCTCTTCCAAAAAGGAAAATCAGGATGGTAGCAGATTCTAAAGAAAGGAATTTGTGGAATGTCCTAAAGATGGGGTTTTGTTTGGAGTAGTTTGTCGTAGAGCCCATGAGGAAACAGGTAATTCTGGATTGGTAATGTGTAATGAGGTAGATTTGATTAGGGAGCTAAAGATGAAGAAACCCCTAGGGGGCAATGACCATAATATGTTGGAATTCACCCTGCAATTTGAGAAAGAGAAGCTGGAATCGGATGTAATGGTGGTACAATTGAGTAAAGGTAACTACAGTAACATGAGGGAGGAGCTGGTCAGAGTGGATTGGGAGGGGTGCCGAGCAGTGAAGACAATGGAGCAGCAATGACAGGAGTTTTAGGGGGTATTTTGGGAGACAGAGCAGAAATTCATCCCAAAGAAGAAGAAACAGACTAAGGGGAGGACGAGGCAACCGCGGCTGACAAGGGAAATCAGGGACAACCTAAAACCAAAAGAAAATGCATACAATGAGGTAAAGATAAATGGGAAGCCAGAGGATTGGGAAGCCTCTGAAAACCAGCAGAAGATAACTACAAAAGCAATAAAGGGGGGAAAAGCTGAAATATAAGAGGTAACAGAGAGGCAAGAATGGATATTGGACTGCTGGAAAATGAGACTGGAGAAACAGTAATGGGGAACAGAGAAATGGCAGAGGTACTTTGCATCAGCTGTTACAGTGGAAGACACAGGTAGCATACCAAAACTTCAAGAGAGTCAGGAGACAGAACTGAATATAGTGGCTAACACTCAGGAGAAGATGCTGGGGTGATTAAAAGGTCTGAAGGTGGATAAGTCACCTGACAACATAGACTACACCCCAGAGTTCTGAAGGAGATAGCTGAGGAGATTGTGGAGGCATTGGTGGTGATCTTTCAGGCATCACTGAAGTCAGGGAGGGTCCCAGAGGACTGGAAAATGGCTAATGGTTCACCGCCGCTCCCTCCTCCCTCCCCCGCCCCGTTTCAGAAGGGAGCAAGGCAGAAGACAGAAAGCTACAGGCTGGTTACCCTGACTTCATTCGTTGGTAAGATGTTAGTGTCCATTATTAAAGATGAGATAGTGGAGTACTTGGAAGTGCATCGTAAAGTAGGGCTTAGTCAGCACAGCTTTGTCAAAGGGATGTTATGCCTGATAAATCTGTTAGAATTCTTTGAGGAGGTATCATAGAATCCCAACAATATGGAAGCAGCCCATTGGGTCCACACCACTCCCCCTGCTTGAAGACCATCCCACCCAGACCCAAACCCCTACCCTATGCCTGTAGCTCTGCATTTCCCATGGCTAATCCGTCTAGCCTGCAAATTCCTGGACACTGTGGAAAATCTATCATGGCCAATCCACCTGACCTGCACAATTGGACTGTGGGAGGAAATCAGAGCACCTGGAGGGAACCCATGCAGACACGGGAAGAAGGTGCTAACTCCACACAGACAATCACCTGAGACTAGAATTGAACCCAGCTCCCTGGCCCTCTGAGGCAGCAGTGCTAGCCACTGAGCCACCATGCTACCCTGTATATCAGGAAGGTTGTGCTAGCTTTGGAGGGGGTCCAGAGGAAGTTTACAATGATCCCTGGGACAAAGGACTTGTCATCTGTGGTGCAGTTGAGAACTCTGGGTCTTACTTGATGGAGGTTAGAAGGATGAGTAGGGATCTGATTGAAACTTATAGAATACTGAGAGGCCTGGATAGAGTGATTGTGAAGAAGATGCTTCCATTAATAGGAGAGACTAAGACCCTGAGGGCATAGCCTCAGAGTGAAGGAACAACCCTTTAGAACTGAGATGGTAAAGAATTTCTTCAGCCAGAAGGTGGTGAATCTGTGGAACTCTGCGGACGGAAAGCTTTAGTTTGTATCTAATCCCATGCTGTCCCTGTGCTGGGCGAATTTGGTGGAGATAGTGTCCAGAATGCTTCAATCAGAGTGCAGCCAGTGCTAACATTAATGCAGAACTGGTGAGAGTATCTAATTGTTTTGTAATAAGTTTTTTAAAAAATCTGTTATAAATGTGAGTATTGAAGTCTACAGTGAGAATGCCTTTAAATTGGAGAAATCATCGTGTTTGTGTTTCCTGCTCCCACTATCCCATGCCCTTCAGTAGTTCCACCATATCTGGGGATGACATTTATGCAATGCAGATCTGGAGCTCCATTTGAGCTATGTAAACATTTCCTTTGGGATTTGTGTTGTTACATTGTTCACATTGAGCCATTTGAGTTACCTGACACACATTTTTTACTCGAAGATTTTAACCTACTGCGAATCCTCTTGCAAGGATGCCTTCCTTGAAGAAGCTCTCTTCCTCCCTCTACAAGGATTTCAGTGAGTCTCTCTCTCACTGCACCCCCCAGGTCATCTCCTCTGCACAGAAACTCTTCAGCCACGTTCTCCTTCCTGACCTCTCCGCCCCACCCCACTCCGGCCTATCACCCTCACCTTGACCTCCTTCCACCTATCCCACCTCCATCGCCCCTCCCCCAAGTCCCTCCTCCCTACCTTTTATCTTAGCCTGCTTGGCAAACTCTCTCTCATTCCTGATGAAGGGCTTATGCTCAAAACGTCGAATTCTCTATTCCTGAGATGCTGCCTGGCCTGCTGTGCTTTGACCAGCAACACATTTTCAGCTGTGATCTCCAGCATCTGCAGACCTCATTTTTTACACCACTAGATGGTGCTCTGAAGGAACTCGCAACATGAAATTGCATTGACCTGTTTTAATTACCACAAGGTGGCATTATGTTCTCTTCTCGTTATAAAGCACTCCAATTCTTTCCGAAGAACAATGACTCTGATTTTTTTCTTTGTCCCAAGATTGTCCAAAGTTGAAAATAAGGGTTTATACATTAAAAAGTTACTATTATTTCTAACAAATTAAAACAAATAACTACAGATGCTGGAGATCTGAAATAAAAGCCTAAAACCACACAACACCAGGTTATAGTCCAATAGGTTTATTTGGAAGCACTAGCTTTCAGAGCACTGCTCCTTCATCAGGTGGTTGTGGACTATAAGATTGTAAGACACAGAATTTATCGCAAAAGTTTACAGTGCGATGTAACTGAAATTATATGTTGAAAAAGACCTGGATTGTTTGTTAAATCTCTCATCCTTTAGAATGACCATGTTGGTTTCAGTTCTTTCATTTGTAAATTGCAAAACTTTTTTAAAAGTTACGTTCTCCAGTGAACTTTAACAATAGGTGTCATGTCGGCCCAGATAATGTATTGAAGGTGTTGGCTCCCTGTGTGAGGCTGTCTGTGCCACAATGGTCAGACTGATTCTAATCTAAAAAACGGATTTACAGAATCTTACATGGATTCATGCAGTTTTTAAGCAAATTAAAATGTAATTCTGCAAATACAAATTCACCTCACAAATTTATATGAGTGTGTGTGTGTGTGTGTTGTGAACACTTCAGCAGTCCGGGACACTTGACCTCGGTCCTTTGGGTGACTGTTCTCCAGGGCGGACTTCAGAACAGGCAACAACAAAAAGTGGCAGAGCAGAGGCTGATAGCAAGTTCAGTAACTATAGGGAGGGCCTCAACTGGGACTTTGGGTTCATGTCACACTACAGGTGACCACCATTGCATTATACACACACACACACACACAGACACAGTCCTACACACACATGCACACACTCCTACAGACACACACACTCTTGCAGACCCTCTCTCTCATACACTCCCATACTCACACACACCCTCTCACAGACATTATACCCTTTACACTAACACTCACACACATACACACACTGTCTCACAGACATTAAAAATCCACCCCCCCCCCCACCACACACACACACACACACATACACATACACATACAAGTTTGTGGGGTGAATATGTAACTTGCAGAATTACATTTTACTTTGCTCAAAAACTGCATGAATCCATGTAAATTTCTGTAAATCCCTTTTTCAGATTAGAATCAGTCTGACCATTGTGGCACAGACAGCCTCACACAGGGAGCTAACACCTTCAATGCATTATCTGGGTCGACATGACACCTATTGTTAAAGTTCACTGGAGAATGTAACTTTAAAAAGTTTTGTGATTTACATATGAAAGAACTGAAGCCAACATTGTCATTCCAAAAGATGAGAGACTTAACAAACAATCAGGTATTTTTCAATATATAAATTCCAGTTACATTACACTGTAAACTTTTGCGATAAATTCTGTGTCTTCCAATCTTATTCTCCGCAACCTGATGAAGGTGCAGTGCTCCAAAAGCGAGTCATTCCAAATTAACCTGTTGGACATAGCCTGGTGTTGCATGATTTTTAACTTTGTACACCCCAGTCCAACACCGGCTCTTCCAGATCATAAAATAAAAGCAGAACTGGCTAGCAAAACTCAGTGCGTCTGACAGCATCTATGGGAAGAAAGCAGAGTTAACATTTTAAAATATTAGCTTTACTTTCTCTCCACAGCTGCTGCCAGACCTGCTGAGTTTCACCAGTAATTTCTGTTTTCATCTCCATTTGTTCTGATCTTCTCATAACCACTTAACACTGCCCCCCCCCCCCACCCCCACCCCAAGATGCATTCTCAGCCCCCTTCTGTACTCCCTCTACATGCACGGCTGTGTTGCCAAATTCCGAACAAATGTCGTCTACAATTTTGCTGATGACACCACCGTGGTAGGACAGATATTAAACAACGATGACTCAAAATACAAACAGGAGACAGAGGGCTTGGTGACGTGCTGCAATGATAGTAATCTGCCTCTCTCAATGTCGACAAAACAAAAGAACTGATCACTGACTTCAGAAAGCGAAGAGGAAAACACGCCCCCATCTACGTTTATGAAGCAAAGGTTGAGAGGCTTGGGAGCATCAAGTTCCCGGGAGTGGATGACAAGTGGATGACTTCCCAAGTGGATGCGACATTCAAGAAGGCACAACACCTCTTCTTCCTCAGGTGGCTCAAGGAAATTTGGCATGTCCATAAGAATCCTCACCAACCTTTACAGATGCATCATAGAAAGCATACTGTCCGGGAGCATAACGGCCTGGCACAGCAACTGCTCTGCCCAGACTGTAAGAAACTACAGAAGGTTGGGTGCACAGCCCAGACCATCACAGAAGCCAACCTTCCATCCATGGACTCCATTTACATGGTTCGTTGCCACAGAAAGGCTGCTAACATCATCAAGCACCCATCGAACCTTGGTAATGCTCTCCTCCAACCTCTTCTATCAGGCAGAAGATACAGAAGCTTGAACACACGGACCAGCAGGTTCAGGAACAGCTTCTTCCCTGCCATTATTAGACTCTCTAACTTCAAATAATACTGATCTTGTAAATGTGGATCTTGCCTCGCGCTGCCCTGTGCGGTGTAACCTGTATGCCTCTATCTCAGTATTTTTGTCACCCTACGATCTGTCTGTCCCTGCTTACTATGATCTACCTGTACTGCTTGTAAACAAAGCTTTTCACTGTACTCAGATATACATGACAATAAATCTTCGAGGAGAAAGTGAGGTCTGCAGATGCTGGAGATGTGTTGCTGGAAAAGCGCAGCAGGTCAGGCAGCATCCAAGGAACAGGAGATTCGACGTTTCGGGCATATTCCTGAAGAAGGGCTTATGCCCGAAACATCGAATCTCCTGTTCCTTGGATGCTGCCTGACCTGCTGTGCTTTTCCAGCAACAAATTTTCAGTACATGACAATAAATCAAATCATTTAATCAATCAATAAAATGTATCACTAAGTGTATCAATTCGATTGTCTTTTAAAGCTCTTTTTACAGCTTTTACTGAAAGAACTCAATTGCCTGTATGTGAGCTTGATATTTTGCTCATGAAGCCTAATGCAAGTTGTGTGCTTTATGTTTGAGAATTCATTGGAACCATTCATTTACTTCAGCTAATGGCAATAGGATGGGAAGGAAAGTAAGCTGTCAAGAGGACAGGAGGAGGTGACAAGGGGTCTATGTGAGTGGGCAAAGATTTGGCAAATAGAGTAAAATTACAGAAAATATGGGATTGTCAATTTTTGGCAGGAAGAATCAAAATGCATATTATCTAAATGCTAAGAGATTGCAGAGCTTTGAGATGCAGCGGGTTCTGGGTGTCCTAATGGATGAATTGTGAAAGGTTTCTATGCAGTCACAGCAAGTAATTAGGAAATTTAATGGAATATTATCATTTATTGTGAGGGGAATTGAATGCAAAAGTCAGGAGCTTAAACTTCAGTTATGCAGCGAGACCGGCTCTGGAACATTGTGTACAATATTGGTCACCTTATTTAAGAGGGGATGTAAATATAATGGAAGGCAGTTCGGCGAAGGAATACATGACTAATATCTGGAATGGGTGGGATGTCTTAAAAGGAAAATTGGACAAGCTAGGCTGGAGTTTATAAGAGAAAGAGGTGACTTGATTGAAACATAGTGAATCCGGAGGTGACTAAACAAGGTGAATGTGGAAAGAATGTTTACTGTAGAGTTGAGTCAGATATTCGAGAACAAGGGCTCATTGTTTAAAAATAAGAGGTTACCCATTTAAGATGGAGATGATGGGCTGAACTTTATGCTTTTTTGTCCAAATGTAAATTGTGTCAGGTGTTTTGAAGGGATTTTTAGCGGGTCCAGAGAGATTTCTCATCACACCTTACCAAATTTGCCTTATTGGCTACGTACCCCACCTTTATTGGCACCCCTCCTAACTGGTCCTGCCCTTACCATTCCTGGAACAACGCTTCTCTCCACCGGCTATCTGCCGAAGATCTGGCATCCCTTGTTCCCATGCCAACTTTGATAGGCTACTGTGCACCCAGATTAGTGTCAGCAAACAGGCATTGTCTCTTAACTTGCACCTCATGGCATGGCAGCCACTAGGCCAGGCTGCTCACAGCACCTAGCCAGTACTCTCTCATGCATTGTCTTTCCCTCATCATGTTTACACACCAGACCATACAGTGGACTTGTCCTTCCCCTCTCTAGGTTACAGTTACTCTGTCTCCAATGCCCATCAGATACCTGCATCATGTCACTGTTCACACAGGCAAGCAACCAGGCAATTCCAAATATGAGCTTTCATTTACAGCCAGCAAAAATCAACGCAAACGCAACAAGTAGAGGCTGCAGGTAACCCCCTCCCTCCCTAATGTAAACCAAATGCTGGCACCATGACCAACAACCCTGTTACAGTCCATGCTTGTCTGCTGCACCCAGCTCTCATTTGGTTTATTATTCTCACATGTATTAAGATACAGTGAAAAGTGTTGTACTGTGTGCGAACCAAACAAATCATACCTTACATAAATCCAACCGTACATCAGGGTAATAGAACAGAATGCAGAATATAATATTCCAGCTGCAGAGATGGTGCAGAGAAAGACCAATACTAATATGTGAGAGGTAACAGACCACTCAGATGTTAGAGTTGATCTTTCTCTGCACTTTCACTGGATGTTCCTTCCATCCCACAGCATCCTTACAAATTCCACAATGGATGGGGTGCTTTTAGCCAGTATTCACCTCCCCCTAAGTTATTGTTAATCTCTGCCTCAATGAGATGGCAATGTTAATTCATTGAGCACCAATGGCATGGTGCAGTCAGCCTTCAAATAGGGGATGGCGTTTTTGTGAATGAAATGTGGCTAAGGTTTGCAAGCATGTGCTCCATGTGTTTGCCCTTTCAATGTCCTCACATCCAGCAGATGCTGTGTTTTCACCCGTCAACCTGACACTGACTGTACCCACCCTGGGCTTTGTCCCAGTCATTTGCCAGTTACCTTTCACAGCTGGACAGCAGCAAGTGAGGACAGTGAGTACAGCACATGGTTGACTCCATCAGCACCATACTCCACCTGGTTGCCAGGCAACTGCCCAGAGCCTTCTTGTACCCTTTTACCTCACTCTACTCGACCGTCCATTTCCACCAATCGTCCCAATGTGGACTTCACCTACAACTATCTTTGCCTCCTCAATCCCTACAGTACACATTAATGATGCCCATCCTGCTACTCTGTGCTCCCACCCGCACCCCCATGGAGGTAGTGTGGTGGTGATCACTGTCAATAACCCTTCCCCCTCCTGCAGCCAACCATGCCCACCAATGCTGTTCCACATAACCTCCCCCTAAACATCTTGAGTATCCACTATTATCAATCCTTATCCCTCACTCTACAAATGCCTCTGCTTCCCTCCTATCAATACCCACAGCCTTTGAACCATAATTCACCTATTAGTCCCACAAGCCACTCCCTTGCACCCTTCTGAAAGACAACAGAAAGACTTCCCAGGACTGTATTTACCACAGAGTGTGACTGACTTCAGTGAGCAGCCCGGAGACATTGTGGAGCAATCATCTCAGTGCAGACTTGCAGCTCCCTGACTGCCGGTAAACCATTCCCTGTTCTGGCAGCTCACTGACTGACAGTACACCATTCAACTGCCCTGTCAGCTCTCTGACTGAGGGTACACCATTCTCTTGCAGCTCCCTGACTGACAGTACACCATACCCCTGGCCTTGCAGCTCCCTGACTGACGGTACAACGTTCTTCTGTCCTTGCAGTCCCTGACTGATGGTACACCATTCCCCTGTCCCTGCAGCTCACTGACTGATGGTACACCGTTGCCCTGTCCCTGCAGCTCACTGACTGACAGTACACTGTTCCCCTGTCCCTGCAGCTCCCTGACTGACAGTACACCGTTCCCCTGTCCCTGCAGCTCCCTGACTGACTGTACACCGTTCCCCTGTCCAGGCAGCTCACTGACTAATGGTACACCGTTCCCCTGTCCCTGCGGCTCCCTGACTGACAGTACATTGTTCCCCTGTCCCTGCAGCTCCCTGTCTGATGGTACACCGTTCCCCTGTCCCTGCAGCTCCCTGACTGATAGTACACCGTTCCCCAGTCCCAGCAGCTCCCTGACTTATGGTACAACGTTCATCTGTCCTTGCAGCTCCCTGACTGACAGTTCACCGTTCCCCTGTCCCTTCAGCTCCCTGACTGATGGTACACCGTTCCCCTGTCCCTGCAACTCCCTGACTGATGGTACACGGTTCCCCTGTCCAGGCGGCTCCCTGACTGATGGTACACCGTTCCTCTGTTCAGGCAGCTCCCTGACTGACAGTACACCGTTCCTCTGTCCTGTCAGCTCCCTGACTGATGGTACACCGTTCCCCTGTCCCTGCAGCTCCCTGACTGACGGTACACCGTTCCCCTGTCCCTGCGGCTCCCTGACTGACAGTACATTGTTCCCCTGTCCCTGCAGCTCCCTGTCTGATGGTACACCGTTCCCCTGTCCCTGCAGCTCCCTGACTGATAGTACACCGTTCCCCAGTCCCAGCAGCTCCCTGACTTATGGTACAACGTTCCTCTGTCCTTGCAGCTCCCTGACTGACAGTTCACCGTTCCCCTGTCCCTTCAGCTCCCTGACTGATGGTACACCGTTCCCCTGTCCCTGCAACTCCCTGACTGATGGTACACGGTTCCCCTGTCCAGGCAGCTCCCTGACTGATGGTACACCGTTCCCCTGTCCCTGCCGCTCCCTGACTGACGGTACACCGTTCCTCTGTTCAGGCAGCTCCCTGACTGACAGTACACCGTTCCTCTGTCCTGTCAGCTCCCTGACTGATGGTACACCGTTCCCCTGTCCCTGCAGCTCCCTGACTGACGGTACACCGTTCCCCTGTCCCTGCAGCTCCCTGACTGACGGTACACCGTTCCCCTGTCCCTGCAGCTCCCTGACTGACAGTGCACCGTTCCTCTGTCCTCTCAGTTCCCTGACTGATGGTATACCGTTCCCCTGTCCTCTCAACTCCCTGACTGATGGTACACCGTTGCCCTGTCCCTGCAGCTCCCTGACTGACAGTACACCGTTCCCCTGTTCCTGCAGCTCCCTGACTGACGGTACACCGTTCCCCTGTCCAGGCAGCTCACTGACTAATGGTACACCGTTCCCCTGTCCCTGCGGCTCCCTGACTGACAGTACATTGTTCCCCTGTCCCTGCAGCTCCCTGTCTGATGGTACACAGTTCCCCTGTCCCTTCAGCTCCCTGACTGATGGTACACCGTTCCCCTGTCCCTGCAACTCCCTGACTGATGGTACACGGTTCGCCTGTCCAGGCAGCTCCCTGACTGATGGTACACCGTTCCCCTGTCCCTGCCGCTCCCTGACTGACGGTACACCGTTCCTCTGTTCAGGCAGCTCCCTGACTGATGGTACACCGTTCCCCTGTCCCTGCAGCTCCCTGACTGACGGTACACCGTTCCTCTGTCCTCTCGGCTCCCTGTCTGCTGGTACACCGTTCCCCTGTCCAGGCAGCTTCCTGACTGATGGTACACCGTTCCCCTGTCCCTGCAGCTCCTTGACTGATGGTACACTGTTCCTCTGTCCTGTCAGCTCCCTGACTCACAGTACACTGTTCCCCTATCCCTGCAGCTCCCTGACTGAGGTACACCGTTCCTCTGTCCTCTCAGCCCCCTGACTGACGGTACACCATTCCCCTGTCCCTGCAGCTCCCTGACTGATGGTACACCGTTCCTCTGTCCTCTCAGCTCCCTGACTGACGGTACACCGTTCCTCAGTCCTCTCAACTCCCTGTCTGATGGTACACCGTTCCCCTGTCCCTGCAGCTCCCTGACTGACAGTACACCGTTCCCCTGTCCCTGCAGCTCCCTGACTGATGGTACACCGTTCCCCTGTCCTGTCAGCTCACTGACTGATGGTACACCGTTCCCCTGTCCCTGCAGCTCCCTGACTGACGGTACACCGTTCCCCTGTCCCTGCAGCTCCCTGACTGACAGTGCACCGTTCCTCTGTCCTCTCAGTTCCCTGACTGATGGTACACCGTTCCCCTGTCCTCTCAACTCCCTGACTGATGGTACACCGTTGCCCTGTCCCTGCAGCTCCCTGACTGACAGTACACCGTTCCCCTGTCCCTGCAGCTCCCTGACTGACTGTACACCGTTCCCCTGTCCAGGCAGCTCACTGACTAATGGTACACCGTTCCCCTGTCCCTGCGGCTCCCTGACTGACAGTACATTGTTCCCCTGTCCCTGCAGCTCCCTGTCTGATGGTACACCGTTCCCCTGTCCCTGCAGCTCCCTGACTGATAGTACACCGTTCCCCAGTCCCAGCAGCTCCCTGACTTATGGTACAACGTTCCTCTGTCCTTGCAGCTCCCTGACTGACAGTTCACCGTTCCCCTGTCCCTTCAGCTCCCTGACTGATGGTACACCGTTCCCCTGTCCCTGCAACTCCCTGACTGATGGTACACCGTTCCCCTGTCCCTGCCGCTCCCTGACTGACGGTACACCGTTCCTCTGTTCAGGCAGCTCCCTGACTGATGGTACACCGTTCCCCTGTCCCTGCCGCTCCCTGACTGACGGTACACCGTTCCTCTGTTCAGGCAGCTCCCTGACTGATGGTACACCGTTCCCCTGTCCCTGCAGCTCCCTGACTGACGGTACACCGTTCCTCTGTCCTCTCGGCTCCCTGTCTGCTGGTACACCGTTCCCCTGTCCAGGCAGCTTCCTGACTGATGGTACACCGTTCCCCTGTCCCTGCAGCTCCTTGACTGATGGTACACTGTTCCTCTGTCCTGTCAGCTCCCTGACTCACAGTACACTGTTCCCCTATCCCTGCAGCTCCCTGACTGAGGTACACCGTTCCTCTGTCCTCTCAGCCCCCTGACTGACGGTACACCATTCCCCTGTCCCTGCAGCTCCCTGACTGATGGTACACCGTTCCTCTGTCCTCTCAGCTCCCTGACTGACGGTACACCGTTCCTCAGTCCTCTCAACTCCCTGTCTGATGGTACACCGTTCCCCTGTCCCTGCAGCTCCCTGACTGACAGTACACCGTTCCCCTGTCCCTGCAGCTCCCTGACTGATGGTACACCGTTCCCCTGTCCTGTCAGCTCACTGACTGATGGTACACCGTTCCCCTGTCCCTGCAGCTCCCTGACTGACGGTACACCGTTCCCCTGTCCCTGCAGCTCCCTGACTGACAGTGCACCGTTCCTCTGTCCTCTCAGTTCCCTGACTGATGGTACACCGTTCCCCTGTCCTCTCAACTCCCTGACTGATGGTACACCGTTGCCCTGTCCCTGCAGCTCCCTGACTGACAGTACACCGTTCCCCTGTCCCTGCAGCTCCCTGACTGACTGTACACCGTTCCCCTGTCCAGGCAGCTCACTGACTAATGGTACACCGTTCCCCTGTCCCTGCGGCTCCCTGACTGACAGTACATTGTTCCCCTGTCCCTGCAGCTCCCTGTCTGATGGTACACCGTTCCCCTGTCCCTGCAGCTCCCTGACTGATAGTACACCGTTCCCCAGTCCCAGCAGCTCCCTGACTTATGGTACAACGTTCCTCTGTCCTTGCAGCTCCCTGACTGACAGTTCACCGTTCCCCTGTCCCTTCAGCTCCCTGACTGATGGTACACCGTTCCCCTGTCCCTGCAACTCCCTGACTGATGGTACACCGTTCCCCTGTCCCTGCCGCTCCCTGACTGACGGTACACCGTTCCTCTGTTCAGGCAGCTCCCTGACTGACAGTACACCGTTCCCCAGTCCCAGCAGCTCCCTGACTTATGGTACAAAGTTCCTCTGTCCCTGCAGCTCCCTGACTGACGGTACACCGTTCCCCTGTCCCTGCAGCTCCCTGACTGACAGTGCACCGTTCCTCTGTCCTCTCAGTTCCCTGACTGATGGTACACCGTTCCTCTGTCCTCTCAGCTCACTGACTGACGGTACACCGTTTCCCTGTCCCTGCAGCTCCCTGTCTGATGGTACACCGTTCCCCTGTCCTGTCAGCTCCCTGACTGATGGTACACCGTTCCCCTGTCCCTGCAGCTCCCTGACTGACGGTACACCGTTCCTCTGTCCTCTCGGCTCCCTGTCTGCTGGTACACCGTTCCCCTGTCCAGGCAGCTCCCTGACTGATGGTACACCGTTCCCCTGTCCCTGCCGCTCCCTGACTGACGGTACACCGTTCCTCTGTTCAGGCAGCTCCCTGACTGACAGTACACCGTTCCCCAGTCCCAGCAGCTCCCTGACTTATGGTACAAAGTTCCTCTGTCCCTGCAGCTCCCTGACTGACGGTACACCGTTCCCCTGTCCCTGCAGCTCCCTGACTGACAGTGCACCGTTCCTCTGTCCTCTCAGTTCCCTGACTGATGGCACACCGTTCCTCTGTCCTCTCAGCTCACTGACTGACGGTACACCGTTCCCCTGTCCCTGCAGCTCCCTGTCTGATGGTACACCGTTCCCCTGTCCTGTCAGCTCACTGACTGATGGTACACCGTTCCCCTGTCCCTGCAGCTCCCTGACTGACGGTACACCGTTCCTCTGTCCTCTCGGCTCCCTGTCTGCTGGTACACCGTTCCCCTGTCCAGGCAGCTTCCTGACTGATGGTACACCGTTCCCCTGTCCCTGCAGCTCCTTGACTGATGGTACACTGTTCCTCTGTCCTGTCAGCTCCCAGACTCACAGTACACTGTTTCCCTATCCCTGCAGCTCACTGACTGAGGTACACCGTTCCTCTGTCCTCTCAGCCCCCTGACTGATGGTACACCGTTCCCCTGTCCCTGCAGCTCCCTGACTGATAGTACACCGTTCCCCAGTCCCAGCAGCTCCCTGACTTATGGTACAACGTTCCTCTGTCCCTGCAGCTCCCTGACTGACGGTACACCGTTCCCCTGTCCCTGCAGCTCCCTGACTGACAGTGCACCGTTCCTCTGTCCTCTCAGTTCCCTGACTGATGGTACACCGTTCCCCTGTCCTCTCAACTCCCTGACTGATGGTACACCGTTCCTCTGTCCTCTCAGCTCACTGACTGACGGTACACCGTTCCCCTGTCCCTGCAGCTCCTTGTCTGATGGTACACCGTTCCCCTGTCCTGTCAGCTCCCTGACTGATGGTACACCGTTCCCCTGTCCCTGCAGCTCCCTGACTGACGGTACACCGTTCCTCTGTCTTCTCGGCTCCCTGTCTGCTGGTACACCGTTCCCCTGTCCAGGCAGCTTCCTGACTGATGGTACACCGTTCACCTGTCCCTGCAGCTCCTTGACTGATGGTACACTGTTCCTCTGTCCTGTCAGCTCCCAGACTCACAGTACACTGTTCCCCTATCCCTGCAGCTCCCTGACTGAGGTACACCGTTCCTCTGTCCTCTCAGCCCCCTGACTGACGGTACACGGTTCCTCAATCCTCTCAACTCCCTGTCTGATGGTACACCGTTCCCCTGTCCCTGCAGCTCCCTGACTGACAGTACACCGTTCCCCTGTCCCTTCAGCTCCCTGACTGACAGTACACGGTTCCCCTGTCCCTGCAGCTCCCTGACTGATGGTACACCGTTCCCCTGTCCTGTCAGCTCCCTGACTGATGGTACACCGTTCCCCTGTCCCTGCAGCTCCCTGACTGACGGTACACCGTTCCCCTGTCCCTGCAGCTCCCTGACTGACAGTGCACCGTTCCTCTGTCCTCTCAGTTCCCTGACTGATGGTACACCGTTCCCCTGTCCTCTCAACTCCCTGACTGATGGTACACCGTTGCCCTGTCCCTGCAGATCACTGACTGACAGTACACTGTTCCCCTGTCCCTGCAGCTCCCTGACTGACAGTACACCGTTCCTCTGTCCCTGCAGCTCCCTGACTGACTGTACACCGTTCCCCTGTCCAGGCAGCTCACTGACTAATGGTACACCGTTCCCCTGTCCCTGCGGCTCCCTGACTGACAGTACATTGTTCCCCTGTCCCTGCAGCTCCCTGTCTGATGGTACACCGTTCCCCTGTCCCTGCAGCTCCCTGACTGATAGTACACCGTTCCCCAGTCCCAGCAGCTCCCTGACTTATGGTACAACGTTCCTCTGTCCTTGCAGCTCCCTGACTGACAGTTCACCGTTCCCCTGTCCCTTCAGCTCCCTGACTGATGGTACACCGTTCCCCTGTCCCTGCAACTCCCTGACTGATGGTACACGGTTCCCCTGTCCTGTCAGCTCCCTGACTGATGGTACACCGTTCCCCTGTCCCTGCAGCTCCCTGACTGACGGTACACCGTTCCTCTGTCCTCTCGGCTCCCTGTCTGCTGGTACACCGTTCCCCTGTCCAGGCAGCTTCCTGACTGATGGTACACCGTTCCCCTGTCCCTGCAGCTCCTTGACTGATGGTACACTGTTCCTCTGTCCTGTCAGCTCCCTGACTCACAGTACACTGTTCCCCTATCCCTGCAGCTCCCTGACTGAGGTACACCGTTCCTCTGTCCACTCAGCCCCCTGACTGATGGTACACCATTCCCCTGTCCCTGCAGCTCCCTGACTGATGGTACACCGTTCCTCTGTCCTCTCAGCTCCCTGACTGACGGTACACCGTTCCTCAGTCCTCTCAACTCCCTGTCTGATGGTACACCGTTCCCCTGTCCCTGCAGCTCCCTGACTGACAGTACACCATTCCCCTGTCCCTGCAGCTCCCTGACTGACGGTACACGGTTCCCCTGTCCAGGCAGCGCCCTGACTGACAGTACACCGTTCCCCTGTCCTCTCAGCGCCCTGACTGACAGTACACCGTTCCCCTGTCCAGGCAGCTCCCTGACTGACAATACACCGTTCCTCTGTCCTTGCAGCTCCCTGATTGATGGTACACCATTCCCCTGTCCTGTCAGCTCCCAGACTGACGGTACACTGTTCCCCAGTCCTGTGAGCTCCCTGACTGTTGGAACACCATTCCCATGTCCTGTCAGCTCCCTGACTGATGGTACACCGTTCCTCTGTCCTTGCAGCTCCCTGACTGACGGTACACCGTTCTTCTGTCCTTGCAGCTCCCTGACTGATGGTACACGGTTCCCCTGTCCAGGCAGCTCCCTGACTGATGGTACACCGTTCCCCTGTCCCTGCCGCTCCCTGACTGACGGTACACCGTTCCTCTGTTCAGGCAGCTCCCTGACTGACAGTACACCGTTCCTCTGTCCTGTCAGCTCCCTGACTGATGGTACACCGTTCCCCTGTCCCTGCAGCTCCCTGTCTGATGGTACACCGTTCCCCTGTCCTGTCAGCTCCCTGACTGATGGTACACCGTTCCCCTGTCCCTGCAGCTCCCTGACTGACGGTACACCGTTCCTCTGTCTTCTCGGCTCCCTGTCTGCTGGTACACCGTTCCCCTGTCCAGGCAGCTTCCTGACTGATGGTACACCGTTCACCTGTCCCTGCAGCTCCTTGACTGATGGTACACTGTTCCTCTGTCCTGTCAGCTCCCAGACTCACAGTACACTGTTCCCCTATCCCTGCAGCTCCCTGACTGAGGTACACCGTTCCTCTGTCCTCTCAGCCCCCTGACTGACGGTACACCGTTCCTCAATCCTCTCAACTCCCTGTCTGATGGTACACCGTTCCCCTGTCCCTGCAGCTCCCTGACTGACAGTACACCGTTCCCCTGTCCCTGCAGCTCCCTGACTGACGGTACACGGTTCCCCTGTCCAGGCAGCGCCCTGACTGACAGTACACCGTTCCCCTGTCCTCTCAGCGCCCTGACTGACAGTACACCGTTCCCCTGTCCAGGCAGCTCCCTGACTGACAATACACCGTTCCTCTGTCCTTGCAGCTCCCTGATTGATGGTACACCATTCCCCTGTCCTGTCAGCTCCCAGACTGACGGTACACTGTTCCCCAGTCCTGTGAGCTCCCTGACTGTTGGAACACCATTCCCTTGTCCTGTCAGCTCCCTGACTGATGGTACACCGTTCCTCTGTCCTTGCAGCTCCCTGACTGACGGTACACCGTTCTTCTGTCCTTGCAGCTCCCTGACTGATGGTACACCGTTCCTCTATCCTTGCAGCTCCCTGACTGATGGTACACCATCCCTCTGTCCTGTCAGCTCACTGACTGATGGTACACCATTCCCCTATCCAGGCAGCTCCCTGACTGACAGTACGCCGTTCCCCTGTCCTTGCAGCTTCCTAATTGACAGTACACCATGCCCCTATCCTTGCAGCTCCCTGACTGAGGTACACCGTTCCTCTGTCCTCTCAGCCCCCTGACTGATGGTACACCATTCCCCTGTCCCTGCAGCTCCCTGACTGATGGTACACCGTTCCTCTGTCCTCTCAGCTCCCTGACTGACGGTACACCGTTCCTCAGTCCTCTCAACTCCCTGTCTGATGGTACACCGTTCCCCTGTCCCTGCAGCTCCCTGACTGACAGTACACCGTTCCCCTGTCCCTTCAGCTCCCTGACTGACAGTACACGGTTCCCCTGTCCCTGCAGCCCCCTGACTGATGGTACACCGTTCCCCTGTCCTGTCAGCTCCCTGACTGATGGTACACCGTTCCCCTGTCCCTGCAGCTCCCTGACTGACGGTACACCGTTCCTCTGTCTTCTCGGCTCCCTGTCTGCTGGTACACCGTTCCCCTGTCCAGGCAGCTTCCTGACTGATGGTACACCGTTCACCTGTCCCTGCAGCTCCTTGACTGATGGTACACTGTTCCTCTGTCCTGTCAGCTCCCAGACTCACAGTACACTGTTCCCCTATCCCTGCAGCTCCCTGACTGAGGTACACCGTTCCTCTGTCCTCTCAGCCCCCTGACTGACGGTACACCGTTCCTCAATCCTCTCAACTCCCTGTCTGATGGTACACCGTTCCCCTGTCCCTGCAGCTCCCTGACTGACAGTACACCGTTCCCCTGTCCCTGCAGCTCCCTGACTGACGGTACACGGTTCCCCTGTCCAGGCAGCGCCCTGACTGACAGTACACCGTTCCCCTGTCCTCTCAGCGCCCTGACTGACAGTACACCGTTCCCCTGTCCAGGCAGCTCTCTGACTGACAATACACCGTTCCTCTGTCCTTGCAGCTCCCTGATTGATGGTACACCATTCCCCTGTCCTGTCAGCTCCCAGACTGACGGTACACTGTTCCCCAGTCCTGTGAGCTCCCTGACTGTTGGAACACCATTCCCTTGTCCTGTCAGCTCCCTGACTGATGGTACACCGTTCCTCTGTCCTTGCAGCTCCCTGACTGACGGTACACCGTTCTTCTGTCCTTGCAGCTCCCTGACTGATGGTACACCGTTCCTCTATCCTTGCAGCTCCCTGACTGATGGTACACCATCCCTCTGTCCTGTCAGCTCACTGACTGATGGTACACCATTCCCCTATCCAGGCAGCTCCCTGACTGACAGTACGCCGTTCCCCTGTCCTTGCAGCTTCCTAATTGACAGTACACCATGCCCCTATCCTTGCAGCTCCCTGACTGAGGTACACCGTTCCTCTGTCCTCTCAGCCCCCTGACTGATGGTACACCATTCCCCTGTCCCTGCAGCTCCCTGACTGATGGCACACCGTTCCTCTGTCCTCTCAGCTCCCTGACTGACGGTACACCGTTCCTCAGTCCTCTCAACTCCCTGTCTGATGGTACACCGTTCCCCTGTCCCTGCAGCTCCCTGACTGACAGTACACCGTTCCCCTGTCCCTTCAGCTCCCTGACTGACAGTACACGGATCCCCTGTCCCTGCAGCCCCCTGACTGATGGTACACCGTTCCCCTGTCCTGTCAGCTCCCTGACTGACTGTACACCGTTCCCCTGTCCAGGCAGCTCACTGACTAATGGTACACCGTTCCCCTGTCCCTGCGGCTCCCTGACTGACAGTACATTGTTCCCCTGTCCCTGCAGCTCCCTGACTGACGGTACACATTTCCTCTGTCCCTGCAGCTCCCTGACTGACGGTACACTGTTCCCCTGTCCCTGCAGCTCCCTGACTGACAGTACACCGTTCCTCTGTCCTCTCAGTTCCCTGACTGATGGTACACCGTTCCCCTGTCCCTGCAGCTCCCTGTCTGATGGTACACCGTTCCCCTGTCCTGTCAGCTCCCTGACTGATGGTACACCGTTCCTCTGTCCCTGCAGCTCCCTGACTGATGGTACACCGTTCCCCTGTCCAGGCAGCTCCCTGATTGATGGTGCACCGTTCCCCTGTCCCTGCAGCTCCCTGACTGACGGTACACATTTCCTCTGTCCTCTCAGCTCCCTGACTGATGGTACACCGTTCCCCTGTCCTGTCAGCTCCCTGACTGATGGTGCACCGTTCCCCTGCCCTGTCAGCTCCTGACTGATGTACACCATTCCACTGTCCAGGCAGCTCCCTGACTGACAGTACACCATTCCCCTGCCCTGTCAGCTTCCTGACTGACAGTACACCATTCCCCTGCAGCTCACTGACTGACAGTACGCCATACCCCTGGCCCTGCAGCTCCCTGACCGACGGTACAGCGTGCCTCTGTCCTCTCAGCTCCCTGACTGATGGTCCATCGTTCCCCTGTCCAGGCAGCTCCCTGACTGATGGTACACCGTTCCCCTGTCCCTGCAGCTCCCTGACTGACGGTACACGGTTCCCCTGTCCAGGCAGCGCCCTGACTGACAGTACACCGTTCCCCTGTCCTCTCAGCGCCCTGACTGACAGTACACCGTTCCCCTGTCCAGGCAGCTCCCTGACTGACAATACACCGTTCCTCTGTCCTTGCAGCTCCCTGATTGATGGTACACCATTCCCCTGTCCTGTCAGCTCCCAGACTGACGGTACACTGTTCCCCAGTCCTGTGAGCTCCCTGACTGTTGGAACACCATTCCCTTGTCCTGTCAGCTCCCTGACTGATGGTACACCGTTCCTCTGTCCTTGCAGCTCCCTGACTGACGGTACACCGTTCTTCTGTCCTTGCAGCTCCCTGACTGATGGTACACCGTTCCTCTATCCTTGCAGCTCCCTGACTGATGGTACACCATCCCTCTGTCCTGTCAGCTCACTGACTGATGGTACACCATTCCCCTATCCAGGCAGCTCCCTGACTGACAGTACGCCGTTCCCCTGTCCTTGCAGCTTCCTAATTGACAGTACACCATGCCCCTATCCTTGCAGCTCCCTGACTGAGGTACACCGTTCCTCTGTCCTCTCAGCCCCCTGACTGATGGTACACCATTCCCCTGTCCCTGCAGCTCCCTGACTGATGGTACACCGTTCCTCAGTCCTCTCAACTCCCTGTCTGATGGTACACTGTTCCCCTGTCCCTGCAGCTCCCTGACTAACAGTACACCGTTCCCCTGTCCCTTCAGCTCCCTGACTGACAGTACACGGTTCCCCTGTCCCTGCAGCTCCCTGACTGACGGTACACATTTCCTCTGTCCTCTCAGCTCCCTGACTGATGGTACACCGTTCCCCTGCCCTGTCAGCTCCCTGACTGATGGTGCACCGTTCCCCTGCCCTGTCAGCTCCCTGACTGATGTACACCATTCCACTGTCCAGGCAGCTCCCTGACTGACAGTACACCATTCCCCTGCCCTGTCAGCTTCCTGACTGACAGTACACCATTCCCCTGCAGCTCACTGACTGACAGTACGCCATACCCCTGGCCCTGCAGCTCCCTGACCGACGGTACAGCGTGCCTCTGTCCTCTCAGCTCCCTGACTGATGGTACATCGTTCCCCTGTCCAGGCAGCTCCCTGACTGATGGTACACCGTTCCCCTGTCCCTGCAGCTCCCTGACTGACGGTACACGGTTCCCCTGTCCAGGCAGCGCCCTGACTGACAGTACACCGTTCCCCTGTCTTCTCAGCGCCCTGACTGACAGTACACCGTTCCCCTGTCCAGGCAGCTCCCTGACTGACAATACACCGTTCCTCTGTCCTTGCAGCTCCCTGATTGATGGTACACCATTCCCCTGTCCTGTCAGCTCCCAGACTGACGGTACACTGTTCCCCAGTCCTGTGAGCTCCCTGACTGTTGGAACACCATTCCCTTGTCCTGTCAGCTCCCTGACTGATGGTACACCGTTCCTCTGTCCTTGCAGCTCCCTGACTGACGGTACACCGTTCTTCTGTCCTTGCAGCTCCCTGACTGATGGTACACCGTTCCTCTATCCTTGCAGCTCCCTGACTGATGGTACACCATCCCTCTGTCCTGTCAGCTCACTGACTGATGGTACACCATTCCCCTATCCAGGCAGCTCCCTGACTGACAGTACGCCATTCCCCTGTCCTTGCAGCTTCCTAATTGACAGTACACCATGCCCCTATCCTTGCAGCTCCCTGACTGATGGTACACCATTCCTCCAGTGTCCCGTGAGCTCCCTGACTGATGGTACACCATTCACTTCTCCTTGTAGCTCCCTAACAGATGGTACACCATTCCCCTGTCCTGTCAGCTCCCAGACTGACAGTACACTGTTCCCCAGTCCTGTGAGCTCCCTGACTGTTGGAACACCATTCCCTTGTCCTGTCAGCTCACTGACTGACGGTACACCGTTCCCCTGTCCAGGCAGCTCACTGACTGATGGTACACCATTCCCCTGTCCTTGCAGATCCCTTACTGATGTACAGCATTCCCCTGCCCTGTCAGCTCCCTGACTGACAGTACACCATTCCCCTGCCCTGTCAGCTCCCTGACTGACAGTACACCATTCTCTTGCAGCTCACTGACTGACAGTACGCCATGCCCTTGGCCTTGCAGTTCCCTGACCGACGGTACAACGTCCCTCTGTCCTCTCAGCTCCCTGACTGATGGTACACCATTCCTCTGTCCAGGCAGCTCCCTGACTGATACTACACCGTTCCTCTGTCCTTGCAGCTCCCTGATTGATGGTACACTGTTCCCCTGTCCAGGCAGCTCCCTGACCGACGGTACAATGTGCCTCAGTCCTCTCAGCTCCCTGACTGACGGTACACCGTTCCCCTGACTTGCAGCTCCCTCACAGATGGTACACCAGTCCGTTAGCCTTACAGCTCCCTGACTAACGGTGCAGCATTCCTCCAGTGTCCTGTGAGCTCCCGGACTGACAGTACACCATCCCTCTGTCCTGTCAGCTCATTGACTGACAGTACACCATTCCCTTGTCCTGTCAGCTCCCTGACTGACGGTACACCATTCCACTGTCCAGGCAGCTCCCTGACTGACAGTACACCATTCCCCTGCCCTGTCAGCTTCCTGACTGACAGTACACCATTCCCCTGCAGCTCACTGACTGACAGTACGCCATACCCCTGGCCCTGCAGCTCCCTGACCGACGGTACAGCGTGCCTCTGTCCTCTCAGCTCCCTGACTGATGGTACATCGTTCCCCTGTCCAGGCAGCTCCCTGACTGATGGTACACCGTTCCCCTGTCCCTGCAGCTCCCTGACTGACGGTACACGGTTCCCCTGTCCAGGCAGCGCCCTGACTGACAGTACGCCATTCCTCTGTCCTTGCAGCTCCCTGACTGATGGTACACCATTCCTCTGTCCTGTCAGCTCACTGACTGATGGTACACTGTTTCCCTGGCCTTGCAGCTCCCTGTCTGACGGTACACCGTTCCCCTGTCCTGTCAGCTCACTGAATGATGGTACACCGTTCCCCTGTCCCTGCAGCTCCCTGACTGATGGTATACTGTTCCCCTGTCCAGGCAGCTCACTGACTGATGGTACACCGTTTCCCTGTCCTGTCAGCTCCCTGACTGATGGTACACAGTTCCCCTGTCCTTGCAGCTCCCTGACTGATGGTACACTGTTCCCCTGTCCTGTCAGCTCACTGACTGATGGTACACCGTTCCTCTGTCCCTGCAGCTCCCTGACTGACAGTACACCATGCCCCTATCCTTGCAGCTCCCTGACTGATGGTACACCATTCCTCCAGTGTCCCGTGAGCTCCCTGACTGATGGTACACCATTCACTTCTCCTTGTAGCTCCCTAACAGACAGTACACCATTCCCCTGTCCTGTCAGCTCCCAGACTGACGGTACACTGTTCCTCTGTCCAGGCAGCTCCCTGACTGACAGTACACCGTTCCCCTGACCTTGCAGCTCCCTGACAGATGGTACACCAGTCCGTTGGCCTTACAGCTCCCTGACAAATGGTACAGCATTCCTCCAATGTCCCGTGAGCTACCTGACTGATGGTACACCATTGCCCTGTCCTTATAGCTCCCTGACCGTCAGTACACCACTCCCCTGTCCTCTCAGCTCCCTGTCTGATGGTACACCATTCCTCTGTCCTTGTAGCTCCTTGACTGACTGTAGACTTTTCGCCTGTCTGTTAGCTCCCTGACTGATGGTACACCATTCCCCTGTCCTTATAGCTCCCAGATTGTCGGTACTCCGCTCCCCTGCCCTGTCAGCTCCCTGGCTGACTGTACACCATTCCCCTGTCCTGTCAACTCTTTGACCGACGGTACACCATGCCCTTATCCTTGCAGCTCCCTGACTGACGGTACACCATTCCCCTATCCTGTCAGCTCCCTGACTGACGGTACAGCATTTCCCGGTCCTGTCAGCTCCCTGCAAGATAGTGAGCGATTCCCGTGATAGCTGCTGGCTGGACAGGACTGCCCACTGCCCAATCCCTGGAGTGTAATCAGCAATTTCCCTTGAATGAGTGTGTTGAATGACAAATGACTGTGTCCAAGCCACAGGATCGTGTCAGGACAGTAACTCTGACTGACGATACAGGGAGCCGTTGTGTAACAGTCGTCCTGCTCTCCATGACTGGGCTGAGGACTAGCACCCTCCTCCACCCCTTCACCCCTTAGTTTCAGACATGGCCATTCGGTTGAATGAATGTGTAATGCGTTTGCCAAGCGGCAGCTTGCACATGGTGTGATTGAATTCTCAGTGGGCCAAGCAGCAAGATGCCCCCTCCCAGGTGGATCCTTCCTGCCAAGCAGTCTGTCTGTGTATCTCCAGAAAAGACCATGTGATAACTAAGAGCCTTTGGTTCTGATTGAAGCAGCAATGCACCAACAGGTATGGCATGCCAAGACAAGACAGGATTCCTGTGAACATTCAGGCAGGCACTAAATGACCGGGCACTAAGAGAGGAAATGACCAGCCCTGAGATGCAGCCTGGTCCAATCTGTGAGCTGGCTGCCTGTGCCTGTGCACTCCATGTCTTTACTGCAGCCTTTCAATGCTTGTTGCTAGAGCTTCCTGTTGTTGCTTCCTGAGTATTCTGCGATTGGATCAGAGAGATGCCGTGATGTCACATGTGGTTAGCCAATGTCAGATGCCAATGTCTATGAACAAGGGGTGTGCGGGGCTGGTGTCCATGAGTCATGCCTGGAGCTGCTGTTTGTTGCTGAGCAACAAGGAGACTCCTCACATCCAGTAGTGAGCTGAAGTTGCCAGGTACCCACACTGACGTTCATGGTGAGAATTCTCAACATCTAACTGGTTCTCTATGCATTTGGTAAGACAGGAAGCTGAATATTAACATGGTATCTAGTGGCATTAATAATGTGTTTAACAAGATTTGATCCTCCTTAATTGGCAACTCACTGCTGCCGAGCAAGAAACATGCCTCACCACTTGGCAAATAAACAAAATATGCAACAGGTTGCTCGCGACATCAAGACGGGGCCTCGACTGCAATTACAAGATGGAGGTGGCTATTAAGAGCTGCTCCTTTTATTGAGGTATTTTTTGTGCTGGAGCTGATTCCTCAAATTTTTGCTGCAGTAATCACTGTTTTATAAGCTGTTGGATTGTTTTGGGATTTCGGGGTAAAAATTGAGATCAAAACAACGGCACTTGAAAAAGGAGGAAGAGAGAGAGAAAGCAGTGACCATGTGGGAAATGACAACATTTAAAAGGTATCTGGATGGGTATATGAATAGGAAGGGTTTCACGGACTTCGGACCAAATGCTGGCAAAATGAGACTGGATTAATTTAGGATATCTGGTCGGCATGGATGAGTTGAACAGAAGGGTCTGTTTCAGTGCTGTAGAGCTCTATGACTTCTTGCCCAGTTCTGCCACAAATCTCATCCGGCCTCTGTCAGATTTTGCCTGAGATGAAATTTTTGTTCGCAACGGGTTGGCAGTATTTGGAACTCTCTTCCTGAAAAGGTCGTCAAAGCAGAGTATTTGAAGTTATTTGAAGGCAGATTTATTCTTGACAAACGAGGGGGTGAAATGGTATCTGGGTTAGGTCAGGAATGTGGAGTAAATCAGATTAGCCATTGAATGCCAACATAGAAATAGAACATAGAACATTACAGTGCAGTATAGGCCCTTCAGCCCTTGGTGTTGCACCGACCTCTGAAACCAATATGGACCCTATCTATCCTACACTATTCCATTTTCATCCAGGTGTTTACCCAATGACCATTTAAATGCCCTTAAAGATGGCAAGTCTACTACAGTTGCAGATAGGGCATTCCACGCCCCTACTACTCTCTGAGTAAAGAAACTACATCTGACATTTGTCCTATATCTATCACCCCTCAATTTAAAGCTATGTCCCCTCATGCTAGCCATCACCATCCGAGGAAAGAGGCTGTCATTGTCCAACCAATCTAATCCTCTGATCATCGTGTATCTCTCAAGTCCCTCAGCATTTTCTCATAAGACAGAATATTGAAGACTGAAATGATTACAGGTCTACTTTAGCCTTCATTCCTTGTTCTTGAATCTGACAGAAGGGATCATTTTAATCCAACTCACCCAGAGGGAACTGATATGGCTGGGTTCATTGTAAAGGTATCTGATGAAGTCAATAGAAAGTAAACAGGCAACCAAACCAATTCCTCCCAGCAAAATTAAGCTGACGGGGGGAGAGAGACCAGAAAATGCCAATCATTTGAGCCTTTTAATAAAGTGAATTCTGAAGACAAACTACACCTCTTTGAGAGAGAATGGAAAGCAGTGGAGAAGGTGAAAGACACAAAAGTTCAGGTTGAACTGCTTATCACTCGATCTGAAGAGTAGAGCAATGGGTGTGTAGAGAAAATAATGAAAGATTAAAAGGAAGGTGAGTGACACAAGATTGAGAGGTGAGTGAAAGAAGAGATATAAACAAAAAGAAACCCAAAAGGATTGAGGGGTTGCTGAAGAGTGGGAAACTATTGGGAAGACAATAAGATCTGAGATCGGGTGGGAAATGAACCAAATCATCAACCAAATAATACAACCCTCTCCAATTGCATTCTCTGAAATCCCACAGCAATTCACACAATGCCAAACCATCCATCACCTCCAAGATGAGGTTTAAGGAGGCAGGAGTATAAAGGTTTGTTATGAAAGCCTCCTAGACCCAACCATCTTCAGCTGCATCATCAATGACCTTCCCTCATCATAAGGTCCAAAGTGGGAATGTTCACTGATAATTTCACAATTTTCAGCACCGTTCATCTCAGACACTAAAGCAATCTGTGTCCAAATGCAGCAATAGAAGGACAATATCCAGGCTTAGCAACTGGCAAGTAACATTCACACTGAACAGAAGTGGATCAGTCATATGAATACTGTGGCTACAAGAGCAGATCAGAAGCTGGGAATTTTACAGTACATTATTCATTTCCTGCCTCTCCAAAGCTTGTCCAACTACAAGACAGGAAAATGATAGAATACTTCCCACTTGTCTGTATGAATGCAGCTCCAACAACGCTCAATAAGTTTGACACCATCCAGAACAAAGCATCCTGCTTGATCAGCACCACATCCACAAGCTGCCACTTCTTCCACCACCAACACTCAGTAGCAGCAGTGTGTACCATCTACAAGATGCACCGCAATTGTCCTCATACACCATCTTCTAAACCCATAAGCATGACCATTTAGAAGGTCAAGGGCAGCAGATACACGAGAACATTGCCACCTGCAAGTTTCCCTCCGAGCCACTCAGCATCCTAGCTCAGAACTATATCTCCATTCCTTCAGTATCACTGGGTCAAAATCTGGGAACATGTATCCCTAACAGAATTGTGGGTGCACCCATACTAAATGGACTGTACCCATTGAAGAAGGCAATTCAGTGCCATCTTCTCAAGTATAACTAGCAATAAGCAATAAGTTTTGGTTTGGCCAGTGACAGCAACATCCATGAGTTATGAAAATATAAAGTGGAGATGTTCCCTGCGCAATGTTTAGCACCATATGTGACTCCATAGATACTGAAGCAATCCATGTCTGAATGGAACAAGAGTTGGACAATATCCAGCTGTGCTGATAAGTGGCAAGTAATGTTTGTGTCACACGTCAGGCAATGACCATCTCCAAGAAGAGAGAACCTAACTATCACTCCTTGACATTGACTGGCAGTACCATCACTGAATTTCCCACTATCAACATCCCGAAGGTTGCCATTGACCAGAAATGGAACTGGACCTGCCTTATAAATAGTAGCTACAAGTGCAGGTCAGGGACTGGGAATCTTGCAAAACAATATTAAGCCAACTTTACTGAATAGTAAATGCAGGTTATGACAGTTTGGCTATTTATAGTACTGCATGTGTTTTGCATTATTTCTTTTTTTAATATTTCCAACACTTGCGATGTTACTTTTTAAAATTATGAAGAAGCATTAATCTTGAAGTGCAATGCTATGGGATACCCACCATTAAGAACAAAAACAGACTTGCTGGAGGGTTGCATCACTGCAAATGGAATTCAGTGTACTTAGCTGTGCAATTCAAAGTTTGGAAAACGTGCAGCTTTAAGACGAATCAGTGGAGGTCCATCCACAGGGAGCCTCCAAAGCAGGAAGCTGGACGGAGTGCGTGGAGCTCTGGATTCAGCACAATGCTAATCCCCAGTGGAAGATCCATTTCACCTCTTTATAATTACTGTGTAGATATAGTGACTTTGCGAGCTTGCTGTCTCTAAATGCTCACTATATTAAAACTAACTCTGGATTACATTTCCACAAATTATTTTTAATCATTGCATTTAAGGTCTTAAATACTTGCAGGACAAGTTACTAAGACTTAACTATGATTCCTTTGAGCAACAGCTGGATCTATATCCGGCTTGGATCAGGTCAGAAGGTCACGAGAGAAGAGAGACTGAGGTCAGTAAATACTTCAAGAGACATAAATGGATTTCTCCCTTGTTGAGGCTGAGGAATGTTCTTTGAAGTACACTATGTCAGAGAATGACATCGAATTTTGGAATTTAGTCATAATAGCTTTTAGGATCAAATAATACGTATCCGCTAGTGTTTCAATGGGTAAGGCAGAGTCCATGATTGCGGAGTTAAAGTCCGGGTGGGCTAAATGGCCTTTTCTTAAACATGCCTTCCTCACTCTGAGGCATCAGTATTCCAGATAAAGCACTGAACAGAAACTGTAAGAACAGAAGGTCTCATTTTTTAGTGATGATTAGTTTAAAATCTAAATATAGGGTTTATTTCTGTTGATTTAGATTTAGATTTTATTGTCATGTGTACTCAAGTACAAAAGTACAGGACTACAGTGAAAAATATATAATGTCGACACACGTGGCACCATCTTAGGTACAAGGATATTTCGGGATAAAGTAGGAAAAGAAACAAAGTTAAAAACTTAAGCATTACTGCATTGAACACTGGAAAAATAAAAAAAAGTAAGGGTTAACATTAAAGTCTTTAGTAGTTTAAACTAGGAAAGTAAAGGAATAAATTAAAAGTTTAGCAGTCTTTGATGACTCCGCTGCTTATCTTGCACTCTGAGAGACCTCAGCTGCTTATTCTCAATGCTGCTGCCGCAGATACCATCGCTGTTGCTGAAACTGCCACCTTGCCAAACTCCCCCAGTGCCTCGGTAATATGCCCAGACAGAAACTACTCCCATGCCAAGCCAAGACCCCACCATGAGCCACCGAGAGACCAACCGACACACCGCCAAGAGACCAGGCCGGGACCAACCACGAGCCACTGAGACACCAGGCCGGGACAAACCACGAGCCGCTAAGAGACCAGGCCGGAAGCAACCATGACCTGCCGAGAGACCAGGCCGGGACCAACAATGAGGTGCTGAGAGACCAGGCCGGGACCAATCACGAGGTGCTGAGAGACCAGGCCGGGACCAACCACAAGCCGCTGTGAGACCAGGCCAGGACCAACCACGAGCTGCTGAGAGACCAGGCCGGGACCAACCACGAGCCGCCGGGAGTTCAGGCCGGGATCAACCACGAGCTGCCGAGAGACCAGACCGGGACCAACCAAGAGCCGCCGAGAGACAAGACCGGGACCAACCACGAGCTGCCAGAGACCTGACCGGGACCAACCACGAGCTGCCGAGAGACCAGGCCAGGACCAACCACGAGCTGCCAAGAGACCAGGCCGGGACCAACCGCGAGCTGCCGAGAGACCAGGCCAGGACCAACCACGAGCTGCCGAGAGACCTGACCGGGACCAACCGCGAGCTGCCGAGAGACCAGGCCAGGACCAACCACGAGCTGCCGAGAGACCTGACCGGGACCAACCACGAGCTGCCAAGAGACCAGGCCAGGACCAACCACGAGCTGCCGAGAGACCTGACCAGGGCCAACCACGAGCTGCCAAGAGACCAGGCCGGGACCAACCACAAGGTGCCGAGAGGCCAGGCCAGGACCAACCACGAGGGCTGAGAGACCTGACCGGGACCAACCACGAGCTGCCGAGAGACCAGGCCAGGACCAACCACGAGCTGCCGAGAGACCTGACCGGGACCAACCGCGAGCTGCCGAGAGACCAGGCCAGGACCAACCACGAGCTGCCGAGAGACCTGACCAGGACCAACCGCGAGCTGCCGAGAGACCTGACCAGGGCCAACCACGAGCTGCCAAGAGACCAGGCCGGGACCAACCACAAGGTGCCGAGAGGCCAGGCCAGGACCAACCACGAGCTGCTGAGAGACCAGACCGGGACCAACCACGAGTTGCCGAGAGACCAGGCCAGGACCAGCTAATCAAATAGAAGATAATCTGGAGAACTGGTCACTCAACCCACCATAAAATAGAAATGTTAATGCTCACTGTAGAAGCGACAGGGCCCAAAGATATGAATAGATTACATTAATCTAGCTTTCAAAATGACACCATTGTTCTTGGCGCTAAAATAGGCAACTAGTTTCCATGGGATAAACAATTTATTTTTGTAAAAGTTGATTCCTCATCAGCTAACATGTTTTATTTTCTTTTCCCAATCAAATATAGAATGGTAGGTAGCAGGTACAACCTGGGACAATAATAAGTCACCATTTTAAAGGAGAGTTGATGCGTTTTAAGCAGAAGATCTGTAGGTCAGAGAGGTCTACAGCGCAGGAAAGGACCTATGCCCATTCCCCTTGAAATATATTGTAATTTATCTTTCAGTTTGTGCTTGCTTTTATTATCATTGCATAGGTTTGGCCCGGTACGTTTTGTGATTATTTTGCTTTGCAAATGTAATTTTGAAAGAAAGTGGTAAATGGGAATCAGATCCCAGAAAGGTGGGAAATGGTGAATGATCATAGGCCATAAGATATCGGAGCAGAATTAGGCCATTCGGCCCATCGAGTGAATGACTGCAAGAAATGGTATTGAAACATTACAAAACCGCATTTCCTAAACCATAATCACTTCCACTGCAAAGCCCCCTCCATGCTACTCACCATCCTGACTTGGAAATATATCACTGTTTCTTCACTGTCGCTGGGTCACAATCCTGGAATTCCCTCCCTAACCACACTGTGGGTCTGCCTACAGCACATGGACTGCAGTAGTTTGAAAAGGCAGCTCACTGCCATCTTCTCAAGGACAACTAGGGACAGGTAATAAATGCTGACCCAGCCAGTGATGCCCACATCCATGAATGAATAAAATAAAATCCCATCTAGAACAATAATGACTTGGGAAATGTTTCCTCATCTCAGTTTTAAATGGTGTACCACACAGACTTAGTCTGTCACCCTGGTTCTAGACTTCCCAACCGGGGAAAACATCTTCCCTGCATCTAGTGTGTCCAGCTCTGTTAGAATTTTATATGTTTTAATCAGATTCCCTTTCATCCTTGTAAACCCTACTGTATACAGGCCCAGCTGAACTAAGCTATCCATATAGGACAGTCCTGCCATCCCTGGTATCAATTCTGCTGCGCTCCCTCGATGGAAAGTATGTCCTGTGTTAGGTAGGGAAACCAAAGTTGCACACGCTGTTCTAGGTCCTGTATAACTGTAGGAAGACATCCCTACTTCTGAACTTAAATCTTGAGCAATGAAGGCCAATATATCATTTGCCTTCCTAATTGCTTTCTGCACCTGCCTGTCTACTATAATTGACCCAGTTTTATCATTAGCAAATTTGGAAATGTTGCATTTGGTCCCCTGTTCCAGGTTATTTAGATCCTTTGTAAAAAGCTGGTGCCCAAGTACTGATCCTTGTGATACCCCAGTAGTCACTGCCTGCCATTTCAAAAAAAAAGACTAATTTATTCCCAAACTCAGTTTCCTGCCTCTCAATTATTGATTCACGCTATTATGTTATCCCCATCCCATGTGCTTTAACTTTGCCACTAACCTCTTATGTGGGGCCTTATCAAAAACCCTCTGAAAATTTAAATACACCACAATCCACTGGTTCTCCTTTTTTTTTAAGAGTTAGATCTTCAAAGAAAGCTCCAGTGTATTTGTTAACCATGATTTGCTTTTCATAAACCCAATGCTGGCGTTGTCTCGTCTTGTTCATGTCACAACCACCTGATGAAGGAGCGCCGCTCCGAAAGCTAGTGTGCTTCCAATTAAACTTGTTGGACTATAACCTGGTGTTGTGCGATATTTCCAGGGCCACTTTCTTTATTACTCTGGGATGTAGGTGATCAGAGTTAGTGATTTGTCAGCCTTTAACCCCATTAATTTCCCCAGCGCCATATTCTTGCTAATACTGAGTTCCTTCAATTCCATTCTCTCACTAGACCTTTGGTTGCCAAACAATTCTGTCAGGTTATTTGTGCCCTCTTTGATAAGACCAAACCAAAGTGTGTGTTAAGTTCTTCTGGCATCTCATTTTCCTCATTATAATTTCCCTAGCTTCTGACTGTAAGGGGCCTACATTTGTCTTTGCTGATATTTTATCTCTCTTCACATATTCGTAGAGGTTTTTACAGTTAGTTAGCAATTTTACCCTCATATCCTATTTAGATTTAGATTTTATTGTCATGTGTACTCAAGTACAAGAGTACAATGAAAAGTGTACAACGTCACCATTCCCGGCGCCATCTTATGTACAAAGGTACCTAGGTACAATATCTTAGATACAAAAGTAGAAAGATAAAGCAATAAGTCAAGAAGATCAACTAAAAGTAGAAAAATAAAGAAATAAGGTTACAAGTTAAACATTACAGTCCTTTCATAAGCTATGGGCCTATGCTGGACTTCCCCATGAGGGCTTGCTCTCTCCTGCAATGGGTGTTCTTTTGCCCATGCTGGGTGAAGTCCTGTCCAGGCTTGCCAGCCCCTACACCTCCCACTATCGCTTTGCTCACCAGCCACTTCACCACTGACTGCCATCTGGGTTCATCAGGCTTCACTGCCATTTGCATTGTTGTTGAAATGCTCCCAATCTGCTTCCTGGCAATTTTATGTATCTCCTTTTTGGGTCTAATATTATCTGTCATTTCTTTTGTTAGCCATCATTGAGTTAGCTTTCTCCTTTTATTTTTACTCTAGAGAAGAATGAATAGTTGTTGTCACTTATGCCCACTCCTTTAAATTTTCACAACTGCCTATCATTCAAGATTAGAGTGATCCTCATTCCTGATGAAGGGTTTTTGCTCGAAATGTCAATTTTCCTGCTCCTCAGATGCTGCCTGACCTGCTGTGCTTTTCCAGCACCACACTGATCTTGACTGTAATTTCCAGCATCTGCAGTGCCCACCTCCGCCTAACTGCCTAACCGTCGTCAATCCCTTTAATAATTTTCCCCAATCTGTCATTGCCAGCTCATACCTCATACCATCACAATTCCTTTTATTTAGATTCAGGACCCTAATTTTGGATTTGACTACTGCACTCCATCTTAATGATGAGTCCTGTCATAATATGGTCGTTCTTCCCCAAGGGACCCTGCACAACAAGATTGTTAATGAATCTTATTGCACAGTATGCAGTCTACAATAGCCTGTTCTCAGGCTGTTTCCTCAATGTATTGGTCTAGAAAAACATCAAATAAACACTCCAGGAAATCCTCCTCCACAATGTCATTGCAACTGTATATAAATTAAAGTAACCCATGATTACAGTTGTACCCTTCTTAACTCACACCTCCAAATTGCTGAAAACTCACTATCTCCAACCAGCATGCACAGACGGACAAGGACACTCTTCTCATGTCTGAATGGTTTACCAATGCTCACAATTTAGGGTTTTGCATTAAGGACAGGAACAAGATAATTCTAGGTCAGAAAGGCCGTTCAGCCCATCCTAGTTTTTCCATTCATAAAGAGTTCAACATCACTCCCATTATAGCAGCCAATTCTTTTTAAAATGATTTCAAATTTCTTGCCCTTCCCTCCAAGAGGGCATGAGGGCTGTCCGAACGCTTTGAAGAAAATGTTTTTTTAAAATCTCTCTATGCTGCTTTTGACACCTCAATGAGAGCTATCAAGACACGGAGACAGCAGATTTCAGAAATTGTTGCAAGTTCAAACCTATCAATCAGAGCATTTGCTTTCTTTATAAGTAAAGAGCACTCCTTTTCAGTATGCGTGGAATGAGGAGGTGGGGGTTTGAAATGTTTGAAAGCTGTGAGAAGGGGGAGGGGAGACCTGGCTTCTCTCTCCACCTGTTTGCTCTTCGTGTTTTGGAGTCTGAACCTTGATGAGTCAAGGAAATTACCAAGTGAAGGAAGGAAACAAAGAGTTCCAGTTCTTTCAACCCAAATGGCGACCTTGACTGAACTCAGAGTGCGAAGCCCAATCAAAAGCGAGGTGTGTTTGAGAAATAAACCATTGACTTCCACAGCCGCATTGCTGCAGTGAGAGCAGCCCAGAAATTTGGAATCAAATGTTAAGCCTTGTATTACAGTAGCATATCAAAGTGGGTTCGAGGCAGAGGAAGCTAATGTGCAGCTGTGAGGACGCACCAATAGGACCTGTCCTGCTTCTTGTCAGTCTGACAGCTTTATTGTACACTTTGAGCAGCTGACATCAATTCATGACCAAGGAAACGAAATAAGATGCTCCTGGGCTTGTGGGTTCCATTGGATGTAAGCCAGGCCTCAGTTTTGCTTCTATCAACCATTTACAGGAGTTCAAGCATTTTCAAGGATTAGCTGAGTGCATGCAGTGAATGGGAAAGCCCTTCTTATTGGCTACAGTCCAAATAGCTACACAGCTTTTCTGTTCAGACTCTATCTTGACTGGTAACACACCTAAGAATATTGTTTAAATACTCTCTGAATTTGGATAATCCTGTCATTATGCTGCACCTCTCAAAGACCACAGAGCTGCCCTGTCACTCCTCCCTTTCTCTGCCTACTTTGATCTAATACCCTCTCTATGAATTATGTATTGGTATTCCCTTATATAAACGAACAACTGGCATCTTTTCCATGAACTACACCCCAATATCTTTATTGCTAACTGTAGAGTAAAAGGAGTGACAAAGGGAAGGATTATTACTGAGAATGTGCAAAAGGAGCTATGTGCTGGTGACATCCAATCACATGAACTGCAGATGCTGGAAATCTGAAACAAAAATGGAAATTGCTGGAGAAACTCAGTTGGTCTGGCAGCATCTGTGGAGAGAAAGCAGAGTTAACATTTTGAGTCCAGTGACCCTTCTTCAGAACTGCTACTAGTGAGGAAAATGTGGTATATAAGCTCAAGACTGTTGGTGGTGAGGAGATGGTGGATGGTTGGGAAGGATAATCAGACAGGTGGAGTAGGAGCACAGAGAGAGATGACAACAGTTAAGCATACAAAAAGAAAAGCTGATAAAGGGGACCATAAGTAGGTGAAAATGAGTGGGCTGTGCTGAAAGCAGTCCACGTCATGACCGGGCCAGGGATGTGGGGGTTGGTAAAGGACAGAGACAAAAGTTTTCAGATTCTAAAGTTATTAAACTCGATATTGAGTCCTGAAGGCTGCAGGGCCTCCACGTGGCTCTGCAGGGCTCCGGTAAGATATTTCTCTCCTGGGCCTGCTGCAATGTTCCGACAAAGCACAATGCAAGCTTGAGAAGCAACATCTCATTTTTTGCTTAAAAACTCTTGTTATGACATGGGGTAAACCCTCCTAGGTGTTCAAAGTTTGTGAGAAAATTTGTAGCTCGGGTGCTCATTGTTGTAGTTCTGTTCGCCGAGCTGGGAATTTGTGTTGCAGATGTTTCATCTCCTGTCTAGGTGACATCCTCAGTGCTTGGGAGCCTCCTGTGAAGCGCTTGTGTGTTCTTTCCTCCGGCATTATAGTGGTTTGTCTCTGCCGCTTCTGGTTGTCAGTTCCAGTTGTCCGCTGCAGTGGTCGGTATATTGGGTCCAGGTCGATGTGCTTATTGATTGAATCTGTGGATGAGTGCCATGCTCTAGGAATTCTCTGGCTGTTCTCTGTTTGGCTTGTCCTATAATAGTAGTGTTGTCCCAGGTGAATTCATGTTGCTTGTCATCTGCATGTGTGGCTACTAAGGATAGCTGGTTGTGTCATTTCGTGGCTAGTTGGTGTTCATGGATGCGGACCGTTAGCTGTCTTCCTGTTTGTCCTATGTAGTGTTTTGTGCAGTCCTTGAATGGGACTTTGTACACTACATTGGTTTTGCTCATGCTGGGTTTCGGGTCCTTCGTTCCGGGGAGTTGTTGTCTGAGAGTGGCTGTTGGTTTGTGTGCTGTTATGAGTCCTAGTGGTCGCAGTAGTCTGGCTGTCAGTTCGGAAATGCTCTTGATGTATGGTAGTGTGGCTAGTCCTTTGGGTTGTGGCATGTCCTCGTTCTGTTCTCTTTCCCTTTCGCAGTGTTGACACTGTTCCTGTCCAGTGTTACGGCGTGGGGTTAACACTGTTCCTGCCCAGTTTTACTGTGGAGTGTTGATACTGTCCCTGCCCAGTGTTACTGTGCTGTATTGATAATGTTCCTTCCCAGTGTTACTGTGTGGTATTTATACTGCCCCTACCCAGTGTTACTGTGGAGTGTTGACACTGTCCCTGCCCAGTGTTACTGTGAAGTGTTGAAACTGCTCCTGCCCAGTGTTACTGTGGAGTGTTAACACTGTTCCTACCCAGTGTTACTGTGGAGTGTTGACCCTGTTCCTACCCAGTGTTACTGTGGAGTGTTGACACTGTTCCTGTCCAGTGTTACTGTGTGGTGTTGATACTGTTCTTGCCCTGTGTTACTGTGGAGTGTTAACACTGTTCCTGCCCAGTGTTACTGTGGAGTATTGATACTGTTCCTGCCCAGTGTTACTGTGGAGTGTTGCACTGTTCCTGCCCAGTGTTACTGTGGAGTGTTAACACTGTTCCTGCCCAGTGTTACAGTGGAGTGTTGACATTGTTCCTGCCCAGTGTTCCTGTGTGGTGTTGACCCTGTTCCTACCCAGAGTTCCTGTGTAGTGTTGACACAGTTCCTGCCCAGTGTTACTGTGTGGTGTTGATACTGTTCCTGTCCAGTCTTTCAGTGGAGTGTTGCACTGTTACTGCCCAGTGTTACTGTGGAGTGTCAAAAACATTCCTGCCCAGTGTTGCTGTGGAGTGTTGCTACTGTTCCTACCCAGTGTTACTGTGGAGTTTTGATACTGTTCCTGCGCAGTTTTACTGTGTGGTTTTGACACTGTTCCTGCCCAGTGTTACTGTGGAGTATTGATACTGTTCCTGCCCAGTGTTACTGTGGAGTGTTGCACTGTTCCTGCCCAGTGCTACGGCATGGGGTTAACACTGTTCCTGCCAAGTGTTTCTGTGGAGTGTTGCACTGTTTCTGCCCAGTGTTACTGTGGAGTGTTGATACAGTCCCTGCCCAGTGTTACTCTGCAGTATTGATAATGTTCAATCCTAGTGTTACTGTGTGGTGTTAATACTGTTCCTGCCCAGTGTTACTGTGGAGTGTTGCGTTGTTCCTTCCCAATGTTACTGTGGAGTGTTGACACAGTTCCTGCCCAGTGTTACTGTGGAGTGTTGATATTGTACATACCCAGTGTCACTGTGGAGTGTTGATACTGTCCCTGCCCTGTGTTACTGTGGAGTATTGGTAATGTTCATTCCAAGTGTTACTGTGTGGTGTTAATACTTTTCCTGCCCAGTGTTACTGTGGGGTGTTGATACTGTACATGCCCAGTGTTACTGTGCAGTATTGATCATGTTCATTCCCAGTGTTACTGTGCAGTGTTGACACTGTTTCTGCCCAGTATTAGTGTGGTTGCTGACACTGTTCCTGCACAGTGTTACTGTGAGGTTTTGACACTGTTCCTTCCCAATGTTACCATGTGGTGTTAATACTGTCCCTGCCCAGTGTTACTGTGGAGTTTTATGCTGTTCCTGCCCAGTGTTACTGTGGAGTGTTAACACTGTCTGTGCCCAGTGTTACTGTAGAATGTTGACCCTGTTCCTGCCCAGTGTTACAGTGGAGTGTTGATACTGTTCCTGCCCAGTGTTACTGTGGAGTGTTGACACTGGTCGTACCCAGTTTTACTGTGTGGTGTTGATACTGTTCCTACCCAGTGTTACTGTGTGGTGTTGACAGTTCCTATCCAGTGTTACTGTGTGGTGTTGATACTGTTCTTCCCAGTGTTAAAGTGGAGTGTTAACACTGTCTATGCCCAGTGTTACAGTGGAGTGTTGACACTGTTCCTGCCCAGTGTTACAGTGGAGTGTCGGCACTGTTCCTGCCCAGTGTTACTGTGGAGTGTTGACACTGGTCGTACCCAGTGTTACTGTGTGGTGTTGATACTGTTCCTACCCAGTGTTACTGTGTGGTGTTGATACTTTTCCTACACAGTGTTACTGTGGACTGTTGACATTTATCCTACTCAGTGTTACTGTGGAGTGTTGACACTGTTCCTGCCCAGAATTAGTGTGTGGTGTTGACAATTGCCTTGCGCAGTGTTACTGTGAAGTGTTGACACTGTTCATGCCCAGTGTTACGGCGTGGGGTTAACACTGTTCCTGCAACGTGTTTCTGTGGAGTGTTGATATTGTCCCTGCCCAGTGTTACTGTGCAGTATTGATAATGTTCCTTCCCAGTGTTACTGTGTGGTGTTAATACTGCCCCTGCCCAGTGTTACTGTGGAGTTTTATTATAGATATTTTTATTGGGAATTTAACATTTTGACAAATTTACAAAAATAAGCAGAATTTTCAAGCACAAACATTAATATAAAAATAGATCTTAAATATATAATCATCAAAATTCAACTAATCCACAATCATCCAGAGTGTATAGTTGAGTCGCTTACATCCTTCAAATAAGAGAAAATGTTCTCTAATACACTCATAACAGTATGATTAAAAGGAAGCTATTTCCAAACAATAAGAACAAACAAAAAAAAAATTAAACATGTTTGAATGGAGATCTTCCCCCTTGTTCTCAGGGGGCCTTACTACCTTTCCAACGTTCCACCATATCCTCTCCCAAACAGTGTCCCACCCTCGACCCGGGCGCTCCTTAATAGGATTTAGATATAATACCGAGCTAGAGTTAACAGTGAGCGCCGCACCCCCACCCCACCCCACCCATACCTGAGTATATCTAATAGCATCAATGCCACGTACAAACACACATAACTATAAAATTACAACTCCAACAGATTACAGTTAAGTATAATAACATAGCAAGGAAGACAACCCCGCTCCCAGAGGCAAAAGTAAAGTAGAATAAAGTAACCATTTCTCCCCACGGAGTGTGGGAGAGGCAAGCCAACATAAATTGTCTCTTATGATTTATTTAACCGAGTCTAAAAGTTTCTTGGCCTCTTCCGATGATCTAAAATTATACTCGGATCCTTCGTGGGTAAAGCATAACGTCGCTGGGTAGCGTAAGGTGTATTGAATATCTAAGTCCCTTAAACATTTCTTCACCTCATCAAACGCCTTCCTTCTTCGTGCCAAAGCCGGGGAGAAGTCCTGAAATAACATAATCTTGGATCCTGCATGAATCATAGCTTTAGGATCCTTTCCAAGATTTCTGGAGGCATCCAGGAGTATCTGCCTCTCCCTATAACTCTGCAGCCGGAACAGGACCGGGCGTGGGCGCTGGTTTGGGCCAGATCCGCGTACTGCGACCCGGTAGGCCCACTCCACCCTTACCCGGTCAGTTTCAGCCCCCAGGTTTAAAATCTGCGGCAGCCATCGCTCCAGAAATGCTACTAACTGTTCTTTCCCTTCTTGCTCTTGAAGGCCCAGCAGCCGAATATTCTTTCTCCGATTTCTGTTGTCAATATCATCCATGTAGATTTCAAAGGCCCTGACTCTCTGCTCCAGAGCTCTCACCTGTTCTGCAGCTGTTTGAGCTGCAGCCTCGGAGGTCGTGGCCTTTAGTTCCACCCCCTCCACTCGGCCCTGCAGCTCTTCCATGGTTTGATTCTGTTTCTGCAGCTTTTCTTCGAATGCATTCCATCTCTGTCTGGATTCTGCGATGAAATTGACGAGTGTCGATTCCAGCCTGGCAATCATCTCTATAAGGCCTGTTTTTACATCAGCTGCAGCCAGAGGAGAGGAGGGTGGGGGAGGGGTCTTTGTTTTCTGAGAGCTGCGGGGTCCCTTTGATTTACTCATTATCCACTCAGTATTAGACTATTTAAATATAATATTCAGCAGCTAATTAAGATTAAAGAAATTTTTTGGGTGGTTTGGCAAGTGTGGTGGGGACAGGAAACCCACTTTACCCAGGTTTTGGGAAGGGCTCTGTAGACTCAGACTTGCTGAGTCGCCGCCATCTTGGATCTCCTCCGCCGTACTGTGGAGTTTTAACACTGTTCCTGTCCAGTGTTACAGTGGAGTGTTGATTCAGTTCCTGCGCAGTGTTACTGTGGAGTGTTGACACTGTTCCTGCCCAGTGTTACGGCGTGGGGTTAACACTGTTCCTGCCCAGTGTTACTGTGGAGTGTTGATACTGTTCCTGCCCAGGAACAGTATCAACACTGTTCCTGCCCAGTGTTACTGTCGAGTGTTGACACTGTTCCTGCGCAGTTTTACTGTGTGGTTTTGACACTGTTCCTGCCCAATGTTACTGTGGAGTATTGATACTGTTCCTGCCCAGTGTTACTGTGGAGTGTTGCACTGTTACTGCCCAGTCTTACGGCGTGGGGTTAACACTGTTCCTGCCCAGTGTTACTGTGGAGTGTTGATACTGTCCCTGCCCTGTGTTACTGTGGAGTATTGATAATGTTCCTTCCCAGTGTTACTGTGTGGTGTTAATACTGCCCCTGCCCGGTGTTACTGTGGAGTGTTAACACTGTTCCCGCCCAATGTTACTGTGGAGTGTGGACCCTGTTCCTGCCCATTTTTACTGTGGAGTGTTGATACTGTTCCTGCGCAGTGTTACTGTGGAGTGTTGACCCTGCTCCTATCCAGTGTTACTGTGGAGTGTTGACACTGTTCCTGCCCAGTGTTACTGTGTGGTGTTGATACTGTTCGTGCCCAATGTTACAGTGGAGTGTTAACACTGTCCATGCCCAGTATTACTGCGTACTGTTGACACTGTTCTTGCTCAGTGTTACTGTGGAGTGTTGACACTGTTCCTACCTGGCGTTACAGTGGAGTGTTGACACTGTTCCTGCCCAGTGTTACGGCATGGGGTTAACACTGTTCCTGCCCAGTTTTACTGTGGAGTGTTGATACTGTCCCTGCCCAGTGTTACTGTGCAGTATTGATAATGTTCCTTCCCAATGTTACTGTGTGGTGTTTATACTGCCCCTGCCCAGTGTTACTGTGTGGTGTTTATACTGCCCCTGCCCAGTGTTACTGTGGAGTGTTGATCCAGTTCCTGCCCAGTGTTACTGTGGAGTGTTGCACTGTTACTGCCCAGTCTTACGGTGTGGGGTTAACACTGTTCCTGCCCAGTGTTATGGCATGGGGTTAACACTGTTCCTGCGCAGTGTTACTGTGGAGTGTTGATACTGTTCCTGCCCAGTGTTACTGTGCAGTATTGATAATGTTCCTTCCCAATGTTACTGTGTGGTGTTTATACTGCCTCTGCCCAGTGTTACTGTGGAGTGTTGATCCTCTTCCTGCCCAGTGTCACTGTGGAGTGGTGACACTGTTCCTGCCCAGTGTTACTGTGTGGTGTTGATCCTGTTTCTGCCCAGTGTTACTGCGTGGTGTTGATACAGTCCCTGTCCAATGTTTCTGAGAGTGTTGATCCTGTTCCTGCCCAGTGTTACTGTGGAGTGTTGCTACTGTTCCTGCCCAGTGTTACTCTGCAGTATTGATAATGTTCAATCCTAGTGTTACTGTGTGGTGTTAATACTGTTCCTGCCCAGTGTTACTGTGGAGTGTTGCGCTGTTCCTTCCCAATGTTACTGTGGAGTGTTGACACAGTTCCTGCCCAGTGTTACTGTGGAGTGTTGATATTGTACATACCCAGTGTTACTGTGGAGTGTTGACACTGTCCCTGCCCTTGTGTTACTGTGGAGTATTGATAATGTTCATTCCAAGTGTTACTGTGTGGTGTTAATACTTTTCCTGCCCAGTGTTACTGTGGGGTGTTGATACTGTACATGCCCAGTGTTACTGTGCAGTATTGATCATGTTCATTCCCAGTGTTACTGTGCAGTGTTGATACTGTTCCTGCCCAGTATTACTGTGGTTGCTGACACTGTTCTTGCCCAGTGTTACTGTGGAGTGTTGACACTGTTTCTGCCCAGTGTTACTGTGGTGTTGACACTGTTCCTGCACAGTGTTACCGTGAGGTTTTGACACTGTTCCTTCCCAGTGTTACCGTGTGGTGTTAATACTGTCCCTGCCCAGTGTTACTGTGGAGTTTTATGCTGTTCCTGCCCAGTGTCACTGTGGAGTGTTAACACTGTCCGTGCCCAGTGTTACTGTGGAGTGTTGACCCTGTTCCTGCCCAGTGTTACAGTGGAGTGTTGATACTGTTCCTGCCCAGTGTTACTGTGGAGTGTTGACACTGGTCGTACCCAGTTTTACTGTGTGGTGTTGATACTGTTCTTCCCAGTGTTAAAGTGGAGTGTTAACACTGTCCATGCCCAGTGTTACTGTGGAATTTTGGCACTCTTCCGGCCCAGTGTTACTGTGGAGTGTTGATAAAGCTCCTGCCCAGTGTTACTGTGCAGTGTTGGTACTGTTTCTGCTCAGTGTTACAGTGGAGTGTTGATACTGCTCCTACCCAGTTTTACTGTGGAGTTTTGACACTGTTCCTGCACAGTGTTGCTGTGGAGTGTTGACCCTGTTCCAGCCCAGTGTTACTGTGGAGTGTTGCCACTGTTCCTGTCCAGTGTTACTGTGTGGTGTTGATACTGTTCCTACGCAGTGTTCCTGTGTAGTGTTGACACTGTTCCTGCCCAGTGTTACTGTGTGGTGTTGATCCTGTGCCTGCCCAGTGTTTCAGTGGAGTGTTAACACTGTCCATGCCCAGTATTGCTGTGCCATGTTGACGCGGTTCCTTCCCAGTGTTACTGTGGAGTTTTGCTACTATTCCTGCCCAGTGTTACTGTGGAGTGTTGACACTGTTCTTGCCCAGTGTTATTGTGGAGTGTTGACACAGGTCGTACCCAGTATTACTGTGTGCTGTTGATACTCTTCGTACCCAGTGCTACTGTGGAGTGTTGGCACTGTTCCTGCCCAGTGTTACTGCGTGGTGTTGATACAGTCTCTGCCCAATGTTACTGAGAGTGTTGATACTGTTTCTGCGCAGTGTTACTGTGGAGTGTTGATACTGCTCCTGCGCAGTTTTACTGTGTGGTTTTGACACTGTTCCGTCCCAGTGTTAATGTGGAGTATTGATATTGTTCCTGCCCAGTTTTGCTGTGGAGTGTTGCATTGTTCCTGCCCAGTGTTACGGCGTGGGGTTAACACTGTTCCTGCAACGTGTTTCTGTGGAGTGTTGATACTGTCCCTGCCCAGTGTTACTGTGCAGTATTGATAATGTTCCTTCCCAGTGTTACTGTGTGGTGTTTATACTGCCCCTGCCCAGTGTTACTGTGGAGTTTTAACACTGTTCCTGCCCAGTGTTACAGTGGAGTGTTGATTCAGTTCCTGCGCAGTGTTACTGTGGAGTGTTGACACTGTTCCTGCCCAGTGTTACGGCGTGGGGTTAACACTGTTCCTGCCCAGTGTTACTGTGGAGAGTTGACACTGTTCCTGCCCAGTGTTACTGTGGAGTGTTGATACTGTTCCTGCACAGTTTTACTGTGTGGTTTTGACACTGTTCCTGCCCAGTGTTACTGTGGAGTGTTGCACTGTTACTGCCCAGTCTTACGGCATGGGGTTAACACTGTTCCTGCCCAGTGTTACTGTGGAGTGTTGATACTGACCCTGCCCTGTGTTACTGTGGAGTATTGATAATGTTCCTTCCCAGTGTTACTGTGTGGTGTTAGTACTGCCCCTGCCCAGTGTTACTGTGGAGTGTTAACACTGTTCCCGCCCAGTGTTGCTGTGGAGTGTTGACCCTGTTCCTATCCAGTGTTACTGTGGAGTGTTGACACTGTTCCTGCCCAGTGTTACTGTGTGGTGTTGATACTGTTCCTGCCCAGTGTTACAGTGGAGTGTTAACACTGTCCATGCCCAGTATTACTGTGCACTGTTGACACTGTTCTTGCTCAGTGTTACTGTGGAGTGTTGACACTGTTCCTACTTGGCGTTACAGTGGAATGTTGATACAGTTCCTGCCCAGTGTTACGGCATGGGGTTAACACTGTTCCTGCCCAGTGTCACTGTGGAGTGTTGACACTGTTTCTGCCCAGTGTTACGGCATGGGGTTAACACTGTTCCTGCCCAGTTTTACTGTGGAGTGTTGATACTGTCCCTGCCCAGTGTTACTGTGCAGTGTTGATAATGTTCCTTCCCAGTGTTACTGTGTGGTGTTTATACTGCCCCTTCCCAGTGTTACTGTGGAGTTTTAACACTGTTCCTGCCCAGTGTTACAGTGGAGTGTTGATTCAGTTCCTGCGCAGTGTTACTGTGGAGTGTTGACACTGTTCCTGCCCAGTGTTACGGCGTGGGGTTAACACTGTTCCTGCCCAGTGTTACTGTGGAGTGTTGATACTGTTCCTGCCCAGTGTTACTGTTGAGTGTTGACACTATTCCTGCGCAGTTTTACTGTGTGGTTTTGACACTGTTCCTGCCCAATGTTACTGTGGAGTATTGATACTGTTCCTGCCCAGTGTTACTGTAGAGTGTTGATACTGTCCCTGCCCTGTGTTACTGTGGAGTATTGATAATGTTCCTTCCCAGTGTTACTGTGTGGTGTTAATACTGCCCCTGCCCGGTGTTACTGTGGAGTGTTAACACTGTTCCTGCCCAGTGTTACGGCATGGGGTTAACACTGTTCCTGCCCAGTTTTACTGTGGAGTGTTGATATTGTTCCTGCCCAATGTTACTGTGGAGTGTTGACCCTGTTCCTACCCAGTGTTACTGTGGAGTGTTGACACTGTTCCTGCCCAGTGTTACTGTGTGGTGTTGATACTGTTCGTGCCCAGTGTTACTGTGTGGTGTTGATACTGTTCCTGCGCAGTGTTACTGTGGAGTGTTGCTACTGCTTCTGCCCAGTGTTACTCTGCAGTATTGATAATGTTCATTCCTAGTGTTACTGTGTGGTGTTAATACTGTTCCTGCCCAGTGTTACTCTGCAGTATTGATAATGTTCATTCCTAGTGTTACTGTGTGGTGTTAATACTGTTCCTGCCCAGTGTTACTGTGGAGTTTTGCGCTGTTCCTGCCCAGTGTTACTGTGGAGTGTTGATACTGTTCCTGCTCAGTGTTACTCTGCAGTATTGATCATGTTCATTCCCAGTGTTACTGTGGAGTGTTAATACTGTTCCTGCCCAGTGTTACTGTGGAGTGTTGACACAGTTCCTGCCCAGTGTTACTGTAGAGTGTTGATACTGTACATGCCCAGTGTTACTGTGGAATGTTGATACTGTTCCAGCCCAGTGTTACTGCGCAGTATTGATCATGTTCATTCCCAGTGTTACTGTGTGGTGTTAAGACTGTTCCTGCCCAGTGTTACTGTGGAATGTTGACACTGTTCCTGCCCAGTGTTACTATGGAGTTTTGCACTGTTCCTGCCCCATGTTACTGTGGAGTATTGATAATATTCCTTCCCTGTGTCACTGTGGAGTGTTGACACTGGCCGTGTCCAGTGTTACTGTGGGGTGTTGCACTGTTCCGACACAGTGTTACTGTCTGGTGTTGATACTGTTCTTGTACAGTGTTACTGTGGAGTGTTGTTACTGTTCCAGCCCAGTGTTCGTGTGTGGTGTTGACACTGTTCCTGCCCAGTGTTACTGTGTGGTGTTGATACTGTTCCTGCGCAGTGTAATTGTGTGTTGTTGACACTCTCCCTGCCCAGTGTTACTGTGGAGTGTTGCAACTGGTCCTGCCCAGTGTTACTGTGCAGTATTGACGATGTTCATTCCTAGTGTTACTGTGTGGTGTTAATACTTTTCCTGCCCAGTGTTACTGTGGAGTTTTGCGCTGTTCCTGCCCAGTGTTACTGTGGGGTGTTGATACTGTACATGCCCAGTGTTACTGTGCAGTATTGATCATGTTCACTCCCAGTGTTACTGTGCAGTGTTGATACTGTTCCTGCTCAGCATTAATGTGTGGTGTTGACACTGTTCCTGCACAGTGTTACTGTGAGGTTTTGACACTGTTCCTTCCCAGTGTTACTGTGTGGTGTTAATACTGTCCCTGCCCAGTGTTACTGTGCAGTGTTGATACTGTTCCTGCTCAGCATTAATGTGTGGTGTTAATACTGTCCCTGCCCAGTGTTACTGTGGAGTTTTATGCTGTTCCTGCGCAGTGTCACTGTGGAGTGTTGACATTGTTCCTGCCCAGTGTTACTGTCTCGTGTTGATACTGTTCCTACCCACTGTTACTGTGGAGTGTTGATACTGTTCCTGCACAGTGTTACTGTGGAGTGTTGATACTGTTCCTGCCCAGTGTTAGTGTGTGGTGTTGACACTGTTCCTGCCCAGTGTTACTGTGTGGTGTTGACACTGTTCCGGCCCAGTGTTACTGTGTGGTTTTGGTACTGTTCGTGCCCAGTGTTACAGTGGAGTGTTAACACTGTCCATGCCCAGTATTACTGTGCACTGTTGACACTGTTCTTGCCCAGTGTTACTTTGGAGTGTTGACACTGTTCCTGCCCAGTGTTACGGCGTGGGGTTAACACTGTTCCTGCCCAGTTTTACTGTGGAGTGTTGATACTGTTCCTGCCCAGTGTTACTGTGGCATGTTGAAACTGCTCCTGCCCAGTGTTACTTTGGAGTATTGCACTGTTCCTGCCCAGTGTTACTATGGAGTGTTAACACTGTTCCTGCCCAGTGTTACTGTGGAGTGTTGACATTGTTCCTGCCCAGTGTTAGAATTGAGTTTTGCACAGTTCCTGCCCAGTGTAACTGTGGAGTGTTGCTACTGTTCCTGCCCAGTGTTACTGTGGAGGGTTGATACTGTTCCTGCCCAGTCTTACTGTGGAGTGTTGACACTGGTCGTACCCAGTTTTACTGTGTGGTGTTGATACTGTTCCTACCCAGTGTTACTGTGTGGTGTTGACAGTTCCTATCCAGTGTTACTGTGTGGTGTTGATACTGTTCTTCTTTGTGTTAAAGTGGAGTGTTAACACTGTCCATGCCCTATGTTACTGTGGAATTTTGGCACTGTTCCTGCCCAGTGTTACTGTGGAGTGTTGATAAAGCTCCTGCCCAGTGTTACTATGGAGTGTTGGTACTGTTTCTGCCCAGTGTTACAGTGGAGTGTTGATCCTGTTCCTGCCCAGTGTTACAGTGGAGTGTTGGCATTGTTCCTGCCCAGTGTTACTCTGGTGTTTTGTACTGTTCCAGCCCAGTGTTACTGCGGAATGTTGATATAGCTCCTGCCCAGTGTCACTGTGGAGTGTTGATACTGTTCCTGCCCAGTCTTACTGTGGAGTGTTGACACTGGTCGTACCCAGTGTTACTGTACAGTATTGATAATGTTCCTTTCCAGTGTTACTGTGTGGTGTTAATACTGCCCCTGCCCTTTGTTACTGTGGAGTGTTAACACTGTTCCTGCCCAGTGTTACTGTGGAGTGTACACCACGTTCCTGCCCAGTGTTACTGTGGAGTGTTGACACTGTTCCTGCCCAGTGTTACTGTGTGGTGTTGATACTGTTCCTTCTCAGTGTTCCTGTGTAGTGTTGATCCTGTTCCTGCCCAGTGTTACTTTGGAGTGTTGGCATTGTTCCTACCCAGTGTTACTATGTTGTTTTGCACTGTTCCTGCCCAGTGTTACTGTGGAGTGTTGTTGCAGTTCCTGTGCAGTGTTACTGTGGAGTGTTGACACTGTTTCTGCCCAGTGTTACCGTGGAGTGTTGAAACTGCTCCTGCCCAGTGTTACTTTGGAGTGTAGCACTGTTCCTGCCCGGTGTAACTGTGCAGTGTTGACCCTTTTCCTGCCCAGTGTTACAGTTTAATGTTGATATTGTTCCTGCCCAGTCTTACTGTGGAGTGTTGACACTGGTCGTACCCAGTTTTACTGTGTGGTGTGGATACTGTTCCTACCCAGTGTTACTGTGTGGTGTTGATTTTGTTCCCACCCAATGTTACTGTGGAGTGTTGACAGTTCCTGTCCAATGTTACTGTGTGGTGTTGATACTGTTCTTGCCCAGTGTTAAAGTGGAGTGTTAACACTGTCCATGCCCAGTGTTACTGTGGAATGTTGATATAGCTCCTGCCCAGTGTTACTGTGGAGTGTTGATACTGTTCCTGCCCAGTCTTACTGTGGTGTGTTGACACTGGTCGTACCCAGTGTTACTGTGGAGTGTTGACACTGTTCCTGCCCAGTGTTACTGTGGAGTGTTGACACTGTTCCTGCCCAGTGTTACTGTGGAGTGTTAATACTGCCCCTGCCCTTTGTTACTGTGGAGTGTTAACACTGTTCCTGCCCAGTGTTACTGTGTGGTGTTGATAATGTTCCTTTCCAGTGTTACTGTGTGGTGTTGATAATGTTCCTTTCCAGTGTTACTGTGTGGTGTTAATACTGCCCCTGCCCTTTGTTACTGTGGAGTGTTAACACTGTTCCTGCCCAGTGTTACTGCGGAGTGTTGACCATGTTCCTGCCCAGTGTTACTGTGGAGTGTTGACACTGTTCCTGCCCAGTGTTACTGTGGAGTGTTAATACTGCCCCTGCCCTTTGTTACTGTGGAGTGTTAACACTGTTCCTGCCCAGTGTTACTGTGGAGTGTTGACACTGTTCCTGCCCAGTGTTACTGTGTGGTGTTGAAAATGTTCCTTTCCAGTGTTACTGTGTGGTGTTAATACTGCCCCTGCCCTTTGTTACTGTGGAGTGTTAACACTGTTCCTGCCCAGTGTTACTGCGGAGTGTTGACCATGTTCCTGCCCAGTGTTACTGCGGAGTGTTGACCATGTTCCTGCCCAGTGTTACTGTGTGGTGTTGATACTGTCCCTTCCCAGTGTTCCTGTGTAGTGTTGATCCTGTTCCTGCCCAGTGTTACTTTGGAGTGTTGGCATTGTTCCTGCCCAGTGTTACTATGTTGTTTTGCACTGTTCCTGCCCAGTGTTACTGTGGAGTGTTGACACTCTTCCTGCCCAGTGTTACTGTGGAGTGTTAATACTGCCCCTGCCCTTTGTTACTGTGGAGTGTTGCTACTGTTCCTGCCCAGTGTTACTGTGGAGTGTTGACCATGTTCCTGCCCAGTGTTACTGTGGAGTGTTGACACTGTTCCTGCCCAGTGTTACTGTGTGGTGTTGATACTGTCCCTTCCCAGTGTTCCTGTGTAGTGTTGATCCTGTTCCTGCCCAGTGTTACTTTGGAGTGTTGGCATTGTTCCTGCCCAGTGTTACTATGTTGTTTTGCACTGTTCCTGCCCAGTGTTACTGTGGAGTGTTGACACTGTTCTTGCCCAGTGTTACTGTGGAGTGTTGACACAGGTCGTACCCAGTATTACTGTGTACTGTTGATACTGTTCCTGCCCGGTGTTACTGTGGAGTGTTGGCACTGTTCCTGCCCAGTGTTAATGCGTGGTGTTGATTCAGTCCCTGCCCAATGTTACTGAGAGTGTTGATACTGTTTCTGCGCAGAGTTACTGTGGAGTGTTGACACTCTTCCTGCCCAGTGTTACTGTGGAGTGTTAATACTGCCCCTGCCCTTTGTTACTGTGGAGTGTTGCTACTGTTCCTGCCCAGTGTTACTGTGGAGTGTTGACCATGTTCCTGCCCAGTGTTACTGTGGAGTGTTGACACTGTTCCTGCCCAGTGTTACTGTGTGGTGTTGATACTGTCCCTTCCCAGTGTTCCTGTGTAGTGTTGATCCTGTTCCTGCCCAGTGTTACTTTGGAGTGTTGGCATTGTTCCTACCCAGTGTTACTATGTTATTTTGCACTGTTCCTGCCCTGTGTTACTGTGGAGTGTTGTTGCAGTTCCTGCGCAGTGTTACTGTGGAGTGTTGACACTGTTCCTGCCCAGTGTTACCGTGGAGTGTTGAAACTGCTCCTGCCCAGTGTTACTTTGGAGTGTAGCACTGTTCCTGCCCGGTGTTACTGTGGAGTGTTGACCCTTTTCCTGCCCAGTGTTACAGTTTAATGTTGATATTGTTCCTGCCCAGTCTTACTGTGGAGTGTTGACACTGGTCGTACCCAGTTTTACTGTGTGGTGTGGATACTGTTCCTACCCAGTGTTACTGTGTGGTGTTGATTTTGTTCCCACCCAATGTTACTGTGGAGTGTTGACAGTTCCTGTCCAATGTTACTGTGTGGTGTTGATACTGTTCTTGCCCAGTGTTAAAGTGGAGTGTTAACACTGTCCATGCCCAGTGTTACTGTGGAATGTTGATATAGCTCCTGCCCAGTGTTACTGTGGAGTGTTGACACTGGTCGTACCCAGTGTTACTGTGGAGTGTTGACACTGTTCCTGCCCAGTGTTACTGTGGAGTGTTGACACTGTTCCTGCCCAGTGTTACTGTGGAGTGTTAATACTGCCCCTGCCCTTTGTTACTGTGGAGTGTTAACACTGTTCCTGCCCAGTGTTACTGTGTGGTGTTGATAATGTTCCTTTCCAGTGTTACTGTGTGGTGTTAATACTGCCCCTGCCCTTTGTTACTGTGGAGTGTTAACACTGTTCCTGCCCAGTGTTACTGCGGAGTGTTGACCATGTTCCTGCCCAGTGTTACTGTGGAGTGTTGACACTGTTCCTGCCCAGTGTTACTGTGGAGTGTTAATACTGCCCCTGCCCTTTGTTACTGTGGAGTGTTAACACTGTTCCTGCCCAGTGTTACTGTGGAGTGTTGACACTGTTCCTGCCCAGTGTTACTGTGTGGTGTTGATAATGTTCCTTTCCAGTGTTACTGTGTGGTGTTAATACTGTCCCTGCCCTTTGTTACTGTGGAGTGTTAACACTGTTCCTGCCCAGTGTTACTGCGGAGTGTTGACCATGTTCCTGCCCAGTGTTACTGCGGAGTGTTGACCATGTTCCTGCCCAGTGTTACTGTGTGGTGTTGATACTGTCCCTTCCCAGTGTTCCTGTGTAGTGTTGATCCTGTTCCTGCCCAGTGTTACTTTGGAGTGTTGGCATTGTTCCTGCCCAGTGTTACTATGTTGTTTTGCACTGTTCCTGCCCAGTGTTACTGTGGAGTGTTGACACTCTTCCTGCCCAGTGTTACTGTGGAGTGTTAATACTGCCCCTGCCCTTTGTTACTGTGGAGTGTTGCTACTGTTCCTGCCCAGTGTTACTGTGGAGTGTTGACCATGTTCCTGCCCAGTGTTACTGTGGAGTGTTGACACTGTTCCTGCCCAGTGTTACTGTGTGGTGTTGATACTGTCCCTTCCCAGTGTTCCTGTGTAGTGTTGATCCTGTTCCTGCCCAGTGTTACTTTGGAGTGTTGGCATTGTTCCTGCCCAGTGTTACTATGTTGTTTTGCACTGTTCCTGCCCAGTGTTACTGTGGAGTGTTGACACTGTTCTTGCCCAGTGTTACTGTGGAGTGTTGACACAGGTCGTACCCAGTATTACTGTGTACTGTTGATACTGTTCCTGCCCGGTGTTACTGTGGAGTGTTGGCACTGTTCCTGCCCAGTGTTAATGCGTGGTGTTGATTCAGTCCCTGCCCAATGTTACTGAGAGTGTTGATACTGTTTCTGCGCAGAGTTACTGTGGAGTGTTGACACTCTTCCTGCCCAGTGTTACTGTGGAGTGTTAATACTGCCCCTGCCCTTTGTTACTGTGGAGTGTTGCTACTGTTCCTGCCCAGTGTTACTGTGGAGTGTTGACCATGTTCCTGCCCAGTGTTACTGTGGAGTGTTGACACTGTTCCTGCCCAGTGTTACTGTGTGGTGTTGATACTGTCCCTTCCCAGTGTTCCTGTGTAGTGTTGATCCTGTTCCTGCCCAGTGTTACTTTGGAGTGTTGGCATTGTTCCTACCCAGTGTTACTATGTTATTTTGCACTGTTCCTGCCCTGTGTTACTGTGGAGTGTTGTTGCAGTTCCTGCGCAGTGTTACTGTGGAGTGTTGACACTGTTCCTGCCCAGTGTTACCGTGGAGTGTTGAAACTGCTCCTGCCCAGTGTTACTTTGGAGTGTAGCACTGTTCCTGCCCGGTGTTACTGTGGAGTGTTGACCCTTTTCCTGCCCAGTGTTACAGTTTAATGTTGATATTGTTCCTGCCCAGTCTTACTGTGGAGTGTTGACACTGGTCGTACCCAGTTTTACTGTGTGGTGTGGATACTGTTCCTACCCAGTGTTACTGTGTGGTGTTGATTTTGTTCCCACCCAATGTTACTGTGGAGTGTTGACAGTTCCTGTCCAATGTTACTGTGTGGTGTTGATACTGTTCTTGCCCAGTGTTAAAGTGGAGTGTTAACACTGTCCATGCCCAGTGTTACTGTGGAATGTTGATATAGCTCCTGCCCAGTGTTACTGTGGAGTGTTGACACTGGTCGTACCCAGTGTTACTGTGGAGTGTTGACACTGTTCCTGCCCAGTGTTACTGTGGAGTGTTGACACTGTTCCTGCCCAGTGTTACTGTGGAGTGTTAATACTGCCCCTGCCCTTTGTTACTGTGGAGTGTTAACACTGTTCCTGCCCAGTGTTACTGTGTGGTGTTGATAATGTTCCTTTCCAGTGTTACTGTGTGGTGTTAATACTGCCCCTGCCCTTTGTTACTGTGGAGTGTTAACACTGTTCCTGCCCAGTGTTACTGCGGAGTGTTGACCATGTTCCTGCCCAGTGTTACTGTGGAGTGTTGACACTGTTCCTGCCCAGTGTTACTGTGGAGTGTTAATACTGCCCCTGCCCTTTGTTACTGTGGAGTGTTAACACTGTTCCTGCCCAGTGTTACTGTGGAGTGTTGACACTGTTCCTGCCCAGTGTTACTGTGTGGTGTTGATAATGTTCCTTTCCAGTGTTACTGTGTGGTGTTAATACTGTCCCTGCCCTTTGTTACTGTGGAGTGTTAACACTGTTCCTGCCCAGTGTTACTGCGGAGTGTTGACCATGTTCCTGCCCAGTGTTACTGCGGAGTGTTGACCATGTTCCTGCCCAGTGTTACTGTGTGGTGTTGATACTGTCCCTTCCCAGTGTTCCTGTGTAGTGTTGATCCTGTTCCTGCCCAGTGTTACTTTGGAGTGTTGGCATTGTTCCTGCCCAGTGTTACTATGTTGTTTTGCACTGTTCCTGCCCAGTGTTACTGTGGAGTGTTGACACTCTTCCTGCCCAGTGTTACTGTGGAGTGTTAATACTGCCCCTGCCCTTTGTTACTGTGGAGTGTTGCTACTGTTCCTGCCCAGTGTTACTGTGGAGTGTTGACCATGTTCCTGCCCAGTGTTACTGTGGAGTGTTGACACTGTTCCTGCCCAGTGTTACTGTGTGGTGTTGATACTGTCCCTTCCCAGTGTTCCTGTGTAGTGTTGATCCTGTTCCTGCCCAGTGTTACTTTGGAGTGTTGGCATTGTTCCTGCCCAGTGTTACTATGTTGTTTTGCACTGTTCCTGCCCAGTGTTACTGTGGAGTGTTGACACTGTTCTTGCCCAGTGTTACTGTGGAGTGTTGACACAGGTCGTACCCAGTATTACTGTGTACTGTTGATACTGTTCCTGCCCGGTGTTACTGTGGAGTGTTGGCACTGTTCCTGCCCAGTGTTAATGCGTGGTGTTGATTCAGTCCCTGCCCAATGTTACTGAGAGTGTTGATACTGTTTCTGCGCAGAGTTACTGTGGAGTGTTGACACTCTTCCTGCCCAGTGTTACTGTGGAGTGTTAATACTGCCCCTGCCCTTTGTTACTGTGGAGTGTTGCTACTGTTCCTGCCCAGTGTTACTGTGGAGTGTTGACCATGTTCCTGCCCAGTGTTACTGTGGAGTGTTGACACTGTTCCTGCCCAGTGTTACTGTGTGGTGTTGATACTGTCCCTTCCCAGTGTTCCTGTGTAGTGTTGATCCTGTTCCTGCCCAGTGTTACTTTGGAGTGTTGGCATTGTTCCTACCCAGTGTTACTATGTTATTTTGCACTGTTCCTGCCCTGTGTTACTGTGGAGTGTTGTTGCAGTTCCTGCGCAGTGTTACTGTGGAGTGTTGACACTGTTCCTGCCCGGTGTTACTGTGGAGTGTTGACCCTTTTCCTGCCCAGTGTTACAGTTTAATGTTGATATTGTTCCTGCCCAGTCTTACTGTGGAGTGTTGACACTGGTCGTACCCAGTTTTACTGTGTGGTGTGGATACTGTTCCTACCCAGTGTTACTGTGTGGTGTTGATTTTGTTCCCACCCAATGTTACTGTGGAGTGTTGACAGTTCCTGTCCAATGTTACTGTGTGGTGTTGATACTGTTCTTGCCCAGTGTTAAAGTGGAGTGTTAACACTGTCCATGCCCAGTGTTACTGTGGAATGTTGATATAGCTCCTGCCCAGTGTTACTGTGGAGTGTTGATACTGTTCCTGCCCAGTCTTACTGTGGTGTGTTGACACTGGTCGTACCCAGTGTTACTGTGGAGTGTTGACACTGTTCCTGCCCAGTGTTACTGTGGAGTGTTGACACTGTTCCTGCCCAGTGTTACCGTGGAGTATTGAAACTGCTCCTGCCCAGTGTTACTTTGGAGTGTAGCACTGTTCCTGCCCAGTGTTACTGTGGAGTGTTGACACAGGTCATACCCAGTATTACTGTGTGCTGTTGATACTGTTCGTACCCAGTGTTACTGTGGAGTGTTGGCACTGTTCCTGCCCAGTGTTACTGCGTGGTGTTGATTCAGTCCCTGCCCAATGTTACTGAGAGTGTTGATACTGTTTCTGCGCAGTGTTACTGTGGAGTGTTGACACTCTTCCTGCCCAGTGTTACTGTGGAGTGTTGACACTGTTCCTGCCCAATGTTACTGTGGAGTGTTAATACTGCCCCTGCCCTTTGTTACTTTGGAGTGTTGCTACTGTTCCTGCCCAGTGTTACTGTGGAGTGTTGACCATGTTCCTGCCCAGTGTTACTGTGGAGTGTTGACACTGTTCCTGCCCAGTGTTACTGTGTGGCGTTGATAATGTCCCTTCCCAGTGTTCCTGTGTAGTGTTGATCCTGTTCCTGCCCAGTGTTACTTTGGAGTGTTGGCATTGTTCCTACCCAGTGTTACTATGTTATTTTGCACTGTTCCTGCCCTGTGTTACTGTGGAGTGTTGTTGCAGTTCCTGCGCAGTGTTACTGTGGAGTGTTGACACTGTTCCTGCCCAGTGTTACCGTGGAGTGTTGAAACTGCTCCTGCCCAGTGTTACTTTGGAGTGTAGCACTGTTCCTGCCCGGTGTTACTGTGCAGTGTTGACACAGGTCGTACCCAGTATTACTGTGTGCTGTTGATACTGTTCGTACCCAGTGTTACTGTGGAGTGTTGGCACTGTTCCTGCCCAGTGTTACTGCGTGGTGTTGATTCAGTCCCTGCCCAATGTTACTGAGAGTGTTGATACTGTTTCTGCACAGTGTTACTGTGGAGTGTTGCACTGTTCCTGCGCAGTGTTACTGTGGAGTGTTAATACTGCCCCTGCCCTTTGTTACTGTGGAGTGTTGCTACTGTTCCTGCCCAGTGTTACTGTGGAGTGTTGACCATGTTCCTGCCCAGTGTTACTGTGGAGTGTTGACACTGTTCCTGCCCAGTGTTACTGTGTAGCGTTGATAATGTCCCTTCCCAGTGTTCCTGTGTAGTGTTGATCCTGTTCCTGCCCAGTGTTACTTTGGAGTGTTGGCATTGTTCCTACCCAGTGTTACTATGTTATTTTGCACTGTTCCTGCCCTGTGTTACTGTGGAGTGTTGACACTGTTCCTGCCCAGTGTTACCGTGGAGTGTTGAAACTGCTCCTGCCCAGTGTTACTTTGGAGTGTAGCACTGTTCCTGCCCGGTGTTACTGTGGAGTGTTGACACAGGTCGTACCCAGTATTACTGTGTGCTGTTGATACTGTTCGTAGCCAGTGTTACTGTGGAGTGTTGGCACTGTTCCTGCCCAGTGTTACTGCGTGGTGTTGATTCAGTCCCTGCCCAATGTTACTGAGAGTGTTGATACTGTTTCTGCACAGTGTTACTGTGGAGTGTTGACACTGTTCCTGCGCAGTGTTACTGTGTAGTGTTGACACTGTTCCTGCCAAGTGTTACTGTGGAGTGTTGATACTGTTCCTGCGCAGTTTTACTGTGGAGTGTTGCATTGTTATTGCCCAGTGTTACGGCGTGTGGTTAACACTGTTCCTGTCAAGTGTTTCTGTGGAGTGTTGATATTGTCCCTGCCCACTGTTACTGTTTGGTGTTGATAATGTTCCTTCCCAGTGTTACTGTGTGCTGTTTATACTGCCCCTGCCCAGTGTTACTGTGGAGTTTTAACACTGTTCCTGCCCAGTGTTAAAGTGGAGTGTTGATTCAGTACCTGCCCAGTGTTACTGTGGAGTGTTGATACTGTTCCTGCCCAGTGTTACGGCGTGGGGTTAACACTGTTCCTGCCCAGTGTTGCTGTTGAGAGTTGACACTGTTCCTGCCCAGTGTTACTGTGGAGTGTTGATACTGTTCCTGCCCTGTGTTACTGTGTGGTGTTGACACTGTTCCTGCCCAATGTTACTGTGGAGTGTTGCACTGTTACTGCCCAGTGTTATGGCGTGGGGTTAACACTGTTACTGCCCAGTGTTACTGTAGAGTGTTGATACTGTCCCTGCCCTGTGTTACTGTGGAGTATTGATAATGTTCATTCCCAGTGTTACTGTGTGGTGTTAATACTGCCCTTGCCCGGTGTTACTGTGGAGTGTTAACACTGTTCCCACCCACTGTTACTGTGGAGTGTTGACCCTGTTCCTGTCCATTTTTACTGTGGAGTGTTGATACTGTTCCTGCCCAGTGTTACTGTGTGGTGTTGATACTGTTCATGCCCAGTGTTACTGTGGTGTTGACACTGTTCCTACTTGGCATTACAGTGGAGTGTTGACACTGTTCCTGCCCAGTGTTACTGTGTGGTGTTGATACTGTTCCTGCCCAGTGTTAGCGGGTGGTGTTGACACTCTCCCTGCCCAGTTTTACTGTGGAGTGTTGCTACTGTTTCTGCCCAGTTTTACTGTGGAGTGTTGCTACTGTTCCTGCCCAGTGTTACTCTGCAGTATTGATAATGTTAATTCCTTGTGTTACTGTGTGGTGTTAATACTATTCCTGCCCAGTGTTACTGTGGAGTTTTGCGCTGTTCCTGCCCAGTGTTACTGTTGAGTGTTGATACTGTACATGCCCAGTGTTACTGTGGAGTGTTGCTACTGTTCCTGCCCAGTGTTACTGCGCAGTATTGATCATATTCATTCCCAGTGTTACTGTGTGGTGTTAAGACTGTTCCTGCCCAGTGTTAAAGTGGAGTGTTGACACTGTTCCTGCCCAGTGTTACTATGGAGTTTTGCACTGTTACTGTGTTACTGTGTGGTGTTAAGACTGTTCCTGCCCCGTGTTACTGTGGAGTATTGATAATATTCCTTCCCTGTGTCACTGTGGAGTGGTGACACTGTCTGTGCCCAGTGTTAATGTCTGGTGTTGACACTGTTCCTGCCCAGTGTTAATGTGTGTTGTTGACACTCTCCCTGCCCGGTGTTACTGTGGAGTGTTGATACTGTCCCTGCCCTGTGTTACTGTGGAGTATTGATAATGTTCATTCCCAGTGTTACTGTGTGGTGTTAATACTGCCCTTGCCCGGTGTTACTGTGGAGTGTTAACACTGTTCCCACCCACTGTTACTGTGGAGTGTTGACCCTGTTCCTGTCCATTTTTACTGTGGAGTGTTGATACTGTTCCTGCCCAGTGTTACTGTGTGGTGTTGATACTGTTCATGCCCAGTTTTACTGTGGAGTGTTGCTACTGTTCCTGCCCAGTTTTACTGTGGAGTGTTGCTACTGTTCCTGCCCAGTGTTACTCTGCAGTATTGATAATGTTAATTCCTTGTGTTACTGTGTGGTGTTAATACTATTCCTGCCCAGTGTTACTGTGGAGTTTTGCGCTGTTCCTGCCCAGTGTTACTGTGGAGTGTTGATACTGTTCCTGCCCAGTGTTACTGTTGAGTGTTGATACTGTACATGCCCAGTGTTACTGTGGAGTGTTGCTACTGTTCCTGCCCAGTGTTACTGCGCAGTATTGATCATATTCATTCCCAGTGTTACTGTGTGGTGTTAAGACTGTTCCTGTCCCGTGTTACTGTGGAGTGTTGACACTGTTCCTGCCCAGTGTTACTATGGAGTTTTGCACTGTTCCTGCCCCGTGTTACTGTGGAGTATTGATAATATTCCTTCCCTGTGTCACTGTGGAGTGGTGACACTGTCTGTGCCCAGTGTTAATGTCTGGTGTTGACACTCTCCCTGCCCAGTGTTACTGTGGAGTGTTGCAACTGGTCCTGCCCAGTGTTACTGTGGAGTTTTGCGCTGTTCCTGCCAGGTGTTACTATGGGGTGTTGATACTGTACATGCTCAGTGTGACTGTGCAGTATTGATCATGTTCATTCCCAGTGTTACTGTGCAGTGTTGATACTGTTCCTGCCCAGTATTACTGTGGTTGCTGACACTGTCCTTGCCCAGTGTAATTGTGGAGTGTTGACACTGTTTCTGCCCAGTATTAGTGTGTGGTGGTGACACTGTTCCTGCACAGTGTTACTGTGAGGTTTTGACACTGTTCCTTCCCAGTGTTACTGTGTGGTGTTAATATTGTCCCTGCCCAGTGTCACTGTGGAGTGTTGACATTGTTCCTGCCCAGTGTTACTGTGGAGTGTTGATACTTTTCCTGCCCAGTGTTACTGTGGAGTGTTGATACTGTTCCTGCCCAGTGTTACTGTGTGGTTTTGGTACTGTTCCTGTGCAGTGTTACTGTGTGGTGTTAATACTGTTGCTGCGCAGTGTTACTGTGTGGTGTTGAGACTGTTCGTGTCCAGTGTTACAGTGGAGTGTTGATACTGTTCCTGCACAGTGTTAGTGTGTGGTGTTGACACTGTTCCTGCCCAGTGTTACTGTGTGGTTTTGGTACTGTTCCTGTGCAGTGTTACTGTGTAGTGTTAATACTGTTCCTGCCCAGTGTTACTATGTGGTGTTGAGACTGTTCGTGCCCAGTGTTACAGTGGAGTGTTAACACTGTCCATGCCCAGTATTACTGTGCACTGTTGACACTGTTCTTGCCCAGTGTTACTGTGGAGTGTTGATACTGTTCCTACCTGGCGTTACAGTGGACTGTTGACATTGTTCCTGCCCAGTGTTACAGCGTGGGGTTAACACTGTTCCTGCCCAGTTTTACTGTGGAGTGTTGATACTGTCCCTGCCCAGTGTTACTGTGCAGTATTGATAATGTTCCTAGCCAATGTTACTGTGTGGTGTTTATACTGCCCCTGCCCAGTGTTACTGTGGAGTGTTGACCCTGTTCCTGCCCAGTGTTACAGTGGAGTGTTGGCATTGTTCCTGCCCAGTGTTACAATGGTGTTTTGCACTGTTCCTGCCCAGTGTTACTGTGGAGTGTTGATACAGTTCGTGCGCAGTGTTACTGTGGAGTTTTGACACTGTTCCTGCCCAGTGTTAGTGTGTGGTGTTGACACTGTTCCTGCCCAGTGTTACTGTGTGGTTTTGGTACTGTTCCTGTGCAGTGTTACTGTGTGGTGTTAATACTGTTGCTGCCCAGTGTTACTATGTGGTGTTGATACTGTTCGTGCCCAGTGTTACAGTGAAGTGTTAACACTGTCCATGCCCAGTATTACTGTGCACTGTTGACACTGTTCTTGCCCAGTGTTACTGTGGAGTGTTGACACTATTCCTACCTGGCGTTACAGTGGAGTGTTGACACTGTTCCTGCCCAGTGTTACGGCGTGGGGTTAACACTGTTCCTGCCCAGTGTTACTGTGTGGTGTTTATACTGCCCCTGCCCAGTGTTACTGTGGAGTGTTGACCCTGTTCCTGCCCAGTGTTACTGTGGAGTGTTGATACAGTTCGTGCGCAGTGTTACTGTGGAGTTTTGACACTGTTCCTGCCCAGTGTCACTGTGGAGCGTTG